>NC_133620.1:216570335-216932835 GCF_048593235.1 Sminthopsis crassicaudata | reverse complement strand
TTTTCTTTGGAATGCATTACATTATTTTTGTGAGAAAGAAAAGACAAAACTAGCTGATTACTAGACTTGGAATTGGGAATAATTGAGTTCAAGTCTAGTTTCAGACACAAGCTATGTGACTATAGACAACTGATTTAACCTCCATTTGCTATAGTTTCCTCAATAGCAAAATAATGACAGCAAGTACTTTACAGAGTTGTTCTGAGGAATACATGGGATCATATCTGTAAAAGCAGTTAACAAAATACCTAGCACATAATAAGTAACATGAAAATGCTTATGCCCTTTCTTCTTTTCCCCTTTTTAATTACATTCAACTTAAGTTAGCATTAACATTAGCTGTATTTCTGTTCACATGCCTTTTGATAATAGACGAAATAGAATTAGAAATATACAAGATACTAATGGAAACCCAAACAAGATTCAGTGACATGCCATGAATAATTTACAAAATTATGTGTATCTCTTGTCCTTAACTGCACACCTATAAGGTATCTATCAAGTTCCAGATGGGTTGTAATCAAGTTGAATGCATAGAATCAACACAAAAATCAGTTTACTGATGTATTGATTTATCTTCACATACATAATACATACAAGTATATACTATTATTTAATAAGTCCTCTAATCATATATACATATATATTGATTTTGATTGATATTGCTTTAGCATTTGTTTTAGATACACATACATGTGCATATATATGTATACATATCTATGTGTGTATGTGTAAATTATATGTGTATTACAATATTACGAGTTAATATATAAAATTATATCCATATCCCTGAATCAGGGAGGGAGAAAGAATACAGCTACTGCTCATTAAGAGAAAATGTAGCCGGAAAAAAACAAGAGCTCTCCTTAATGCCAATTCTTGATCCTATCAGAATCTGCTCCCAGAACCCAACCTTGCAGAGACTCCACATCACACTTAGTAAAGATTATGACAAACCCTGACACTGCCTGAGCAAGGGAATTCTATCTCTTTATTTGCTCTCTGGCTCATTAATTTTGCTAAGGGGTTCTCCCTTCAGGTGAATTCCTTTTACTCTGCTTTCACTAACTGACTACAATCCCATGAACATATTGACTCTTTTGATCATTCAGTGTACCTCATTCTATTTCTCTTCCCTGCCTCAGTTTGAACTCCAAGTTTGGATTTCAGATCTCTGAACTCCCCAGGAAGAGAGTCCCCTTCATAGTAGCTAAGTTTTAGTGAAATTACTTTATACTGAGTAAAATAAGTGATAAAATTGAAATGAATATAAATGTTACTTTTTCCATAAATTGGAAATGAAAGTTACCAAATAAATTACAGAAAAGAAGTATGTAATGGCAAACTAGCCATGTATAAAATGTTCAAACCCAGACATTCCTTGCTATTTATTGTAATATTGCTATTGACATATGAGGATCACATGAGATTTCACTCTCAAGAGGAAACAAATGTGAATATAAAATACCACAATTGAGAAAAGATCATTTTCAAGTTAAAACACATCTTAACATTGCAATTCAAATTTATACTAGTAAATTCATAAAAGTGTAATAGTTTCCATATTTATTAAGTGAATTATTGTGCATAAATATTTTTTAAATTTAAATTAAGACTATTTTACATTTCAATGACACTAAAGTTGTTAAAAAGCACTTTACAAACATTAATTGTGCTTCACAGTATCCCTATGAGCTAGATATTATTATTTCTGTTTTACAAATGGGAAAAGAAAGGCTCGAAGAGGCTAAACTAATTGCCCACAGTCATACAGCTAATGAGTAGAAGAGATGAAAAAAGAACTGATGAGTTCTAATTCTCATTTTCCTCATCTAATAGTGATTGTGTGTGGGGAAGGGAAGACATTGCATCCAATAATGATAATCTTTTAATTTTAATAGTCCTTTATTTAAAAGAACATAAAAATCATCAACAAACAAAAAAAAAAACCATCTATTGAGCAGTTCCTATGAGAGCTCTTCTTTTTGCACTTGAAAATAAGGATGCAAAAAAGTCAGATACCTAGTTTCTAAATCCAGGGACTTTGAAATATAAACAGGCTATAAACAAAAGTGAATAACTAAAATGTAATGCAACACATGTTATAGGACAAATGATTGTCAAAAATAATTCTAAATAGGGAGGGATGAGGACAAGATTAGTATAGCAAGGCTTCCAATAAAACCTTTGTTTCAAAAAAGCCAGGATTTGAATTTGCACATTTTACTCACTGCCTAATACTTTATGTCTTGTTTTCCCTTGAATTAGCTTCTAAAACAAATCCTGATGAAGATAGGATGCTATAGATAATAAACCAGATATGTTCCCATTCTTTAATTCAGAATTTTTACTACTTCTCAATATTTATCTGTAAATACAGAAAGCAATTCCAAGACAAAATCTTTGTCTTGGGAAAAAGTTTTCCCTTAATGTTAATCAAATCTTCCTAACAATTGAAACTATCTAAAAGAATATTGGATGACCATGAGAATTAATGGGTTCTCTATCACTGAAAATTTTCCAGCAAGCCTACCTGATCACATAGGATATGTTGTAGTTGGGAAACATTCTTTTCAGAAGGGAAAAAATCTTAAATAAAGTTTGGGACAGTAATATTGGCATATCTCTCAAACAGTACTCTCAATGACCTTTTCCTTTACTCCTTCATGGAGGTCTAAGGTTAATGTTCCCTCAATATGTGCTGATAGCTCACTGTCTTGACAAACTTATGGATCTTAGAGCCCTTCAAATCCTTAAATTGTTATTCTGCTAATATCAAATTGCTTGCAATTCTCTATTATAGAGAAAAAAATAAATCTTTTGAGGAATAGCTAATAAATGATGCACTCATCTTCATAAGGCATCTTAAGATTTAGCAAATACTAATTTCACTATCAATGCATAAGATATGGAATAGAGAGCAATTTTTCAGGAATTGGTTAATTCAGAAAGTGATAAAAAGTATGACTGAAAAAAGCAAATACATTTTGTTCATAAACTCAACATTTGATAGAATGGCAAAATACAAGTCACATTTCCCACTTCACTTATACAATACCATTAGTTTTTCTTACTACAATCTTATTCCAGCTTTACTAGCAATGAGATATTTATAGGATATGTCATCATGTCCTGAGAAGTACAGGAAATCCAGCTATGAAGCCTCAAAACCACATTATCCAGGAACAAGGATAATGATTCCAAATGTAAAGGCTTTCTTAACATATTTCCCACCATCATGCATATTTATTGTATGTGAGCTGTACAAAATAGCAACATCTACCATCTGAGATGTTCTAATGTTTGTAGAACATTTGATTATACCCATATAGACATTAAACATCCTTTCACAAAATAAATGTCCCACTGAAATAGAAGGTACCTCCCTTCCTGAATTGCTAAGTGGCTTGTGATCACAATCATTGTACTGTAAACATCTGGTAGAATTTCCCAAGATTTTGCTTTGATTCCTATACTTTGTCTCATTTCTCACTGCACCATCTGTTCAACAATATATTGATCATTGGTTCTTAAATTCTTGGTAAATACAGTTCATGTCCAACATCTTTTGTATGAAATACTTTCTTTTTTATTGTAAATAATATTTTTTGTTTTCCCACAATTATATGGAAAAACAATTTTAACTATTTTTTAAATTTTAAATTGCAAATTCTCTCCCTCTCTCCCATCTTACCCTTTTCACTGAGATGATAATTTGATATAGATTATATATGTGAAATCATGCAAAACATTTTCATATTTGTCATGTTATGAAAGAAAACAATAACAAAACAAAACACACAAAAAAACAGATAGTGAAAATAGTATTTTTTGATCTGCCTTCAGGCTCTATCACTCTTTTTGTATGATGCATTGTACCTTTCATCATGAGTACTTTGGAATTGTCTTTGATCATTATATTGCTGAAAATAACTAATTCATTTACAATTGATTATCATACAATATTACTATTGTTGTGTACAATGTTCTCCTGATCTTCACTTTGCTTTGTATCAGTTCATGTCTTTTCACATTTTTCTGAAATCATCCCACTCATCATTTCTTATATCAAAATAATATTCCCCTTCAATCATTTCTGATTTCATTCCATAATTGATAGATATCACCTCAATTTCTAATTCTTTGACTCAACAAAAAGAGCTGCAATAAATATTTTTGTCCAAACAGTTTTTCTTCCTCCTTTTAAAACAATTTCTTTGGGGAAAGGGACATGTATGTGCAAGAATGTGGCAGCCCTCTTTGTAGTGGCCAGAAACTGGAAACTAAGTGGATGCCCATCAATTGGAGAATTGCTGAATAAATTGTGGTATATCAATATTATGGAATATTATTGTTCTGTAAGAAATGACCAGCAGGATGATTTCAGAAAGGTCTGGAGAGACTTACATGAATTGATGCTGAGTGAAATGAGCAGGACCAGGCGATCATTATGCTTCAACAACAATACTATATGATGATCAATTCTGATGGACATGGCCCTCTTCAAAAATGAGATAAACCAGATCAGTTCCAATAGAGCAGTAATGAACCAGCTACACCCAGGGAAAGAACTCTGAGAGATGACTATGAACCACTACATAGAATTCCTAATCCCTCTATTTTTGCCTGCCTACATTTTTGATTTCCTTCACAGGCTAATTGTACACTATTTCAAAGTCTGATTCTTTTTGTACAGCAAAATAACTGTTTGGATATATATATACATAGATTGTATTTGACTTATACTTTAACATATTTAACATGTATTGGTCAACCTGCCATCTGTGGGAGGAGGTGAAGGGAAGGAGGGGAAAAATGGGAACAAAGGGTTTTGCAATTGTCAATGCTGAAAAATTAGTCATGCATATATCTTGTAAATAAAAAGATATAATAAAAAATAAATGTTCTCATTATAAATGAAACCAGGAGATGTAATTTACAATCGATTGTTTGATTTTTGCTAAGAGAAGTGGATAGTTTTTTCTAGCTTGGATGAAAAGCCCAGAGTCAAAGGGCAATAGCTTGAGTGGATGGAGTAATTTAGGAAAGGCTTTCCCCACCCGAACACATACACATATTTGCTTTTGGCAAAAGTGACTCCTGTAGCAGGAGGAGATATAATACTAGTAGGTAGCATTAATATAATACAATTTTTAAAATATCACTTTAAAATATGCAAAACATTCTAGTTTTATATATATATATGTGTGTGTGTATAGATATAGATATAGATATATATCAGTCATCTTATCTCTTTTGAAAATATTGATAAGATGGAAAATATAGTTATATCCTGTGGGAATATGTTTATTATTAAATTGGAATCTCATACAAGTCTTGGTGGTTGGATTACAAGCTAGGGACACAGTGGAAATCAAGCTTTGTTATTTGTAATAATTAATATGAAATTTGAAGAGAAATAAAAGTGTGACATAATTAAATGTTTGATTTGTGTACCTATTTTATATATGCATGTATCTGGGACTATGTAAAATTTTCTCAGATGAAAAGAGGTGGTGAGTAAAAAACGTTTAAGCTTTTTCTGCTCTATACCACCTAATTGCTTGGAGATCTGATTGGCAGCTAGGTGGCACAATGGATAGAGTGTGGGATCTGGAACAGGAAGAATTGAGTTGCAATTTGGATTCAGATACTCATTAGCTATGTGACTATAGGCTAGTCATTTAACCTGTGTTTGCTTTATTCCACTAGAAAAGAAAATGGCCAATCTCTATAATCTCCTCGAAAAAACAACAAAAGAACCCCCCCAAAAAAAAACAAAAACCAAAAAAAAAAACCCTCATGGACAAACTTCTTTGGTTGTTTATTGGCTTTTGTTTTGTTTTATTTGGAATATAGAAGTAATTAAATAATACAATATGAGTCTATAGAAAACAGTGGCATATTGGTTTCAACTCCTATCCTATGGTAGCAAAACTTTCCAAAAGATTCAAATAATCCCCCATTTCCCCTCACCCCTTCCCGAAATGGCAGGTTGACCAATACATGTTAAATATGTTAAAGTATAAGTTAAATACAATATATGTATACATGTCCAAACAGTTATTTTGCTGTACAAAAAAAAAATCAAACTTTGAAATAGAGTACAATTAGCCTGTAAAGGAAATAAAAAATTCAGGAAGACAAAAATAGAGGGATTGGGAATTCTATGTAGTAGTGTGTAATCATGCAAAATTCTTACCTGATTTTTAACTATTTGTAATCCGTCTCCTAACATAATTACTCAGTTTAAATTATCTTTGCCAAAGTTACCAAAGCTCTTAATTAGCAGATCTGATCTTTTCTATGTCTTCATTCTTCTCAATCCAACTGATACATTTGACAGTATTAATATAGTTATCCCCTGGATGCCCTCATCTAAATTTATGTGATGGTACTCTCTGCTGATTCTCCTAACTATCTTATCATTCTTTCACCATCCCTTTTTCTTTTCAGTTCATTACCCATTTCATGCATTCAATCTTTGTCTCTAGCCTATGTCTTAAACCCTACTAATCTTTTCTCTTTATGTTGTCTCCTGAGACCTTATGAGGTACAATGAGTTTAATGATAATCTCTATGCTAATATCTCATGAATGTCTATATCTAATCTTAGTTTCTTCCTTGAGATTCAGTTGCCAGATCCTGATATTTCCACCACACTCCTCTTACACGAAAACTATATTTGTATATCAGTCAACTCCTGTTACAAAAAGCTATCAATGTGAGTTTTTCACTTATTTTTTCACTTAATCATTCAGTGTTAGTATGTTAGCATGCTTTTAATGAGCTAGATAATGGACAGATAGATATCACAGTGGATAGAGAACCAGCAATGAAGTCAAGAATACCTGCATTAAAATCTAAGCAAGTCCCAACCCCAATTGCCTCATCAAAAAAAAAAAAAAAGTCAAATTGAGCTACAACATATACATATATATGTAGCCATACATATAGACACACATACATACATGTGCATATGTATATATATATATATATATGTATTGTATATGCATATATAGGCATATATGATGTGGATATATATAAGTGATGTGTATACATGGAGTCATGTGTATATATGATGTTTGTATGTATGCATGTCTATATGATGTGTACATTATATATATATATGCTTTTCTTACAGTAATCACCTTACATTTTTGTTAAATTTAAATATTTTAAGTATTTTGAGCACCTGAATTTAGTCAGAACCAAAAACTGTGAGCAGTACAAAATATGAATTCAAATGTCACTCTATATAAAATAGTAATTCACTTACCTCATATATAAATTGTTAACATTCAATTAGAATCATTTCAATTTATTCATTTATGAATGACAACTGTGCTAAAGACATTGTGACCTAGGCACTGAAGATACTCAAATAAAACTGAAGCAGTCCGTGTTTTCAAGAAGCTCATAATACTCATATACTTAGAGTGTACAATATGAACAACAATAATTTGCTTTAAAATGTCAAAATATTAAAGAGAAAAAATGAATTAAGTAAGGGGAAATCAAAGCAACCACATAAAGCATGTATTACACGAGATTTTTTTAATGTTAGATAATATTCATTACAGCAAAAGGAAAATACATTCCTTGGGGGAGAGGGGATTATAGAAAATATTTAGTGAGGGGCAGCTATGTGGCACAGTGGATAGAGCACCAGCCTTGAATTCAGGAGGACCCGAGTTCAAATCTGGTCTCAGACACTTAACACGTCCTAGCTGTGTGACCAAGTCACTTAAGCCTAGCCTAAAAAAAAAATAAATAAATAAATAAAAAATATTTAGTGAATTCGAAGAACTTGCAATAGAAACAAGAAAAAATTAAATGCACCAATAATTCAAAAGTAAGTATAAATAGAATAAGGAATTTAAGTTAAAAATTTAAATCTAATAATCCTACCATGAGATGAGACAGGATATTATAGAATGTGATATGAAATTTAATACCTAAGAATATAATAGTGTTCAACACTACAAATTAAGCAATAAAGAATGAAAGGTTAATGGCAAAATTATCATTTGGATATGAACATAGCATAAGTCAGTTCTAATTCAGTGCTACAGAAGAGAAAGAAAATTACTAAAAGCAGTATCAAGATATCCTAACTGTAGCCTTTGTATCTCCATTTAGCACAGAAGTGAGTGCCTAACAGTGGTCCTCAAACTTTTTAAATAGGGGCCAGTTCACTCTCCCTCAGACTGTTGGAGGGCTGGATTATAGTAAAAACAAAAACGCACACTCTGTCTCTGTCCCTCAGCCCATTTGCCATAATCTGGAAGGCCGCATAAACATCCTCAGTGGGCCGCATCTGGCCCACAGGCCATAGTTTGAGAACTCCTGGCCCTAGAAGTTGAGCTCTCGTAACAGAAATAAGACTGATCAGAAATTGAGAAAACTTGTGCAAATGACTTTCAAAACTATTTCAGACACTTATTAGTTAAGTGATTCTGGGCAAACCATTCAACCTCTTAGTCTCATTTTCCTCATATATAACATGAAAATAATAAAAAACACTTAACTTACAGATTGTTGTAGAAATCAAATGAGAAAATATATTCAAAGCTTTGGCAAACTTTAAAGTACTATATAATGGTTAGAAATTGATTACTTTCCATAACTGTAAAATCCCACTTATCATATATTTATTCAGATAGTGTACAATGAACATTCAAAGACTTACTACTGTTTTAAATGTTACAGATTTCAGTTCCAAGAATGACTTTTTTAGATCTTAGGTATTTCCACTGAATTACTGAAATTAATTTTAAAAAGACATAATATTTCACATAATCTTTGCATCTCAGATTTAGAGTACACTTTCAGAGGCTATTTATGCTCACCTATATATGAACAAGAATCTCCTCTAATAAACTGCCAACAAATTGTTATTCAAACATTTTCCCAAGCTCAGTGTTTAAAATCTTAAAAATCTTGAAATGCCATAACTCTTTTAACTCATGTGCCACCATTGCCATTCAGCCCTCTAATTTTGCTTTCCTTTACAGAATGACCTGAAATAATATAATTGACAATTTACATTTAACTTAAAAGAAAATTAAAAATTTTGATGGATTTGTAAGATTAGTGTTAGACTTTGACTTTTCTTCTTGCAAGATGCCATTTTCTCCGTCTGTTTTTAAAGAGAGAAAAAAAAAAAGGTTTTTCCAAATCAAACTTTTTTTTTTTTAATTTTAAATGACAAGTGGGAAAAGGAACCTACTTAAATACCATCAGCTCTTACTAGACTTACTACATAGTGGTAGTGATTTCCTTCTCAAATTCTTGAACACTGAATCCAGAATTCTATATTTTCATGGAATGGTCACAGAGAACATGAGTACTTAAGTGACCAAATATCCCTTGGTGTCTCCTTCAAGTGTCACCACCAGTCAGATCAAAAGTTCATATTGGTTCATATTGTTCGGAAAGAGGAAGGGCATTTGAGATGGAGATGAAAATCATTATATCTCTTCTAAAAAGCTCCCTCAGCTTGTGATTTGACTAATTTTTTTTTAAATCATTAAGTTGTGTCCAATTCTGCAGTAGGTTAGACTGACTAAAATGACAAACTTAATCAGGGTCTCACAGTCCAGTGTCTGAGACAAGATTTGAACTCCAGTCTTTCTGATCCCAGACTCAGTGCTGTTCTAGTGTCCACCCCAATGATTGATAAGTCTTTTATTGCTTTTATGTATTTATTAGTACCTAAAGCTTACAGGCATGTCAGCTCTTCAATTATACCACATATCCTCCCCCTGTCTTCTCTCCTCAGCTTAAATATAAAAATTAAGTATCTTGAGTTTATAGAGCTCATATA
The DNA here is from genome assembly GCF_048593235.1 of Sminthopsis crassicaudata. Lineage (NCBI taxonomy): Eukaryota > Metazoa > Chordata > Mammalia > Dasyuromorphia > Dasyuridae > Sminthopsis > Sminthopsis crassicaudata. The sequence goes on along the minus strand of NC_133620.1, from coordinate 216,923,006 downwards.
GCATGATATCAAGACATAACTCTATCTTGGTTGCTTTCCTCTACACATTTTCCATTTTGTCAATATCCCTCCTAAAATATGGTGCTCAGGACTAAACACAATACTCTAGATATTATTTCAGCAGGACATAAAATGGTCCATTACGTCAATGGATATAAACTATCTAAAAAACTTAAAAAAAATAAGCACTAGACTAAGAACTCTTGACAGGTAAATTGCTGTCCTACTGGTGGATTTTATAACTTTTACAGATTTCTCTTTAAAAGCACTGTGCTTACCCCCCCTTTATTTCTCTCTAATCCAAAAAGCAAACAAACAAATAAAGAAGCATTGTCATAATGCTGTTTTGAGGAAACAAAAAATGTAACTCTATATTGGAAATAGAGTCAAGATATCTGAAATAGTCTAAAGAGCTTTCCCCAAATCTTGACAATAGAATCACAATTACAAGGATGCACTATCTATCATCCGTTTTTCTACCAGTTGACCTCATGGAGAAACCTCAAGGGGTTATATTTGATTAACCAAGCTCCAGGGTTCAAAGAGGGGAAAGGGTTAAATGATATTTAAGGGTACAATATTGGACAAACAAACAGAAAACCAATATAAGTTGCACCTTTATCATGCAGAGGAATTCAAATTCTGCTTTTTAGACACCCTTAAAAATACCTTGTATCAATTGTAGAAGCAGAATTCTTGACTTGAAACTCAATCTAAAAATTAAGCAAATAAAAAGAATTTTGTGATGAGAAAAGAGAAGATAGTTATTATTATTTACTAAACAGAATTTAGACTAGGAATGACACCCAAGATGCTTGCATTACCATATTTTCTATTAACTGCAGGCCATGCTAAGCAATATTACACTACTATTCCATTGCTAATTTTAGCTTGGGTAATGTAAATTATTTCTTATGTTCAATTTATTTATTGAGTTGACAATTTAAAATAAAAGTATACCTCTGAGTGTACAGTATGAAAAATGGCATCAAATATGCCTATTACTGTACAAATATATTTATATGAGTCTGCTTTCAATTCTCACTGTCATCTTTGTGTTACAGCTGTTACAATTCTTTCTTCCTTGTTTTCATATTGGAACCAATACTCTGTATTCTTTTTCCTGACTTGTTCCATTTATTCTGTAGCTACATAGTTTTTGAAAACCAATGTAATTGGGATACTTGTAAGAAAGAGTATTTTGAGGGAAAAAAGCTGATATCACAAAATACATAAAATATCACTTGCAACATATGTGATTAGCTTTTGGATGGTAATTTTATAAGGCTATTCCATTTTCTTTTCATTGTAAAGTGAAATATAAGGAGGAAGAATTGGTATTTTTACCTGATCTTTGATTATAAGAACAAAGACTTTAAGAAAATAAATTTTTTGTACCAGAAATTGTTAATGCTTTTCTGTGTCATGGAGTCCTTTGACAGACATGTGAAGTCTATGGCCCCCCTTTTCACTTCTCAAAATAATATTTAAATATATAAAACAAAATATATAAAATTTCAAAGAAAACCAATAATATTAAAATGAAGATTTTTTTTCTGGATACAAGTTCATGAACTCTTTGAAATATCAGTTTAAGGACCTCCTGTCTATATTATTATTATTATCATAATATATCTGCCAAGAGCATAAGTCTTTAAGAATTTTAAGCAAATGCTTATTATTGCACCTGGTCCATAGGTCCATTACCTGCTTTAGTAAATGTTTGTTGCCTTCCCTTGCCTTTTTGCAAAACATTTCCTCCACTTTAGATCTGTTATTTAATCACTGAAGGAAACTTCCTCTAAGAGACAGATTGGCAAATCATTCACAAAGACATGTCATGAAAATTTCCTAAAGAATTAAGGGATTAACATGTTTAACATGTATGATGAGATTACTTGCCATCTAGGAGAGGGGGTGGAAGGAGGGAAGGGAAAAGTTGAAATAGAAGTGAGTGAAAGGGACAATGTTGTAAAAAGTACCCATGCATATGTTCTGTCAATAAAAAGCTATGTTAAAAAAATAATAATAATAATTAAGGGATTAGGTGATTAGTCCATGGATAATTCATCTAGCATCTTATCTCTCATAGATAAGACTTGAATTCAGATCTGCTTTATTCCTAGGCTAACCTAATCTTTAATGTGCCATGCTGAGTGAATAATTTACCTACCTATATATTAGCACAATTAAATTATAGAACAACAGTACCCTCAATGAATATAGAAGTTTCAATATATTTATTTAGAGATTATGTTCATATATTCTCAATAATGTTGTTTATTAGATGGTATTTTTCAGATAGAAATTCACTCACAGTATTCTTCTACTCTCATTAATATTTAGGCAATGGTTTAACCAAAGTATGGCTTTATTAAAATTTTAAATAAGAAAAGAGCTAATATTTTAGGAAGCCTAATTTAGAACTGAAAAATAATAATTATGGTGCAAGATATTTCTTTAACATCAGCTCAAAAGCAAAGTAATTTGTTTAGGGAAAAGTTCATAGCATCATAGGAGGTCACTTGGCTAAGCCACATTCAATTAGAAAAGCTTTTACAGATACTGGAAAATTGCAGTTTGGAAAAATGTTGTTGAACTTCAAGTCTTCTGAAAGTCCCAAGATCTGAAATGGCACCTCATATTTTATAACATTTAATAACATGTTTCCCCCTTTAGAGGCCCCAGAGGTTAAGATGCCATTTAAATGTGCTCTCTGAGACGGCATTATGTATTTTAGGTTCCATGAAACATGACCAAAGGTCTTTTAAAGTAATACTTAAGTAGAGAAGGTTCATAAAAAGAAATTTGTCATAATGGAAACAGCCTGTATAAATGTATTTAATAGTTTTTAAATGATTTCATTATAGAACCTTAAAATAATAACAATTGTGGACAACATCTCTCAATACATACTTTAAATGAGTGTGTAATTTGAGCTTTATTCAAAGATAATTAAATTCAAATATAAATATAAATATATATGTGTGTTATGTATGTATATGAATCATAGTGAGATATATTATAATTACTACATTCAAGATAGATAAGAAAAAAATGAAAAAACAAAATTATTAAGTTCTGCAGTTTAGATCCTATTTTCATCAAATATTACCTAATTCAAAAAGTGATACCCCAAAGGACATTGGTGCCATGTGTCAGTTTTATGTTGGCACATACACAAAGTCTAGAGTTTAAAAAATCATTGAATTTTTGTATAGAGCTATTATCTTCAGGGCTTCATCGAATTTCCAATTCAAATATTTGTATGTGAATACATATTTTAATATAATATATATATATACACATAAATACACATACACATTTATGTGCATATATGTATATATATATATATATATATACATATATCATGTTTGTATGAACAAGTGCTAAAAACATCCTTGTTCCTCTACAAATGCATATAGATGGATAGAAACATGTGTATGTATATATATATATATATATATATACATATATATATATATATATAAAACTGAAAGTGTAGTAATTGACAGAAAACTAGAAAATCCCCTATTCTTCTTTCCTAAAATGAGATTATAAAAATAAAACTCGAATGTAATTGTTTAAAAGACAATTCAACAAATTCAATTTGATACATATATTAAGTACTTATAATGAACAAAATACTGTGCTAAGTCCTGGTTATATAAAAAGAAAAATTTACAATGCCTACCCTAAAAAAAAATACATGCTACCAGGGATAAATTGATATATATATATATATGGATAGTATAATGAAAAGTAGAGTATGATAGAGAAAAAGGAAAAATACAAAGTGATTGAATAAGATAATTTTACTTGTAAAAAATATTTCGATAATTTCTACTTATAAGATATGTTAAATTAGTCCCCTTTAAAAATGTATTGGTAGTTGCTAAGTAATTGTTATATATAAATTGATTCACTTTCTCATCTAATTTATTAAGTGCTTACTGTATTGAAGGCACTATGCTAAGTGCTCTCAAGGAGTTTCAAATCTAACTAGGAGAAAGGGAAGAACAAAAATAATTGTGATAAAAAGGAAATTGAAATAAATTCAAAAGGAATATCTCCCCCCTTTCCCCCTGCAAAGTTTCTTACATCAGGGGTCAGGGTTAGGGTTTCAAATTTATTTAATTCAATTCAACATGCACGTATTGAAATTCTACTATATTCAAGGCATTGTTCTGGGGACACAGAGATTTTTTTTTTAAATTACCCTTATTTTCAAGATGATAGCATTCTAAAATTGTAACATTTAAAAGATAAAAAAATGCAAGGCAATAAAGATAAGTAAATGCAAGAGAATATTAGCTGGAATTGCAGGAAGGTATTCCACTGAAATGAAATTTAATGGAAACTTTAGTTTCCTATAGTAGTAGTAGTAGTACTGGTGGTTATAGTAGTTACTACTAGTAGTAGTAGTGGTAGTAATAGTAATAGTAGCAGTAGTAGTAGAGGTGGTCATTAAAGTAGTAGTAGTAGTAGTAGTAGTAGTAGTAGTAGTAGTTGTAGTAGTAGTGCTTATGGTAGTAGTAGTGTAATGATCGTAAGTAAGAATTCTGAAAAGTATGGGTAAGGAGAAAAATAGAGACAATTGATGGCCTTGAGTCAGGAAGACCTGAGCAGCCTTAGATACTTACTAGCTGTGTGACCCTGATCAAGTCACAAGTCAATTAATTATGATTTTGTCAGTTTCTGCACCTATAAAATGAGCTGGAGAAGAAAATCTCAAACCATTCCAGTTTCTTTTCAAAAAAACCAAACAAACAAAGAAACAAAGAAACAAAAAAAAAAAAAATGGGATCACAAAAATTAGATATGACTGTTGTCAAGGAGAGAAAGAGTGTATTCTTATCATCTATCCTTGACAGAAAGTTTTTATTATGCACCTATTATCAGGAAGGAATCATGTTATATGCTAAAAATAAAAAAAGGCAAAAAATGAAAACCAGTCCCTGACCAGGCTTCATGGAAGAAGTCTTGATTCCTGAGTCAGGCCTTGAAAAAGAAGAAGGTTTTTTGCTTTACAGTGGTTGTAAATGGTTTTAATTCTATGAATGGCTGGAGATAGAGAAAACCATTCCATTCATCAAGGCAAGAGGGTGCCAGACAAAAGTGGAGTATGATAACCTACTTTGATTTGAGAATAGAATATTTGTAAAGAATTAAGAAGTAGGGCCAGAAAGGTAAAATTCAGTCTTCAACACAACAATCAGATTTTATAAGTGATTTAGTATGTGATAAAGAGCAACTGAATGAAGGGATAATACCTGGATTTATCAAGAAGAAAGTCCTTAGTCACATTTGCAACATCCTAAATTGCATGGGTTTGAAGAATAATGAGATCAGAATATGAAGAATCTAAACTCTTGAGAGGCTGGAGGTGTTAGAGAAGGTATTTTTTAAGCTGTGAGAGAACTGGGCATGCTTGTACTCCGATGAAAAGGAGTCACAAACAGAAAAGGATTGAACATGAGCTGAAGATGGTTAATATATTAAGATAACAAATGAAAGAAAAAGAAATGGGACCACCTTAATTTTTAAAAGAAAAATATAAGAATCTACTCTAATATCAGAGGAGCCAGTAGATAAGAACATTGAGAAGTTGAGGCATGGAGGAATTAAATGAGGAAATTAAAGTTGGATGCCTAAGTATTCCTACTAATATAGTAGAATAATCAGCTACTTAAAGTAAGGAGGCAAGGGAGTATAGTTGAAAGTTTAAATATGTAAAAGATTTAGAAAAGTCATTGTGTAGAATATATTAAGGAAGCAATGAGAGAAAATTAAAGTTACTCTGAAACACTGAAGGTCTAGTTGAGGAAAATATTTTTTTTTCAAATTGTTCTCTACTAATAATTATTTACTTAGTGTTTATTTGCTTGCTGTGGGGAATAAAAAAGGCAAAAATTAAATGGCCCTTTCCCTGAATTCGTTTATATTATGCTGGAGAGGTTATCCTAGGTGTAACACTGAAAGTCAGGCAGTTGTGAGTATCATTGTTAGAGTTGTAGGTTCTTTGAACTAAAACTTCCAGGAGACTTGTCAGCTCTCAAATCCCTTTTCTATAAATATGCAAAACATTTCCCCAAAGCTAACAAACAGAAAAGTTAAATTTAAGGAAAGGGAAGAACTACTTTCATTTAATGTATTAGGAAAATTTCATTAATACAATCATTTTTAAGCAGTTTTGAAGGAAACAAGGAATTTTAAGGGGCATAAGTGAAATGAGAATGCATTCTGGTGATGATATATTGTTTCTGCAAAGGAATGGAGATAGGAGATAGATTTTTATTGGAACAGTAAAAAGATCAATGTAGTTGGAAAGTATTAGAAAGAAAGTTAGAAATAAGTCATAAAAAGCTTTAAAGTTTAAGTAGCTAAGGGCTACCTCTTACTCAGGCAGAGTTGAGAAACCTTTTTTTCTGCCAAGGACATTTGGATATTTATAATAAATTCCATATACATATATATATATGTATTATCATATATAATTTATAAAACTATATATTTATACATATAAATATATAATTATATATATATACATATATATATATAAATTATCATTTTATTAAACTCAAACCCTAGGAGTTTGTTGTACCTAGCTTTTAGTTCATTATCACTTGTGGTTGATTATGTAAATGATTGTAGAGTTGGACATTCCCCACCTTGCTCAAAGATATTTCTTAATTCTTTCACTAGATAGTACTACCTGGAAAAACAGAATTCATTTTGTACATATTTAATATTACTTTTCCACTTTATATTATTTCCTTACAGTAGAAATGTAATCTCCTTGAGAGCAGGGATCACCTTATATTTGTTTTGGTATTCTAATTGCTTAGGACAATGACCTATAACAGGGGAAATGCAACAGATACATAGGGTTCTACCTAGGACATCTTTTTTTAAATTGAATAGAATCCACTCATTTAGCATGATTCTGTGATTTTTCTCCAGAAACATTCAACTACACAATGATCAAAGTTTAAGAGCCAGATCATGGAAATTCAAGTTGACCACAATAAATATAAAAGATCTAGGATAAAAGAGATACACAGGTAATTGAGTTAAACATTTCACTATAGTAATTGATTACATGGTTAACACTGGAAAGGGGTGAAAGAAGGTTTAGCAAATTCAAAGAATAGAGAGGAATCAAGGGCCAGAGACAGGGAATGTCAGGAAGAATGGGAGTTGGTGATTAAAAAAAATAGTCAGGGGAATTTTTCAGAGTTATAGATTTTGGGAAGTGGATCAGTTTTAAATGATGGTGAATTCCAAGTTGAAACAAGTCTGGTTGGTTGCTAAAGTACAAGAAATAGTGTTAGAGATTATGGGAATGGGGAAGTTTAAAATTAGAGTGATATGTTCTTAGAACAAATGTACATGTTTTATGCCTCCAAAAATTATGATAGAGCAAAGGGCAGATGTGTGTGTGTGTCGATGTGTGTGTGTGTTTGTGTGTGTAAAGAGATAGAGACAGATAGATAGAGAGATCTCATATAGATGCACAAAATATCAACATTTTAATTATTTTTAACAACTATATTAATCTCCCTACTGGCCCAATGCAGGCTATATCTTTCAACCATACACCCACTTTTCAGCTTCCTTTTATATAATTGTTTTCCTCCATTAGAATATAAATTCTTTGAGTGCAGAAACAGGTTTTTTTTTAAATTGGTATTTTTAACACTCAACCTATGCTTTGAGCAAAGTAAGTGCTTAATAAATGGTTATTGACTGACTAACTCTTGGCTTTTCATAGACATAAAAGCAGTCAAACAATCATTTCCCCCTTGTTCTTCCCCTCTTCATTTCTAAAAAAAATCCTTGATAGTTTATTTTAAGCTGTTTTCTATACACATTTTTCTTGGTACTATACTATAAAATCTGCTCACACCTGTCATGTTTTTATTGTCTCTTGGATGATCTGATATGAATTCCACATGATGAAGTCAGTGTTTCACAGATTTATCTGAAATAAAATGCTATTTAAAAAGTTGGGACTTTGTGTCATTAAAAACAATGTCCAATTTCCCAAAATGAACCTGTCTGCTCTCCTCTTATCCACCTGCAGGCCTGGTTCATTGTGTACAATGTCCATTTAATATTCATAGAATAATGGACCAGCTTTGTGTATTGTCAATATTACTGCATATGATTGACTACATAGAAAACATTCTTCTTATTATTATTTTCTTCCTCTATGCAAATTTTTAGACTAAACTATTTTGGATAATTGCAGATCTCATTTGAAAAAACTGGGTGGGATTATCACAATTTTTCCCCTATTAATAATTTCTGATTCCCTGAAGCATTTGGTATCCATTTGCATTTCTGATATTCATTGAGAAAATCAACCCCTGAACACTGTCAAAGATTTTTTGCCTCCAGCCTAGATTTTTTATATATGTATATTTAGTCTCATCTAGTGGCTTTAATTTGTTCTCAGTTTGATTTTTCTTTTGGATAAATACAATTTTATTGTTGTATAAAATCATTTTTCATTCCTTTGAACTACATTATAATTTGTGGTTTGGTGTTCCAGAGGATAGATTCTTTTATTCTACTGAGAAGTTCTCAAGGTTTCTGTCAGGTTATTTTCTGATATTGTTGATCACAATTCCCCAAAGAGGGGTTCTGCATTATCAATGAACCAGTCAATTTCACTGAGCTTTTAGAAAGTGAATAAGAGTGTATTTTAAGACCCTTAGTACAAAACATTCACCCAAACCAGGATTCTCTCCTGGTATTTAAACTTAAGGTAAGATGATAATAGTAACCATGATTGTGATGGTGTCTGTGTAAGAGGGAGAAAAGAAGACAATGATCATGATCATATTCATGATAATCATTGCTGGTCTCCAAATATGTGTTGGAATATACTTCCTTTAAAAGTAGACAACATAATTTGAAGAGGTAAAAAGCAAATTACTACTATACATAGTTCTCAAAACCTCCAAGAGATAAATAGAATTATTACATCCATTCTACCAGTGTAAAAACTGTGATAATGAATAGTGAAATGATTTTGTAATGGTTGCAAATTAAGTGGAGTATTTGAGTCAGGATTGAAATCAAGACTTCTTTGCATCATGTCTGATTTTTGAATGCTATCATGAACCCTATCCAAAAACATGCTTTCCAAATTCTATGTACTCACATACATCAATTTTAAACCCATTCAACTGTGTCCATATGACAAAAATACAAACATACATGTAAACATATGTTTTTTTTTACATACAAATGTGCATTTTATTTGGGCCATGATGCAATCAAATGAATCATATGAAAAAAAGTATTGAAGTATCACACTATTGAATTTTACACCTCACATAGTAAATAATCAATCATAGTTGATTAATTCTCAGAATATGCTGCTTCTCTATTTCTCTAATTAACTCACTGAAGATTTGACATAAATCCTCAGACATAACCCAAGAAATGTAAATAGAATAGTAAAGTCATGATTTCTTTCAACAATCATAGAAGTGATGATTATATGGCAGGGTGGAAAAGAAAATAGAGTTCTCCAGCCAATGTCTCTGAATGGGCTGTTATTCATTTTATTGATTAAAAAGAAGAGAATTGGCTTAATCTATAGCTAAAAGCGTACAAACAACATATAAACCATTTAAAAATAAATCTTACTCTTAGCCAAAATCTACATCAGCATTTAAATTTCAGTATTCAAGAGCTTGTTTTCCAAAAATTTTCTGAAAGTTATGAATTAAATATGAATATTTGGCATTCACCAACCCTTGTATAATAATGCAGTAAAATTATGACATCTCTCCAATGGGACAGAATTCTTTTGTTTATGATAAACTATTCTTTTTGAATTGTTTTAAGATGATTTATGTTTTTTTTTTTTCAGTTGTTCTTTGGAGTTGGTTCAAGTCACTTTCTATACTTCTTGGCATTGTGGGACTTTTTCTGAGGATCAGAAAATAAACAAAAAAAAAACTTTCAAATGATGTCTTAAGAAATGAAGCCAATTTCATATGCAAACTCATGTGTCTTTCAAGTAAACTGGAAATAGTTATTTAATTGGTTTTCTCTCTCAGGCTTTTCTTTGTTCTTTGGAGGTGGAAAGAATTTGGTACAAAATTGAAAAGAATTAAATGTATATGTAAAAAGAAAATAGGGGAAAAGAGCTCTGAGGCAGATTCCTAAATTTTAATCATGTACAGGTGGCATGTTTCATATTGTTCTTGCTAAACTTCTCTATTCTAGTATTATTCTTTTATTCTCCAGATAAAGATCAGCAGTTCTTACTAATAATTTGTTAATTATATAAAGATTAATAACACTAATCTCCAAAAAATTAGGTTATCATAGGTAAAATCAGGAGTGAAATTTTATAAATATGTTTATAAAATTGTAATAATCTAACTGAAATTTACCTGGTCTTTATAAATGAGAATATTCTATTGTAATCCAACAAATGTGATCTTCTGGTCACTGCTTGTCCTCAACTAATAGTATTCCTTTTTCAACTTCCATAAAATCAAAGCAAAAGAAAATTACCTCATTTGTTTTTCTTACTTGACAAAAACATTAGTCTTATATATAGCAAAATATTCTAAACAATTTTTCGTGATAGCAAAAAAAAATTGGAAGTGAAATGAAAGAAATATGTAAGAATAGAAAGAATATTACTTTGGAAGCAGAGAACTTTAATTCAAATCCTGCCTCTATCCCATATATGATCTTAAGTAAGCCATTCTATATTTTTGTTTATGTTTCATTCAATTATAAAATACCTTTAAGGTCCTTCTAGTTCTGAATTTATGATTCCAAGTAGGCATTCATTGATCAGGCAATGGTTTATGAACCTGTGAACATAACATGACATCTCTGTGCTGTAAGAAATTAGAACGAATTCAGTCACATAATAAGATTGTATAGATTCAAACCAAAGGAAGTAACCAGAACCAATAGAACAATACACTTAAACATAACAATTTAAATTAAAATAAACCTAAGATACCAGATCTCAATTGTAATGGCCAAGCTTGGTTCAAGGATACCAATAATAATATATACTAAGTAATGTTAAATACTTTTTCTTTACTGATATCTTTTTCCTCTGTGTTACAAAAGGAAAAGTAGATAGGAAAAACCTCCAGCACAATGGGTGGCATATAGACAATAGTCACATAGAAGAGTGAGATAGGATCCATATTGACAAGATCACAGATACATTTCAGTGTTTGCAAGAGCTCCCTAGAAAATGAAAAACATTGAATGCTCTTTACACAATATAAATTTTCGAAACATTTATGTTATTCCTTATTATACTGCTGTTTCATTTATACAAAATTTAACAAAGTGTCTAGAATTTCTCCCTTAAGGGAATGAATGCATAGGTAATGCTTATTTCACCCAGAACCAGAATTTCAATACAGCTGTGACACTGTTAAGTGATTTTAATTAAAATAAATTGAGTTAGGGCTCAAGTAACTTATTCTTTCAGAAAGGGATCAGATTCAGGTAACGATTTTTTAGACACTTAGAACTAGATCAAACCTTAACAGATCATATACAATGTTTCCATATTTCTAATTTTGCTTGGGAGGGAACTGAGTCCCAGGATGTAGCAAGCCCAAGGATTGACAGATTTTATGAGATTCAGATTCAAATTTAAACTTCTGTTTTATAGCTAGAAATTCAGAGCTACTTATTCTCCTATTACTATAGAAGGAAGTTTGATGGTACAGTGGATTTGAAATCATTAAGTTCTGAGCTCAAAATAGTGTCAAAGATTTTAGCTGTATGACCCTGGACAAGTCATTTAACCTCTATCTGCCTGCATTTTTCTCCTCTGTAAAATAGGAACAAAAATGAATACCTCCCTCTCATATTTTGTGGTGAGGATAAAATAAAGTAAAACATGCTCTGTGAAACTTAAAATGTTATAGAAATACTAGCTATTATTGTTATTAATAAATTTTAATAAAAGAAGGGAGAAGTAAATAGCTGAATATGTAAAAAAAAAAAAAAAAAAAAAAAAAGATAGAGATTCTATTCCAGAGAGTAGAAAGCTCTTTCACACATGATTGTATGATATAGCAAACAAACAGAAAGTAAAAAACAATAACAAAATTCCTATCATCTTATGTAGCATTAAGATAACCATGATGTCAAGAATAAGAGAAGGGCATTATCCTCTCTGTCATGATAAGAGATCATTTCTAGGATTATATTCAATTGCATGTTGCCACATTCTAGGAAGGACACTAATAGTATAGACAGTATTTAGAGACCAGGAATACAAGAGCAGAAAGGTGAAGGACTGGGAAGTACCTAAAGATATGAAAAAAAAAAATATATATATATATATGGAAAAAAAATTTGCAGAACAAAGAGGCTCAAATATTTGTTAGATTGTCATATGGTATAAAATTTAGCCTAAAATGAAAAAAAATCTGAGAAAGAAACAGGCACAGACTGAGAGACAGAGATGGAGAGATTAAAAAAGAGAGACAGAAAGAAACAGAGAGACAAAAGAGACAAAGTAAAAAATAATCTTAGAGAGAAAAAAATCCTAATATTTTGATCTATGTGAAAATGGTAAAATGATATAGACTGAATGGAAGATAGTGAGCTTTTCATTTCTGATGATATTCAAGTGGAGGCTATAGAACCTTTTGTCAAGAATACTGTGGAAGGTTTCTTATTTAGCTATGAGCAGGAATATGCTGGTAAATATTTAACAACTGGCTTTCTTGGGGGAGAAAGGACACATAATAAAGTTTTACAAGTAATCTGAATCAGAAACATGTTCATTTTCACTTTCTAAAGTTTAAATAATCAATAAAACAATAAATCAACCCCAGATTTGTAATGCTTGATGATTTCAAGATACACTGAAAATTTAACATTTAAGGATTGATAAGCAACAAGAGGACACAGTAAGTACTTAGTTAATGATTGGTGACTTGACCCAGCTTCCCTAAAGTAACTTCCCAGAGGTTCTTGGCTTTTCTCCTCAAATTCTTTTAAGTATACTAAGTGATATGTAGATATATTTTCTTTTCTCCAGGATTAGAACTCTATCTACTGAGCCACTTAGCCACCTATGGTAAAGAAGATTTGTTGTTATTGTTCCTTCAATAGTTATATTCCACACTATGCTCAAAGGGTTACTTTGATCCAGCAGTCTTACTACTGAGTCTGTATGAATGAAAAGGACCCACATGTACAAAACATGTGTAGCAGCCCTTTTTGTGGTTACAAAGAATTGGAAGTTGAGTGGATGCTCATCATTTGGGGAATAGCTTAATAAGTTATAGTATATGAATATAAAGGAATATTACTGCTCTATAAGAAATGATGAGCAGGTTGACCAGTAAAGTCTGTAAAGACTTCTATGAACTAATGCTGAACAGAACTAAGAGGTTTCCGGCCAAGATGGCTGTGTGGAGGCAGACAGCTGCTTGAGCTCCTCATTTTCTCTCAGAACTTACTTCATGACAAGCCTCAGACTTAATGCTTGACCCAGAAAGAAATCCACAAATAATTACCAAGAGAAGACATCCTTGAAAGTTGCCAAAAAAGGTCTGTGTTTGCTCGGGGGAGGGTCAATCAGACTGGGCACAGACTGAGAGCAGGCAAGCCAGAGCGAGACAGGCAGCTCACACAGCTCAGACCAGAGGGGGAGGGGTATGATCTCTGCCGTTTCTGGGAAAAAGACTTTTTCCCCAGTGTGGATACTCCCTCTTTGCAGCAAGCTAGGATCAGCAGAGAGGGTGTAAACACCGGAGGTGAAGATTAAAACCCCAGAAAGCCAGCATTTCTCAGAACCCGGCCACCCCCAACCCCAACTTGGACTGACTCAGTGCATTCTCAGAGCCTCAGAGCGCAGACTCAGTACAGTCATTGCTGTTCTGTTAGTGGTTCTCTGCTTCCCTACCCCCAGTCTGTAGAGGAAGCCCATTAACACCATCCAGCCCCATCCCCCCAAAAACAGACCTATTGTTTCTCTTGTCAATTTGTTTTCTTTGATTCCTACTCTGACAAAATGAACAAAAAATTCAAAAGGGCTCTAACCATTGACAGCTTTTGTATGGAGAGAGACCAGACTTCAAACACTGAGGAGACTAAAAACAGACTGTCCCCAGAGGAATCCCCTAAGGGGGATATGAGCTGCTCCTCAATACAAAAGAATCTCATAGAGGAAATCAAAAAGGCTCTCACAAGAGAGCTGGAAGAGAAATGGGAAAAGGAAAGGGAAGCTTGGCAAGAGAGCCTGGAGAAGTCATCCCATGCATTCAAAGAGAGAGTGGATAAAGAAATCAAATCATTGAGAAACAAGATTATTGAGCTGGAAAAGGTAAACAACTCCAAGGAAAACAGGATTAGTGAGCTGGAAAAAGAAAACAGCTCTCTAAAAAATAAAATGGATAAAATGGAAAAAAATTCCATAGAAGATAAAAACTCAATTGGACAATTACAAAGAGATATAAAAAAAAGTGAGTGAAGAAAATACATCATTGAAAATTAGACTGGAACAAGTAGGAATGAATGACTCAAAGAGAAACCAAGAGGTAGTCAAGCAAAATCAGAGAAATGAAACAATTGAAAAGAATGTCAAGGACCTTACTAGAAAGACAACAGACCTGGAAAACAGATCCAGGAGAGACAATTTGAGAATAATCGGACTCCCTGAAAAATGGGAGGAAAAAAAGAGCTTGGACACCATTTTCGAGGAAATTATCAAAGAGAACTGCCCAGACATTTGGAAACAGAGGGTAAAATAGACATTGAAAAAATCCATCGATCACCTACTGAAAGGGACCCTAAAATTAAAATGCCAAGAAATATAGTGGCCAAGTTCAAGAACCATCAGACAAAGGAAAAGATATTGGAAGCTGCTAGAAAAAAGCAATTCAGATATGGAGGATCCACAATAAGGATAAACCAAGATCTAGCAGTGTCCACATTAAAAGAACGAAGGGCCTGGAACATGATATTCCAAAAGGCTAAGGAACTTGGTATGCAGCCAAGAATAACTTACCCAGCAAGAATGAGCATCGTTTTCCAGGGAAGAAGATGGACATTTAACGAAATAAATGATTTCCATCTATTTTTGATGAAAAAACCAGACCTACATAAAAGGTTTGATCTTCAAATACAGAACTCAAGAGATTTCTAAAAAGGTAAAAAGAAATCTTGAGAACTATACTTCTGCCAAAAAAATATGTAAAGAACATATGTAAAATTTGTCTTAGAAACTAGAGGTGGAAAGGAAATTATATCATAAAAAAGTGTAAAGTGGTGGTACTACATCTCATGAAGAGGCAAAGGTAACCTATTATATCTGAGAGAAAGAAAGGAGGGAGATGAACATAGTATGTATTGAGATATTCGATTTATGGTGAAACTTCTTCCACTTCATTGAAAAGTGAAAGGGAAGGAGTAAGCTAAGGGGAAGAGAATACAGAAATTACGAGGGAAAGGGGTAAAATAAGGGGAGGATCTTTAAAGTGGGGGAGGGATCCTAAAAAGGGAGGGCTGTGAAAAGCAAGTGGTGTTCACTGGTTTAATACTGGGTAGGGGGGTAAGAGGGAAGGAAAGGGGAAAAGCATAAGCAGGGGTTAATAGGATGGCAAGCAATATAGAATTAGTCCTTATAACCATAAATGTGAATGGGGCAAACTGCCTCATAAAGAGGAAGCAGTTAGCAGACTGGATTAAAAGTCAGAATCCTACTATATGTTGTTTACAGGAAACACACCTGAAACAGGGTGATACATTCAAACTAAAAGTAAAAGGGTGGAGCAGAATCTGTTATGCTTCAGGCAAAACCAAAAAAGCAGGAGTAGCTATCCTCATCTCAGATCAAGCAAAAAAAAAAAAAATTTGATATCCTGCTAAAGGGCAGCATCAATAAGGAAGCAGTATCAATATTAAACATATATCCACCAAGTGATGCAGCATCTAAATTCTTAAAAGAAAAATTAAGAGAGCTGCAAGAGGAAATAGATAGCAAAACTATAATAGTGGGAGATTTCAACCTTGCACTCTCAGAATTAGATAAATCAAACCACAAAATAAATAAGAAGTCAAAGAGGTAAATAGAATACTAGAAAAGTTTGATATGATAGATCTTTGGCGAAAGCTAAATGGAGACAGAAAGGAATATACCTTCTTCTCAGCAGTTCATGGAACCTATACAAAAATTGATCATATACTAGGGCATAAAAACCTCAAAATCAAATGCAGTAAGGCAGAAATAGTAAATGCATCCTTTTCAGACCATAATGCAATCAAAATTACATTTAATAAAAAGCCAGGGGAAAATAGACCAAAAAATAATTGGAAACTAAATAATCTTATACTAAAGAATGATTGGGTAAAACAGCAAATCATAGACATAATTAATAACTTCACCCAAGAAAATGACAATAATGAGACATCATACCAAAATGTGTGGGATACAGCCAAAACAGTAATAAGGGGAAGTTTTATATCTCTACAGGCCTACTTGCATAAAATAGAGAAAGAGAGGGCCAACGAATTGGGCTTACAACTCAAATTGCTAGAAAAGGAACAAATTAAAAACCCCCAGACAAACACAAAACTTGAAATTCAAAAAATAAAAGGTGAGATTAATAAAATTGAAAGTAAAAAAAAACTATTGAATTAATTAATAAAACTAAGAGTTGCTTCTATGAAAAAACCAACAAAATAGACAAACCCTTAGTAAACCTGATTTAAAAAAGGAAAGAGAAAAAGCAAATTGTTAAGTCTTGAAAATGAAAAGGGTGAACTCACCACTAATGAAGAGGAAATTAGAACAATAGTTAGGAGCTACTTTGCTCAACTTTATGCCGATAAATTCTATAACTTAAATGAAATGGAAGAATACCTTCAAAAATATAGCTTGCCCAGATTAACAGAGGAAGAAGTAAATAGTCTAAATAGTCCCATCTCAGAAAAAGAAATAGACCAAGCTATTAACCAACTTCCTAAGAAAAAGTCCCCAGGACCAGATGGATTTACAGGTGAATTCTACCAAACATTTAAAGAACAACTAACTCCAATGCTATGTAAACTATTTGAAAAAATAGGGATTGAAGGAGTCCTACCAAATTCCTTCTATGACACAGACATGGTACTGATACCTAAACCAGGTAGATCGAAAACTGAGAAAGAAAACTATAGACCAATTTCCTTAATGAATATTGATGCTAAAATCTTAAATAAGATATTAGCAAATAAACTTCAGAAAATCATCCCCAGGATAATACACTATGACCAAGTGGGATTTATACTAGGAATGCAGGGCTGGTTTAATATTAGGAAAACTATTAGTATAATTGACCATATTAATAATCAAATTAATAAAAACCATATGATCATCTCAATAGATGCAGAAAAAGCATTTGATAAAATCCAACATCCATTCCTACTAAAAACGTTTGAGAGTATAGGAATAAATGGACTATTCCTTAAAATAATAAGGAGCATATATTTAAAACCTTCAGTAAACATCATATGTAATGGCGATAAACTAGAACCTTTCCCTGTAAGATCAGGAGTGAAACAAGGTTGCCCACTATCACCATTACTTTTCAATATAGTACTAGAAACTCTAGCCTTGGCAATAAGAGCTGAGAAAGAGATTCAAGGAATTAGAGTAGTAAATGAGGAAATCAAATTATCACTTTTCACAGATGACATGATGGCATACTTAGAGAACCCCAAAGACTCTGCTAAAAAGCTATTAGAAATAATTCAGAATTTTAGCAAAGTTGCAGGATACAAAATAAATCCACATAAATCCTCAGCATTTTTATACATTACCAACACAATCCAAGAGCAAGAGATACAAAGAGAAATTCCATTCAAAATAACGGTCGATAGTATAAAATATTTGGGAATATATCTACCAAAGGAGAGTCAGGAATTATATGAGCAAAATTACAAAACACTTGCCACAAAAATAAAGTCAGATTTAAATAATTGGAAAGACATTCAGTGCTCTTGGATAGGCCAAGCGAATATAATTAAGATGACAATACTCCCTAAACTAATCAATTTATTTAGTGCTATACCAATCAGACTTCCAAGAAACTATTTAAATAACCTAGAAAAAATAGCAACAGAATTCATATGGAGCAACAAAAGGTCGAGAATTTCAAGGGAAGTAATGAAAAAAAAAAATTAAGTGAAGGTGGTCTATCGGTACCTGATCTAGAACTATATTATAAAGCAACAGTCACCAAAACCATTTGGTATTGGCTAAGAAATAGACTAGTTGATCAGTGGCATAGGTTAGGTTCACAGGGCAAGACAGTGAATAAAAATAGCAATCTAGTGTTTGACAAACCCAAAGATCCCAAATTTTGGGATAAGAATTCACTATTTGACAAAAACTGCTGGGAAAACTGGAAATTAGTATGGCAGAAACTAGGCATGGACCCTCATTTAACACCACATACTAAGATTAGATCAAAATGGGTCCAAGATTTAGGCATAAAGAACGAAATCATAAATAAAGTGGAGGAACATGGGATGGTTTACCTCTCAGACTTGTGGAGGAGGAAGGAGTTTGTGTCCAAGGGAGAACTAGAGACCATTATTGATCACAAAATAGAAAATTTTGATTACACCAAATTAAAAA
Organism: Sminthopsis crassicaudata; assembly: GCF_048593235.1. Lineage (NCBI taxonomy): Eukaryota > Metazoa > Chordata > Mammalia > Dasyuromorphia > Dasyuridae > Sminthopsis > Sminthopsis crassicaudata. Next base: position 216,904,360 of record NC_133620.1, on the reverse strand, counting down.
GTTTCTGCACAAACAAAACTAATGTAAACACGATTAGAAGGGACGTAACAAATTGGGAAAACATTTTTTACAGTTAAAGGTTCTGATAAAGGCCTCATCTCCAAAATATACAGAGAATTGACTTTAATTTATAAGAAATCAAGCCATTCTCCAGTTGATAAATGGTCAAAGGATATGAACAGACAATTTTCAGATGATGAAATTAAAACTATTTCCATTCATATGAAAGAGTGTTCCAAATCACTATTGATCAGAGAAATGCAAATTAAGACAACTCTGAGATATCATTACACATCTGTCAGATTGGCTAAGATGTTCCTGTCGGAACAAATAAGGATGAATGTTGGAGGGGCTGTGGGAAAACTGGGACCCTGATGCATTGTTGGTGGAGTTGTGAAAGAATCCAACCATTCTGGAGAACAATCTGGAATTATGCCCAAAAAGTTATCAAAATGTGCATACCCTTTGACCCAGCCATACTACTACTGGGCTTATATCCCAAGGAAATACTAAAGAAGGGAAAGGGACCTGTATGTGCCAAAATGTTTGTGGCAGCCCTTTTCATAGTGGTAGAAACTGGAAAATGAATGGATGTCCATCGATTGGAGAATGGTTGGGTAAATTATGGTATATGAATGTTATAGAATATTATTGTTCTATAAGAAATGACCAACAGGAGAAATACAGAGAGGCTTGGAGAGACTTACATCAACTGATGCTGAGTGAAATGAGCAGAACCAGAAGATCATTATACACTTCAACAATGATACTGTACGAGGATGTATGCTGATGGAAGTGGATATCTTCAACATAGAGAAGAGCTAATCCAATTCCAATTGATCAATGATGGACAGAATCAGCTACATCCAGAAAAGGAACACTGGGAAATGAGTGTAAACTGTTATTTTTACCTTCTGAATCCAATTCTTCCTGTGCAACAAGAAATTCGGTTCTACACACATATATTGTATCTAGAATATACTGTAATATATTTAACATGTATAAGACTGCCTGCCATCTGGGGGAGGGGGTTGGGGGAGGAAGGGAAAAAAATCTGAATAGAAGTACGTGCAAGGGATAATGTTGTAAAAAATAACCCATGCATATGTACTGTCAAAAAAAAAAGTTATAAAATAAAATAAAAATTAAATTTAAAAAAAAAAGAAAAATGAACAGAACTAAGAGAACATTGTACACAATAACAATTAGATTATGTGATTGATCATCAATTGTGATGGATTTGGCTCTTTTCAACAATGAGGTGATTCAACACAATTCCAATAGACTTGGGATGAAAAATGCCATCCACATCCAGAGAGAAAACAATGGAGATTGAATGTGGATCGAAACATAATGTTTTCCCTTTTTTATTGTTTGTTTGCTTGTTTTTTTTCTCATGTTTCCTCCCACCTTTTTTATCTGATTTTTTCTTTCATAACATGACAAATATGAAAGTATGTTTAAAAGAACTGTACATGTTTAAGCTATATTAGATTGCTTGCTCTCTTAGGCAGGGGAGAAGATAAGGGAGAGAGAAAAATTTGGAACACAAAGTTTTATAAAATGAATGTTGAAAACTATCTATAGTTATATTTTGAAAAATAAAATACTATTGAGAAAAAACAAAGCAAAACAAATATACATATGTGTGTGTGTGTGTCCCATTCTTCATGACCCCATGGACCATACTACCCACTGAATTTTCCTGGCAAAGAAACAGGAAGAATTTCCTTTTCTCCTTGATTAACAAAAATAGAGGCTAAGTGACTTGCCCAGGATCTCAGACTAAGTATCTAAGATTGGACTTTAGCTCAAGGGGTAGGATTTGAATCCAATCACTACTAGCTTGGAATGCAGTGTGCTTTCCAGTATATCCCACCATGTCATTAATGGCAGCATGTATACTCTATTCTATAGTTTTTTTTTTTTTCTCATGAAATAGATATGCAGCCCATACAAGTGCTGAATACTGACAAACTTCCATTCTCAGAGGTGAGTCAAGTTCCCAGAAATAGGCTGCCTTCATCTCCCCAAAGTTATACAAACTGAGGTGAGGGGGATTTTCTAATGCCATTAGTTCAATTATCTCAATTATTGAGAATTATGTACTCCACCAATTTTAAGTATTTTTGGAAAAGAGTATTTACTAAGGTAGTGAATTAAAAACAGTTTCAAATTGTCTGTGACACATTTTCCTATAAGTATATAGAAGTTATTATTTTAGTAATTTGTTTCAAAAAAGGAAAGTGATCATTTTGTGAGGTTGTATATAACTTTACTCAACAAAGTCATCATTGCCATCTATTTTTCTTGGTTGGACCATTTCAAAGGAATGTGAGATATACCAGCTTCAAGAAGTGATTAGAAGCCTTATTAAAGAGAATGAGAGTCAATGAAATGAAGGCACCTAGAACAGATAGATTTCTCAGGTAGTTTATTTGAAAGTTGGAGGAAATATATCAGAGTAGGGATGCTCAGATTAAGTGAGAATTTTTTAATAATATTTTATTTTCTAAATACATGCAAAGATAGTTTTCTACTTTCAGAACCTTGTATTTCATTTTTATTCCTCCTCCCAACCCATAGACAGCAAGCAATCCAATATAGATTAAACATGTGCAATTCTTCTAAACATATTTCCATATTGATCATACTGTGCAAGAAAAATCAGATCAACAGGGGAAAAAATCACTAGAAAGAAAAAAAAATCAAACAATAATAACAACAAGGCGAAAATACCAAGAGTAGGCAAGAGTAGAAAAAAGTTCTTAGCCAATGAACTAAATTTGATTTACCAGCTGATAATACCCCGAAAAAGTTGATTGCATGACCCTATAATGTAGGAGAAGAGACAGCCTTCTATAATGGGTACAGGTTGATCTTAGAATGGGTCCTAGACCAATATCTAATACATTCTCAATTTGTGGCCATGGGCATGTCATAACAATTCTTAGTGGTCCAGGCAACTCTGAAGCGTAAGAGGCAAGGAAGAAAGAATAATCATGGATTTAGGTAGAAATTAAAGAAAGAACTATGATAGAAACAATATAATTCAAATTTTAACAAAATAAAAATCTCTTCCTGGTGGTATATTGGCATGGCTTTAATCTATTTTATGTTCTCAAATAAAGCCAAAGTTATGGCAGCACTGACTGTACAAATCACCTGCATCAATCAATGAGCTTCTTCAGATGGACCATTTATATCAAGTAATGGAGTTTAAGGAAGAATTAGAATAAATTATGGCAGGAAACATGTGGACAGCTGATGAATTCATCATAATCACTGCCAAGCTAATTAATATCCATTAAATAATAAAATCATTCACAATGTTGAGAGAACTCGTGTTGCCTAAATATTTTTCAAATGTACACTACTGCTCAATTTTTAAAAAATAAAGATTTATTGTTTAAGATCCTAGTTTTCTTATAAGACAAAGGATAATCTTTCAATCTATGAATTAATACAAAATTATAAAATTAATATAAACACTTAGTAGACTTATAGAGTCATGCTAAATATTAATCAGGTCTATGTCTCAATCATTTATTTTGAACAGCAAGAGTTTTTGGGGAGGTTATTTCTTAAAATAATTGTGCTGAAACATTTTGGAAAGCTGGATGCTAAGTTAATATTATACATGGAAATGTTATTATTATTTTATGTATCTTAATCATCCATTCTTGGCCCCTTCTCTTTATTTAAAAACAATTCAGTAGAGAAAGGCAAAATTTTTCAGTTTGTTTTTGGTGCCTTTTTATTTAAATACCTCCAATTAGTCTGATGAATCTATGATTTCTTCAATGTGTATATTCATTGTATCACTGTTGCTCTTAACCTCTCAGTGGCCCCAAGCAACTCTCAAAGCTTCAAGTTACAGATGAATTTGGATGATATCAGTGGAAGGTATTTCTGCATAAGGAATTCCTAAACCAATAAAATATAAATCTGGAGCTCCCTGAAAAACAGAAGAGGGAAAAAAAGGAGGGGTGTGAATTTAAGAGATTATAAAGCTCAATTCCTTCATTTTAGAGAAAAAAGGAACTGAGGCATAGGTAACTAATTGTTTGATTTGTATAACTATTTTATATACCTATATACCCTATATTTATGTATACTTATAAATCTCATTAAAAGTTCGTGAGCCAAAAATGGGTCACAATTATAAAAAGTTTAAGTAGCCTTGTACTAAACAATCTCCCAAGGTTGCTACCAGTTCTAAAATTCTAAAACGATGCAAAAGTCAGCAAACATTCATGACTGATTAAAAACATCAATAAGCCCTAGGATCATGCTCTCCTAAGTGGTAAGAATTCATCTGGTCCACTGCATCTTCCTTGAGCCAGATCCAGACTTCTTCCCATACCTCCTTACCATTTTGCTTTGCGCAAATATAACCTATTCCATCTCTGACTTTAGGACAAATAAGCAAATCAATCTTACAATTGTTTCTCCCCATATTAAAACACCCTTCTTGAGTCAACATTTCCCTGTTACTTGACTAATCACTTCCTCTCATTAGACTGCAATCTCCTTGAGGTCAAGACAGTGCCCTTCTTCACTTTATGTATTTCCATATTTAGAAATAATTATTTGTTGTCAAAACATTAAATCAACAATTAAAATTTATGCCAGCAACCATGCTAAGTATTTATTTCTTCATTGGAATAGGTAAAGTAGGAAGAATAAAATATTCTTTAAAAGTTATTTCTATATTCCTATATAAGTACCAATGCTAGTCATGATGAAAATTGTGTTTTAGAAGGAATTAAAATTCATAAACTTTTATTAAATATACTTAACCATGTGTATGGTAGTGTCCAAAGTGATAGAAAAACAAAGATGAAAAATGGAATAGGTCTTGCCCTCAAGGAGCAACCCTTAGCCTGGAGGAGAGAAGACTTTAGAAAGGAGAGAAAAATGTCTCCAAATATGTGAAGAGCTGACATCTGGAAGAAAGATTCAGCTTATTCTGATTCACCCCACAAGGCAAAGCTAAGAGCAAAATGTAGAAGTTACAGAGGAAATATTCTGTTCAGTATAAAGAAAAACTTTCTGAGTTCTCCAATGGAGAATAAACTACCTGAGAAGGCAGGACGCTACCTGTTATTGGAGACTATGTTAGTGGATGCCATATCACCACATTTACAGGGTATTGTAGTAGGAATCCACTTGTCCACACAACCCTAAATTAGACAATAATTGGAACATTTGAGAAATTAAAGTTTAAAGACATAGATGTGGGATTATGTGCCTGTAAAATGAAGAGACTGGAAATGCTAATCATTAAAATTCCTTCCAATCCAATACTATGGTGATAGAGTGAATGACCTCTGCAAAAAAATTAATATATAATGAATTTGAATGTTCAAATATAGTTATAGGACTGGAGGTATTCTTGTCTTGTAACCTCATCCCTTCATTACTTCTTTCCTTTTTTTTTAACTACTTTTCTACCCTGCTCCTTCTCAGTCCTTAAATCTTTTATTTGAAATCCCATTGCCCTATGTGGCACATCTTCACCCAAAAGAAAAACGATTTTCTGAAGAACTCCAAAGGTTCCTGGGGATATTATCATCAGGAAAGTATGAAAATATTTGTATTATTTGCCTGGAATCTTTTCTCCTCCGTATCACTTTCCTTGGAGGCATTCAGAGAAACAGTGTCTTAGAATGGAAACTTTAGTGTTAGGGATCTAAAAGGTGTAAGGGACATTAGTGGCCATGAGCCCAAGCACATCATTTTATAAATGAGGAAACTTAAGGGTTATCCAGCTTTCTAAGAGTATTAATTTTTTTTGTTTCCCCAGCACTTAGCATAGTATGTGGCAAGTAGTTATTGCTTTTAAAATATTTATTGATTCTCTGACTTACTAATTGGCATCTCAGTTCAGTCCAAATCTTCCTGATTTCTTACATCCAAGCCTCTGAATACCTACCAGAATCTCTTAAATTTGGTACCCTGTGATAAAGCCCTTAAAACTTCTTAATTTTGCTTCTGTAATTTTTAAGCTGAAGATATATATTAAAGAACAATGTCATTGAGATGTTTTGAGGTTTGTTTTTTTATGACCCAGGAGGCAAGATTCATTTCATTATCTTTCTTACTTTCTATTGCATTTGTTTCATTAAAAAATATGCTATAAACCCAGGATCTTTGATCATACATTATTTTCCACAAGACAGTCTGGACTAAGTTTTAATAAACACTGACTAAGCATAAACAATATGCTAACTATTACTCAAAATACAAACTCCATTTTGGGTATTATACCATGGATCATACATCTGAAAAGTCTTAATTAATGTTTTCTTTGATCAAATAGAATGTAAATTAATTTCTCCAACCTAAACCTTAAATTTACCAAGCTAAGAACTTACTTTCAACTCATGAATTTTGAACCTGTTTAATTTCATATTTGAATAAAAATAATAAAACAAGTTTCAACTTCAAACAATCACTTATATCCAGAGTTAAAGGGTAATTTAAAAAGAATTCTAAAGTAATGTCAAACATTTAAAGAAAAATTAACCTTTTGATAAGTAAAGGGTAAACTAATAAATAGATTTATTTTATCAGGCTAAATTTGCAATGATTTTATAATGCTTAGTACCAATGCTTACCATCATACATTTGTTTTTTATCAAACTTGCTTCTTTCTAGGAGTTAATCCTTAGAAGGTATGAAGGGCACTTTTCTTCAGCCAAGCACCTCAGAGGCTTCTTTCCTCGGCTCATGAAATGACCTTTAGAAAATGATTTATTGAATTCATATAAAGTACAGTGTCCTTTAGTGGGTTTTCTTCTTCTGGAAAAGGTAGGAATTTGGGCATAAGTCCATTAAATCCCCTTCAAGATATCAGTATTAGTATCAAATATTTATTATTATCATCATTATTTATAAATTAAAGCCATTGGAAGATTTACCTTTGTCAGTACAGAATTTTTGTTGTTGTAGTAGTATTTTAGAGAGCAAAATCTCTCCTTTGTGCCACTGAATTTTTTGTATTTGATCTTGTGGGTTATTTACTTGATTATTCTAGGTTTATTTTGTTTTGTTTTGTTTTTTTCTCTAATGAAATAAGGTATATTGAATACTTGATCCAAAAGTCTCATTGTTTTGTCAAATTTATTTCACCTGAATAAAAATCAAACTCAATAATTAAATAGGACAGATTTATCCTACTGGCAATTTTCTGTTTCATCATACTAACAATTTTTGCCTTCTTAGTTTTTATTTATCATGTCATTAGTGATCAAATTCATTAATACACAATGACAGTCACTAATAGACCAGTACATAACATTCTGCTAAATTACCTGCTATCTTATTAGCAATTTTCATTTTACATTAGAAACGTGTGGTTTGGCTTATACCATTTGATATATTTCTACACCAGCCAACAACTTTTTTGGCCTGATGTTTTAATTAGTGACAGGCTACAGAATACAATTAATCATTGAATCTGCCATGAAAAATGAAGACAAAAATTAAAGTGTAAAAATTATGCTGATGCCACAATTTTCTTTACAAAACTTATTATTTGAGGTTCAACAATAATAATGAACAAACTACTTACATTGCCCCAAATGTTTTTTTTTTTCACTTACCTCTATACTTCTGCACAATCCCTTTCAATTCACTTCCTCTTTTTATCACTGTTATCTTAGATTTCTTTAAGGTTCAAGCAAGCTATATCCTATGCAAAGTCTTTCCTGATTTCCCTTGTGGTCAGCATTCTTTTCCTCCTCAAATTATGTTGTACTTAATATGTTTCTTTACATATTTCTTCTTCTAGAAGAATATAAATACATTGAAGGCCCATGGCTATTTTTTATTTTTTAGTCTTTACATCTTTGGTTCTTGACCCAATCTCTTATACAGAGTAAGACCTTAATGTTTTCATTTTTGATTGAAATGAAAAGAAAAGAAAACACAATTTTAATGGCCAGCAGCAGCTTTACTATCTTCATATATGCATAAAATGACCTTAAGGGATTTTAATACCAAAAGTCACTTCTCAGAGATGATTTATGTTCATTCACTGAGTCAATTAAAATTTACACAAATTTTAAGGATATAAGATATTTACAAAGCTGTTTGTGCAAATAATTTTCATGAAATTATGTTTGAGTCTAATATAGCATGAACATAGTGAAAATGATAAACACAGAAGCTGTTCTCGGAGCTTAATTTTTAAATCTTTAGTTCTTTGGAAAGTTAGCAAAGGAGATATAACTCTCTCTCTCTCTCCATATATATATATATATATATATATATATATATATATATATATATATATATATATACATATATATATATATGTATATATAGATATAGATAGACAGAGACAGAGACAGAGACACAGAGAGACAGAGACAGAGAGAGAGACAGAGAGAGAAAAAGAGTGAGAGAGAGAAAGAGGGAGGAAGGGAGAGAAAGAAAAAGGGAAAGAGAAACAAAGAAAGATAGAGAAAGACAAATATAGAGACAGAAATATGTGAAAAAAGGATTTGTATATGGAAAGAAAGGGGATAAATCTAAGGATGACAAGTGAAGCCATTTCACAGCAATGCATTCACAGGAGACAGTAAGCAGCACCTCTCATTCTCATGAAAAGAAAAAACGAATACAGAAACCTGAAGGTTTGACTGTTTTTCTTACAAATTCAAGAGAATTGTTGCTTTTGATGCTGCAACTGACACTGGAATTTTTAGTAAGCCCTAATCAATCATATCTCTTGAAAGCAGCTATTACAATATAATATGAAAGTGTTACTATGTGACATGAACTTTCCTAAAACCAGCCCTGACAGCAGCTATCTCTAAGGGCACCCATTTTCTTTCTCTTTGCATGAGAGCAAAGTGGTAGAATTTAAATGTTTCAAAGTTCACAAAAAGGAGTGGTGGTAGTGATATTTTTCACTATATAGTTTAATCTGAATGTATGGGATGCGTATTTTGTAAATAATATTTGCCAACTAGATTGATACACATAAAATAAATATTCCCTTTTAAAGGCTATCAGGGAAAAGGTAAAAATGTATTTGAAGATGGAAAAAAAAAAGAATTGCAAAGTGGTTCTTACTTTCATGAATTTTATACATGGTTTATTCTTCACTATGCAGTAAAAATAGGCCAAGCTTAGTTTAACAGAAAGTATTTATCAGAGGTAGCAGGTACAGAAGAAAAGGAGTATAAAGAAAAGTATTCTAGTTTCCAACCCTAACATATTGGTTAATTTTGGTCAGAGATTACAAGCTTTCTCAATATCCATACAATAGGTATAATAATACTTGTGCTACTTACCTCAAAAGGCAACAGAGAAGGAGAATCTTAAAAGCTTAATCTAAATGTAAACTGTTATTCCTTATTTTACCTCAGTTATTTGGGGGAATAAAAATGAAAATCTTTTTAAAGATTTTTGTGGTGTATGTATGTGTGCACATATTGCATAAATCACCCATTTATCTGCCCTCATATCTATGTCCTGACAGCAAAGATGTGATCTAATTTTTTTGGTCTCTTTCTCATTCTTTACATAATAACATGTATGTGTGAATATTTTCTTTCCTTTTTTGTACCAGGAATTTAATCACTAAATCAAGGGAGAAAATTATATATAATTATCAAGACCTTATATTAGTAATCACACCAGAAGAACACAATGAAATTAGGCTTAAATTAAAGTATTATTTGATATTTGCTGGTGATTTTGATTTGTTTTATTTTAAAAGAATTTCTTCAATCAAATCAATTAAATGTAATGAATTTGGAAAAAATGCATAATCTCCTATCTCTTCTTGCAGTGGAGGGTTAAATCAGAAATTGTGGGTCTACATTAGTAATATTGGTTTTTAAAAAAAGGAACTGGGTTTGAGTTTTGCCAATCTATTATCTTACATTATAATATTTAGTTTAATAACAACTTAATATAACATTTCAACTTAGAAAATATTAAATTATAAAAAGTAAAGTTTATAATTGAGATGAGTTAACTTACAATATGATTAATTATTTTTCCTGTAATGAATATTTCTTAGCATTTTTTACTTTGACAGACACATGAAATTATTTTGGCAAACTCAAGGTAAAAATCAAAGAGATGAAGAAATAGCAATAACAAAAATATTACAGTGGAATTTCACTTTATTGCTGAAAATATTGTAAAAAACAATTTGCATGTATCTCATTTAATATTATAACCCTCATTGGTAAATATTATACCACCATTACTGATAAATTGGGACTGAGAGAACAAATCAAAATCATCACAAATATCAAACAATACTTTAAGCCAAATTTCATTATGCTCTCCTGGTTTGATTACTAATATAAGATTTTGGTAATTATATATAATTTTCTCCCTTGATTTCAAATCATCCAATAAAGTCCTGGAAAAGCTGGAAAGGCTCTTAGAAGCTAGCAACTGCAAGGCTCTAATTCTAGAGATGAGGAAACTGAGGCCCAAGGAAGTTAAATGTTTTGCTCAAACAACAGATGTGGGATTTGAACTCAGATTGGCCTCTGAGTCTGATTCTAGCCATTATAGTTTATCATTCCTCTTATATTTCATTAAAACATTAAAACAACAAACTTACTTATCATTAATGAAATTTCCAACATTAGTTTGTTCATTCTAAATGACTAATCTATAATTATCTAAGACTATCTCTACTTACAAAGTGAATTGACGAAAGGAGTCACAAACAGTTTTAGATTCCTTACCCAGATACTTTAAACAATATACTTATCTGAATTATTTGGATGGCAGTCTTCAATTATTATTGTTTTTCAGTGTAGATAGAGAACCATAACCAATTGTTCCCTTAATACTTATTGTATAGTGTATAGGAACACATTTGAGAGAATAAATAAGTGCGGCAGGTTTTTTTTTTCATTTTTCTTATTATGTATCACATTGCCTCCTATTTTTCTTTTTTTTCAATACTTCAAAACACTTCTGATTTTACCAGTATAAGTACATGCTACACTGACACAGACTATAACCCCTTCTATGCTTCACATTTATAGAGAACTTTAAAGTCTACAAAATATTTCATGTGCCTTATTTTGTTTGATCAGCATAGTGATCTTAAGAGCTAAGTTTAAAGTTACTGTGCCATTTTTCAGGTGAAGATACCAAAGTTCAAGACAAGTTAAGTGAGTTATATATGGTCCCACACACCAGATGTCAGAAGTGGGATTTGAACACAGTCTCTTTGCTTCCCTAGTCAAATGCTGTTTTGTTATTGTTGTTTTGTTTTGTTTTGTTTTCCAAATTGCCTCCTTAAGGGTAAGACCATTTTATTTTCACTTTTTTTCCAGTTTCCAACATCTAAAATAATTCCATACACATAAGGAGATATTATGACATAAAATTTAGAGTCACATTCTGATTCTGTTCTGCTACTTAATAGTTTTTTGACCTTAGGGGAATCATTTAATTACTCTTGGTCTTAGTTTCCTTATCTGTAAAATGAAAGAATTGGACTCCATGGATTCTTAGGCATCTTTAAGGTCTAAATTGATGATTCAGTAGTTATGAACCTTGTAGTAAGTGTATTTATTACCTTGAAAAGATTTGTATCCAAAATACTTAATACCCAACAGCCAGCCTTCTAAATGATAAATATCTTTCAGCTTACTTATGCTACCTGCAGGATAATAGACTAATTTTGCCATTGTTCTATGAGTAAAACCTCTATAATTTTTTCTTTTAAATATATGTATTAGTATATTTTATTTTTTGCATCATATTCATTTCCAAATGTATTTGTTCCCCTAGGAAGCCATGTTTGAAAACAAAAACCAAAAAAAAAAGGAAAAAAATATTTTTAGCAAAAATATTAGCTGTCTGAAAGTATATATGACATCCTCAAACCATCATCCCCTCACCTTCTGAAGAAGAGCAAAATAGAGTGTGAGCGAGAGCGAGAGAGAGAGCGAGAGAGAGAGGGAGAGAGGGAGAGAGGGAGAGAGAGAGAGAGAGAGAGAGAGAGAGAGAGAGAGAGAGAGAGAGAGAGAGAGAGAGAGAGACCCATTTTCTATTCCCTATAACTAAGAGTGGCCATCATTACTGTACAGCATTAAATTGGAATCTTCTGGGAGAAGAGCAAGTGTTCTATTTACTTTATTGTAATCATTTTGTATTTATATTTCTATTTGCTTCACTCTGGAGCATTCATATATTTCCCTCCCTGAATTTTCCTAAATTTTCATTATCAAGCATTCCTAAAAAAATTAGTGATTTTATTTTACATTCACATATTACAATCGGTTTAAGCATTTTGCAATTTTTGGAGAAATCTTTATAAAAAGGAGAAATATTAACAATTGCATTCTGCAAGTACAACCTTTGGAAAGCTAGAATTATCTCCACACCAAGGTGAAGCATGGTATTCCATTTTATTATAAATAAATAAGTGAAGTTTTATTAAACTTTAGTGCATATCATGCCTCTTATCTTTTTACTACCAAATTACACAGAGCTCATACTTCTCATAATATAATTTGGAAATATTCTTGTTTCTGCAATAATGCATTTTGAGGTATGCTTTAATTTTCCCTATGTATTGGTACTGACTGACATGTTAATTTTCTTCATTAAAAACTACCGTTTTATTGAGAGCTTTGCCTGAATGATTCCCCTCTTTGAAAAAAGTCTAGGAAATGCTACTTTGTTCAGCATACTGTGTCTCAATGTGCAATAATAGTACTATAATTGCATTTCTCTAAATGGAGAATCATTTATTCATTCAATAAATCATCATTAGTATTTTATTTCATCTTCTTTTGCCTGTCAGTGTTTTCTTCATCATATAAAGTAAGCAGCTACAGTAAATATATGTCAAATAAATTGTTTTAAATGCAGAAAAAAATTAAAATGAGTTTTTAATCCAAGGAATTTTAAATGCTAGTCCCCAGTGAAATTTCAAGAGAAGAAATACCATAAGACAGGTAAAACCAAGGGGAGTTTCTATATCACTCTGAATGAAAAACCCAGAGTTCTGGAAGTCAAATAGACATGCAGATGCAAAAGAGGTTACCTTTCTTTTCAAAAGCATCCTCCTGGGAAATACCTCTTCTAGCAGTGTTTGTGGAATGGTGCCTGAACAAAGCTAATTGTTTTGCCCTAGTCTGATCCCCTTGGGAGCCCACTGTGAAGGTAATATCATAGTCAATATTTCTAGGACATTATTTAATATACAGCCATACATGACAATATAGGAAAAAAATGGAAATTTAGAGAAATATGACAAGGTTTTGGCTAGTCCAAATTGTGAACACAATATTTTACCCTTGATTGATTTGGAACATATGTAAAACATAACTTCTTTTAAAAGGAAATATTACAAATGTAATAGTTCTCAAGGGATATAGGTTTGTTGGAATTTCCTCTCCTCTTTATCTCCTTTACTTACCTGCTTATTTCTTACATAGTTAAAACTAAAAAGTTTTCCTAGAGTGGAAACTTTCATATTACCTTGGATCTGTGGCCTCAGAAAAAAAGTAGACAAGCAGTGAGAGGTAACCTTCAAATATATAGATGATAGTTCTAAAAGTGTTGGGGAAATTTGAGTCTTCTCACAATGACTTAGTAATAGATCTGGGTATTAATTTGAGCAACATTTACCAAGATAATATCACATGAAATATAGACAATCTCTTTTTACTAATTTTTATCTAGAATTTCTCCTTTCTTATTTCTCATTTGGCTTTATAAAAAAGAATGCAGAATTTTGCTTTTTATTTCCTCATTTTCAAGAGGAAAAAGTTTTAGTATATGCTTAGGCCTTGATTATTCATAGTAATATGGAAAGTTAAAACTTTAGATAACTAAAAGTACATCTAAAATGATTTATACATCTCTTTGTAACAAGGTGGTTATACTTACATTTGCCTAAGAGTGGGTTTCTGACGTTCTGGGAATTTGCTAATTTCATAATGATAAAAATATGCTGTGTAGACCTGACATGGGATTCTGAGGACCTAATCCTTTTCCAATCCTCCTTTTTTCCTCAATTCTTTCTTGCACCATACCCTTTGACCCAACAGTGGTACTACTGGGCTCATATCCCAAGGAAATACTAAAGAAGGGAAAGGGACCTGTATGTGCCAAAATGTTTGTGGCAGCCCTTTTTGTAGTGGCCAGAAACTGGAAAATGAATGGATGTCCATCAATTGAAGAATGGTTGGGTAAATTATGGTATATGAATGTTATGGAATATTATTGTTCTGTAAGAAATGACCAACAGGAGGAATACAGAGAGGCTTGGAGAGACTTGAATCAACTGATGCTGAGTGAAACAAGCAGAACTAGGAGATCATTATACACTTCAACAATGATACTGTATGAGGATGTATTCTGATGGAAGTGGATATCTTCAACATAGAGAAGAGCTAATCCAATTCCAATTGATCAATGATGGACAGAATCAGCTACATCCAGAAAAGGAACACTGGGAAATGAGTATAAACTGTGAGCATTTTTTGTTTGTTTGTTTGTTTTTTTGTTTTTCTTCCCAGATTATTTTTACCTTCTGAATACAATTCTTCCTTTGCAACAACAACAACAAAATTTGGTTCTGCACATATATACTGTACCTAGGATATACTATAAGATATTTAATATGTATTGGAATGCCTGCCATCAAGGGGAGGGGGTGGAGGGAAGGAGAGGAAAAATTGGGACAGAAGGGAGTACAAGGGATAATGTTGTAAAAAAAAATTACCTATGCTTATGTACTGTCAAAAAATGTTATAATTATAAAAATTAATAAAAAAAAAAGAAAAAATTATTTCTTGCATCTCTCTTCATACAAGCTATAAAGTATATGACCTTTCAAACTGATTCAAATCAGTTATCCAGGCAAAGCTGCCCACTTTCAAAGTTATCTTACAAAAGGATTGGGGGTTAATTACAGGTTTTTATTATATTATCTCAGTTGCCACTCAATCTACAAGAGCAAATAAGTAAGCAGAGTAGATGCTAATGTGAAACTAATATTTGCCTTGACTAAATCAGAATTCAGATAATGATCCATAGGTTCTTAAGAGTTATGATGATGCATTTTAAAAAGTAAGACTGCTAAAAAGATTTAATTTTTATATGATGCCAGGACAATCATTTTTGGAAGAAAAAAATGAATGTTGTGTATTGGACTACCTGTCATCTGGGGCAGGGGATGGGAGGAAGGAGGGGAAGATTTGGAATAGAAGATTTTACAAAGGTTGATGTTGAAAAATTACCTATGCATATGGTTTGTAATAAAAAGCTTTAATAAAATAAAAAATATGTCTATAAAAATGAATGTTAAACTATAATTCTAAACACATAATTAGCATAGGTTTAATAAGAACTCTGAAAGCACTTGGTATAACTTAGCTCTGAATAGAAGGTAAGTAATTAAAATTATAGTTTGTATGACGTGGTCCAACGATACTATTTAGAACAGTCTTTCTTTCTGAACTCCAGTCTCATTGACTATGTAACAGATTTCTTTATGCTATCCAAATCTGATAGTTGAACAAAAATCAAGAAATGTCATAATATATTGAATGTAAAGTCCTATTATTCTAAGTGAAAATCACAGATGGTCAACATGAATGAAAAAAATCTTACAATTACAAGAGAAATGGATTTTCTCCAAATTATTGTTCTCCAAACTATGAAAAACTATCTTATAAATACGATCTTATTTCATAAACGTGGAGAAGAGAGGGAATACTATATTTCATTTCTATGACTATATTAATTTCTTCCTGATCATCCCCATCCTCATTCACAAGAAAAATCTGAGGATTACCAGTTAATTATTTTATGGGTAGGAAAACTAAATTTAGGATTTTTCCCCCAAATCAAAATAGCTTTTTTCTTTATATAAACATTATGACTTAACTTAACTCAATATTTTCTTTTACATCAAGCTAAGTTGAATAGTAGTGCATTAGAATTAGAATCAGAAACCATGGGTGATGGGAACTGGACTTGAAATTTCATGTAAATCAGAATCTCTTAGATGAGTAAACTACCTCTCCCAATGCAGATGAGCAGCTATCTTACAACATGGTTTTACAGATTTTTCCTGGAGAACTGAAATATTGAAAGACTTACCCAAGGTTGTAATGCCAGAATGTTTCAGGTCTGGAATTTACACCTAAACCTTGTGAGCTTCCAGGAAGATTCTCTAGTCATTGTCATGCTTTCTCTAGAAATCAGGAAGAGTTTAGTTTAAATCCTGTCTCAGACATTTAGAAGCAATGTATCCCTCCACAAATTACTTAACCCTCTGTCTATCTCAGGTTCCACATCTATAAAATGGGGATAATAACAGCACCCACTCATAGAGTTGTTCCAAATAGATATCTAAAAGAGATATATAAATGTTACCAACTATTTTATTATTGACTATTGTTTCTGTATGTAATAAAAATCTTATTTTGCTTCTCGCTCTTGGGTTCATGACTAGACTTTTAATTTGTTCTCTAGTAAAACCAATAATTACCCAAAAATTTAATTGCTTCTAGATCTATAGATATCTAGTTATCCTCCATATATATATATATATATGTATATATATATATATATATATATATATATATATATATATATACATATATATATATATATATATTAAAGGAGCAAATAAAATTCAAATGACTTTTTTCTATCTGAACAAAAACATTCTTACAATCAAAACAGCACAATATAATGAGGCTCTTACAGTCAAGCTCAAACTCAGCTCATAATAATTAGTCCAATATGTTATAAATGTAATGCTCTTCCTGCTCTAGAAAGAAAAACCACAAGAGGAAGGAGGAGGGAGAAGATTTGAGCTCTGCTGAGATTTCTGTTTAAATTCTTCTCTGTAGCAGTTTATGTGTGTTCCTTCTTATGACGCAATATGAATTCCAAGATGACCATTGTTCTATCAGATAATCAGACATGCCTTCTTCTTGGAACAACAGTAAGCACAGAAAATGATTAATAATAAATGAGTACGAGGGTATTTCCATTTCTGTTTTTTTTTTCTTTACTACTTCTTCATTATGAACTACACCTCTCTGCATATAGGTCAGAGTTTTCAGGAAAGATCAAGTTTATCACAACATTGAACTTGGCTCAATTTGCTGAAACCTGGAACTCCAAGAAGACACAGGAAAGACAATTGCTAGTGTCATCTGTTTCATTTCACATCAGCTACTCTGATTATAAATAATATGCCCTCCCAGGATAAATTCAACATTTTAAAACTCACCACCATGCCACTAACAAAAGCCCTGATTGAGATTGCTTCCTTCAGAGTATCAAACTCCTTCTAACGTTTTCCTTTAAAGATGGCAGAAATTAGATTCTCAGCTCATTCTACTTTCATCTGCTACTCTAACTGGTTTCATTTTCATGGAATATGTTCCTCCCCACCTCAGACACCCTTGGTATCTTCTCAGACAGACTTTTCTAACTCCTTTTTCTTGTTATCTTCCCTGTTAGATTGTAAGCTCCTCTTACAAGGGCAGGAACTATCTTTCTTTTTATTAATTATGTCACCAGAACTTAGCAAAGTACCTGGCAAATCATAGGCAGTTAATAAATGTTGATTGAATTGGATTAAACTGAATGAAATTGACTGTGCAAGGTGGCCATGAACCAAACTTATAAGTTGGCTTGCCAATGTATTCCGAGTCTTTCTTCAGTGCCTCTGGAATATACATTATTTTTTCAGACTCCTGTGATATTGCTTTGTTATATTCAATGAAAATCTTAATAGTGTATGCTTTTATTTCAGAAACCTACTTAATGCATCCCTTGTGTATGCCTGCATTTCCAATTGAAATCTGTGCTGCTTAGAACTATATCAGTAACCATAAAATGCAAGGACCCTTTTTAATTTTTAAGCATTAACTGATTCACTTACTTATAAAACTAGATGGACTCTAGTACTGCCCTCTTTCCCCTCCTAACTCATACTCTTTAAAGTTGGTCCCAGCAGATTTCCAAGTTTAAATGACAATATAATGAACTAGATTATCCAAACATTTAAATTCTATCCTAAGGACAAATTAGGCACCTTTAGGCCCTGCATTAACTATTTAGAGAAATTGCTTAAACAATTATATTTCTTTGGCTGCTGGATTACTCCAGTATTCTAAAATTAGGATGGCATTTAGAAATAGGGTTCAGAAATAAAGATAAGGGTATACATTCTTTAGTTTTGTGTTGAGCATAATTTCAAGTTGCAAAAAGCATCTTAATTTCCTTTTTTCCTTCCTCTCTCTCTCCCTCTCTCTGGCTCCTTTATTTTTCTTTCTTTTTCTTTTTCTTTTCAACTTTATTTTCCCTCCCTCCTTCCCTTCCTTCCTTCTTTTTTTTTTTTTACTTTCTTTGTTCCTTCTTTTTTACTTTCTTTCTTTCTTTGAATGTGCTTCATGATGAGTTGAAATTTTAAAAAAGAGAAAGGACCTTAAGGGATTATTTTGCAGACGCATGCAACTTTCAGGCCTGTTAACTTTCCTACACTGTTCATAATGGAGTTTTTGGAATACTGCCTCTGTGGTTTATAGGGATTTTCTTATTAATGAAGGATAACAAGGACTGGTTTCCATTAAGAACATTTTTTTAATCTGTCAACACTTTTAAAATATTGCTACCTCAGTAATTTGGTTATCTGCTTTTGGATAATTGGCTGATTCTAAAACCTGAATGACCTTTATATGAATGTACCACAATAAACTAGATCACTAAAGCATCAGTCTGGATGCTTCCATATTAAAAATCTGGGAATAAGTTGGCGTGGGAAAACACTTTCCAATATGGGAGGGGTTAGGGGATTTGGTAAGAGATAAACATTTTTATGTCTACAATTTGCCAGGTACTATGATAAATGGCTTACAAATATTACCTCATTTGATCCTCAAAATAATCCTAAAAATTACATATCGATATTATCCCCATTTTACAGCTTAAGAAGTAGAGCCAAACAAAAATTAAATGATGTGCCTAAGATCACAGAGGCAGTATAGGTCAGAGGCAAGATTTGAACCCAAGTCTTCCTTATCTACTAGCAGCTTTATCTACTACATTATATAGCCACTCATTTCCAAATCCATACATTTTCTCTCAAGCTATAATTCATATCCTGAGTATTTTGATATGGGTAATTATAATTTTTGCAGCCTTCTTCTTGTTTTATTTCCCTAAAATACAATGTTGTAGCTAAAATTATCTTCTCTGGCAAATGCCCTAAACACATTTCCCTTAATAGTAATCCCACATCAGTTTAAACAGTGCTAGTAAGTTCTTCTTCAGCTTCAAAGTTTTCATTGGTCATCACTTAACCAAATATCCTTCTTTTTCTTTTACTATCTTCTTCATAGTTTTTTACAATGCTGCAGCAGATTTAATCATTCCTCTTGGCATAGAGACATTAATTCCAATATTAATTCCAATATACCAGAATCAACATCATTTTCCTTTTATATTAACTGTATTTTCCACCATGGTTTAATAGTTTTTTGTTATGAATGTAAGACAGTGAAAAGTTTTAGTGTCAGATAATCTGGGTTAAAGGACCAAAGGCAGGTGATTTCTTCATCTATAAAACAA
Source organism: Sminthopsis crassicaudata (assembly GCF_048593235.1). NCBI lineage: Eukaryota > Metazoa > Chordata > Mammalia > Dasyuromorphia > Dasyuridae > Sminthopsis > Sminthopsis crassicaudata. The sequence goes on along the minus strand of NC_133620.1, from coordinate 216,884,755 downwards.
GGGATTGTGATTAAATCATCCCTCTAAACCTGTTATTATTCAAAGAGTTCATACTATGGTCACCGATCCCTTCCCTGAATCACTGGGCCTCAGATAACACTTCCTGAACTTAGCCTGTTCATATCTTTCTTTTACATGTTTCTGATATATCAACTTGTAAAGCATGATCATTGTGCCATAATGTTGAAAATGGTATTTCCAATAATAATAATAATAATAATAATAATAATAATAATAATGGAGTGCATTGTCAAAATTAAGTCTTATAGTAGATTTTAGTTTTTAGAGATTTCATCAAAAGATGTCATGTAACATTCATGTAACATTCTTCTATATACATTATATAAACAACACATCAAAGCAAAAATATCAAAGGTTCTGTTTTTTTATCAAGAAAATGAGAAGATTAAGACTAGATGGTCTCTGGTATTCCTCTAGCTCTGATTTTATTTCTTTTTTCAGATATGCCTGTTGAGTTATTTTAAGGCGACAAGCATAACTATGTGTATGGACTGGGTGTGCTCACATACTTGGGAAAGCATTCTCATTGATCCATTTGCCCCCCAAGGAAATTTTCCCCAAAGTGTATGTAGTTTTGCACATTAATGATAATTATCTGTACATTGATACTTGTATCACAAATCTCTTAGAAAGAAATTCTTTTGAGAGCAAATGTTATATCCCTTGGAGTTAGAAAATAAATTCCTGCATATTAATGTTTTATTGCCACAGAGAACAAGTTGGTTATAGGTTTCTACATCTGAATGTAGATTCATTGAACTAAAATATAGAAATTAATATATACTTCAGAATAATTTCTTTTTAAGATGAACTTTTTTGCTTATAACACATATGTAAATACAGGTTCTAAGTTTAAAATAATAATAATTATATAAATAAAATTATTAAAATAAAGATTTCTTCCATCACCACTTTATTTTCTTACTGGGATGAAAATAAACATGTAGGGATTTATTTTATATAATAAATACATATCATAAATGTTTTAAACTATACAAAATAAACATCATTTAAAATGCACGGAGGCAGTTCACTGCTAACTAGGCATAGAATTATTTTATAAAATAAAGACTTGCCCAATTTACATTTTTTATTCGTAAACTATGGTTATACTGACAACCTATGATTCATACAGCGAACCATTTAACCAAACATTTTATGTGAAATACAAATATTAATTAAGCAATATGTTTAAAGTTAAGCAATATGGATTTTTCATTTATTATTATTACTAGAAACTTAGTTCTAGTAGTATTAACTTAGTTCTTATTCCTTAGTAAGCAGAATTTAGTTCTGCTCCTATATCAACTTATTTAAGTGATTGAAGTATGAAGAGAATGAAGAACTTGTGTTGAGAGCTGCTATATTCATAGAAATTGTCAGCTTTTATTTCATAGGATTATCATGACCTGAGAAAGGAAATACTAGAGATTCCATTTTATTGATTAGAAAATAAAACTAAAGTACCTTGCATTCATTTTGCAAACGTTATATTTGTAATTGTTTTGTGTATACTTATATGATTTGCATCATAAGTAAATTAGAAGATCAAGGAATAGTCTATCTGCCATATCTTGGGTAAAGGGGAGAATTCATGAACCACACAAGCAATAAAGAACTTTATAAACTATAAACTAAATAATTTTGGTTATGTTAAAATAAAAAGTGTTTTTATAAACAAAACAAATATAATTAAGAATAGAAGGAAAGCACAAAAATGGGAAACAATCTTTATAGCAAGTGTTGCAGAAAAAGGCCTTTCTAAAATATATAGAGAACTGAGTCATATTTATAAGAGTACAAGGATTATGAATAGCCAGTTTTCAGATGAAGAAATCAGACCTATCTATAAGCATATGAAGAAGTACTCTAAATCACTTTTGATTAGAGAAATGCAAATTAAAACAACTTTAAGATAGTACTTTATACCTATCAGATTGGCTAATATGTCAGAAAAGGAAAATTGTTAAGAACCATGACTAAGTGAAGAGGCAGGTCAATTCTCCAAGAGCCTTCACAGCTGTGAATCATAACACTTGCAAAGCAGCCTTTACTAACACAAATGTTCCTTGTGGATTGGGAATGAAATAAATTGGAGGCAAGAGGGAAGAGGAGAGAGGTCAGAGAACTGCCTCTCAGTCTTCTTGTATCATCACCATTCTGTCACATGAAGAGATCCATTCTATAGGTCTGAGTTAGACCTCCAGCAGCCCCTGGCTTGTGGCTCCCATATCACAACATATGGCACCTGAACATGGGACATAAGAAACACAAGAAATAAAGAAGCAGCAGGACTTGAAAGTATTTGTGAGTAAGATCCTCCCAGAGTTCTTTCAGTTGCCAGCAAGGAAGGAAAGGGAGAAGAGATCCAGCAGGACTTTTTTAGTCAGGGTAATTAAATGGGCCAACAACATAGGGCTGAGCCAGGAGATTGATGAGAGACTTATGAAAAATGCCTGTTCTGACTATACTCCTCTTCTCCATTTGAAACTTTGTCTCAAAAGCTTCAACACCTATAATAGTGCTGTTTGTACTCCCTGGCATGTGGACTCAGATACCTTAGCATGTGAACTTAGATAACAACCAATGCATAAACTTACTGATCATGCTGTGGGGGAAAAATAATCACACTCTCATAAAATAAAAAGGGGAAATTGTTAAGGACCATGCCTAAGTGAAGGGGCAAGTCAATTCTCTGAGAGCCTCCACAACTGTGAATCATAAGATCTGAAGGAGTAGAAAAGAAGCCTTTACTTACACAGATGTTCCTTTTGGATTGGGAATGAAATAAATTGGAGGCAAGAAGGAAGAGGAGAGAGGTCAGAGAATGTAACTACCTCTCAGTTGCCTTGTATTATTATTATCATCCTCTCACATGGAGAAATCCTTTCTGCTAGTCTGAGTTGGATCCCCAGCAGCCACTAGCAAGTGGCTCCCATAATATCCAGCAGGCTGCTCCTGTAACAGAAAATAATAAATATTGGAGAAATTTTGGAAAAAAATTAGCACACTAATATATATTGATGGACTTGTAAACTGATCCAATCAATCTGGAGAGAAATTTAGAATTATACACAAACGGCAACCAAACTATACATCCAGCGATACTACTACTATGTTTGTATTCCAAAGTAATCATAAAAAACATGAGAACCCACCTGTGCAAAATTATTTATAGCACCCTTTTTCATGGTGGCAAAATTTTGGAAATTGAAGGGTTGCCCATCATCAATTGAGAAGCTGTGGTATATGAAAGTAATGGAATAGTATCATGCAATAATAAATGATAAAAAGGCAAGTTTCAGAGAAACCTAGACAGGCATTTATAAAACTGATGAGAAGAACCAGGAAAAAATTGTACATAGGATCAGCAACATTGTATGGTGACAAAGTATGAATGAATCAGCTCTTCTCAGCAACACAATGATGCAAGACAAGTACAAATTATGCAAGAAGGAAAATGCTATCTACAGCTGATGGACTCTGAATACAAATCAAAGCATACTTTTTTCATTTGCTTTATTATTTTCATGGTTTTTTTTCTTTTGATCCATTTTTTCTTTTACAATTTAGACTAATATGGAAATATTTTACTTAATAGCAGATATATAACCTATATCATATTTCCTACCATTTTCATAATAGAGGAGAGGAGGGAGAAAGAAAAAACTTGAAATTCAAAATCTTTTGAAAATGAATGTTAAATTTATGTAAGGGAGGTAAACTAGAAGTATTCCCAATAAGATCAGGGATGAATGATCACTGCTACTATTCAATAATGTACTATAAATGTTAGCTTTAGAAGTAAGAGAAGAAAAAGAAATTGAAGAAATTAAAATAGGTAATGGGGAAACAAAATTATCACTCTTTAATAAAATGGCAAAAATCATCAGCATTTTCATATGTTACCAACAAAGTCCAACAGGAAGAGATAGAAATAGAAATCCCATTTAAAATAACTGTAGCTAGCATAAAATATTGAGTGTCTACCTGCCAAGACAAAGCCAATAACTATATGAACACAATTACAAAACACATTTCACACAAATAGAGTTAGATTTAAACAATTAGAAAAATATCAAATGTTCATAAGTAGGTCAAGCTAATATAATAAAAATGACAATCCTACCTAAATTAATCTACCTATTCAGTGACATACCAGTCAAACTTACAAGACTTCACTTTATAGAGCTAGATAAAAATAATAACAAAATTCATCTGAAAGAACAAAAGATCAAGAATTTCAAGGAAATTAATGAAAAAAAAATGCAAAGGAAGGTGGCCTAGCTGTACCAGACCTAAAACTATATTATAAAGCAGCAGTCATCAAAACAATTGGGTACTAGCTAAGAAATAGAATAGTGTATCAGTGAAATAAGTTAGGTTCACAAGATACCATAGTCAATGACTATAGTAATCTAGTATTTGAAAAACCTTCAAATTCCATCTTCTTGGATAAGAACTTACAATTTGACAAAATATGTGGAGAAAACTTGAAAACAGTATGACAAAAACTAAGCATTGATCAATACCTAAAACTCTGTATCAAGATAAGATCAAAATGGGTTCATTATTTAGACATAAAGGATGATACTATAAGCAAATTAGGAGAACAAGGAAGAGTCTATCTCTCAGATTTGTGAAGAAGGGAGGAATTCATGGCCAAAGAAGAAATAGAGAACATTATGAAATGCAAAATATAAAAATTTGATTACATTAAATCAAAAAGGTTTTGTAGAAACAAAACCAATGCAGCCAAAAGTATAAGAGAAGCAGAAAATTGGGAGGGGGAGGAGGGGATTTTATATCTAATGTTTCTGGTTAAGGCCTCGTTTCTAAAATATATGGGGAATTGACTCAAACATAAAAAATGCAATCCATTTCTCAATTGATAAAAGCCCAAGTGATATGAAGACAATTTTCAGATGAATAAATTAAAATCATTTCTAATTTTATGAAAAAATGTTCTAAATCACTATTGATTAAAGAAATACAAATTAAGACAACCCTAAGTTATCACTTCACACCTTTCAGATTGGCTAACATGAAAGGAAAAGCTAAAAATGAATGCTAGAGGGAGTGTGGGAAAACTGGGGCACTAAAACATTGTTGGTGGAGTTGTGAACTGATCCAACCATTCTGGAGAGCAATTTGCTATGCTAAGGATTATCAAATTGTGCATACTCTTTGATCTACTACTAGTGTCTCTACTGGGCCTGTATCCCAAAGATATTATAACATAGGGAAAAGGACCTACATGTACAAAATGTTTGTAATAGCTCTTTTTTGTAGTAGCAAGGAACTGGAAACTGAGTGCATGCCCATAAGTAGGGAAATGGCTGAATAAGTTATGGTATGTTAATGTAATAGGATATTATTGTTCTATAAGAAATGATGAGCAGACTGATTTCAGAAAAGCCTGGGAAGACTTACATGACTTGATGCTAAGTGAAGTGAGTAGAAACAAGATAATATAATCAAAAGATGGAGTAAATTAAGATCAAAACAAGTCCATCGACTGTGATGGGCTTGAATCTTTTCAACAATGAGGTTTTTCAAGGCAATTTCAATGACTTTGTGATGGAAAGAGTAATCTGCATGTAGAGAGAGCATTATGGGCACTGAATGTGGATAACTGAATAGTATATTCACTTTTTGTTGTTGTTGTTATTGTTTGTTTGCTTTTTTTCTTTTGCATGTTTTTCCCCTTTTAAATATGATTTTTCTTGTACAGCATGACAAATCAGGAAATATGTGCAAATATTGGGAGGAAATGCTTTTTAAAAAGACCAAAAAAACACAAAAGAGAAAATATTTAATGCAATAAAAACAGAGAAAGAAAATGCCTAATCTTCTAACATGTAAAATGTTTAAGTACACAGTTTGTTTCATTCCTTAACAAATAGAATATAGTTCAGGACACTTAATGAATGCATCTTGATTGATTGATTTGACTTTTATGGTCATATAATTGGTAATTATGTAAAAGAAATTTGAATCCAGGTATTTTTTTGACTCCAAAGCCAATTTACTTTAAATACTATTACAATATTTTGTAAGTTACATCAATGGAAGAATTTTGAGGTAGAAAAATCAATGGCTTCTGAAGGGAAATTAGAATCTGCTTTATTTGGTTGAAAATCCAATTCTATTCTCAGAGGTGGTTAAGACAAAATTACACCAAGAAGCTACTAGTTGAACTACTGACCATTCAATTGCCACTGATGTACCTTCCTATCCAGTGTTTCAAATACTTTTCAAATTGATACAGTGAGATGATTGAATATTCTTGTAAGCAATTGTCCCTATGTAGAAGAGCTCTACTTGCCAATGTATATAGTCATTCTGGAAATTCAAATTAGCTTAACAAAGATTAATTAACATAATCTACATACAAATAATACTCTAGATTCTCAAAATAATAATAAAGAACACAAGGAAAAACATCTTTGCCTTCCAGATGCTTATATTATTGGCTGTAGAAGCAGAGTATCAAGGTATATTTTATGATATACATAGATAACTATATAAAATATATATATAAAATATACATTATATATAAGGTACTAGAAAAAGAATCTAGGAAGAAGTAAGTCATACTATTAGGATAGAGATGAGGAAAATCAAGAAAGGGCCCTTATAGTTGGTGGTATCTGAGCTGTTATGAAGCAAGCTTTAAAGAGGAAGAGATGGAGACAGAGAGACAGAGAGAGAGAAATAAGAGAGATGTATAGATACAAATATATGTTTACATTTGCATGTGTTTATACATATATATATATATATGTATTGCACACACACACACACACACACACATATATATATATACACATATATTTATACACCACAATCTTTTTATTATCTCTTCCATTCACAGCCCCCAAAACCTCCATAATTGTATAATTAAACACTTATAACATATACAAATATAACAACAAACAGGTATAGTTCAGGTAACAAATTTACCATTTCCCAAAATGGAGGTTTTATTGTGGATTTTAAAACCATCTTACTTTTTTTTTTTAACAGTAAAACTGCAGAAATATCTAGGGTAATGCAATTTAATAAGCTTGGTGTGCATGTGTGTTTTTCCCTTAATTGCCAAAATACCATCGTTTTCAGGGAGATTTGTGCAATGGCTTTTATATGTCCCCTTTAAATTTGAGCCTTATATTAGGCCTGTTAATTGATTCAATAATTTTTGCAAGGCAATAATAGCCAATGAGAAGTTAAGTTGTCAATTGATTCTTAATTATAGTGATTTGGAGAAGTCTGGAAGACGACCCTGGGGGCACAAGGAATCACAGATTTTCTTTATTGCATGGCTGTGGTTTTGTTAATGTGGTTTGTGGTTCTTTTGTTAATTAGGAAGAATAGTTTGTCTAAACAACTGGTTTTGAGCACAGTGTTTTTTTTTTTTCTTCTAACTCTTAGGAATGAATTTATTGCTTTTGTTTTAAAAGATATAATTATATGTGCATGTCAAGTTCTTGCAATGCCAACCTGAAATTCCAGTAGCAGACAGGACAAAGCCTTCTTTGATCATGTAATAAGCTTTTAAAACAGCAAATAATAGTGTGTTGTCTTCTAGTTGGTCTTATTACATGTTCTTATAGTTAACTAACATTAGCAAAGCTGGATGTTTTCTTTCTCCTCTTAGGTAGTTTAAAGATTTTAGAAAAGCTTTTCTAAAGAAAGCTTGTTTCTTAGTATACAGAGCACCCTTTATAGTCAATCAATCTATCTATAAATGCATGAATAGATATATAACCTCATGATTTCTACTTCTTCCATACCTAATAACATTCATTCCCTGGCTGAGCTCCTGACCTATTGGAGTAAATTAAGTTCAAAACGTGTTTTCCTCAAAGGTAGAGTATAATAACAAATACATTTCAATTCCTAAGGGGACATTTTCCAAAGGATGTATGAGTATGTTGTTGTGTAAATGCCTTGAAATTTAAATGGGATCAAAGCTATAATTATAAGGAAAGCAAAGGCAAATGCCAATGTGGGTCTGAGTGCTTTCTTCCCTTAAACTGCAAATTTAGCTCTTTTACATAAGCAGGTTTAATTTCAAAGATTTTCAAAGTGTAGGAACTAATTAATTAGTTAATAATGCATGAAGCCAGTAGCACATTATCAGTGCTATCTCCCAGATGGAAAACCAGAACAAGTGAAGAAACTTACATTTAATTTGGACCTTTTTAACGTGCAAACTTTGGTGTTTGCTTGCTGTCATGTTACATTTTTCCAAGTTCGTTCTGCAATCTTCACATATTCTTGGACAGAATAGGACCCTCAAATTCTAAAAGGAAGATACTATTTTAATAACTTCAAGTCATTAACTGGTCTTCATTTTACTGATAAAAGGGGGTGGGAAATCTTCCTCTCCAACAGGGCAAACTGTTTTAGGAGCCACTTGTGTCCATTTAGTAAATTATTCCTTTTAGTAGATGAAATGGAAGCCTAGTGGTATAAGAGAGTTAATGTACCTCCCAAAAATCCCAAATGATTGGATCTTCTCTGAATTCCAAGTTCAGATCTACTTTTTAAAAAATTCTGTAAAAGCTAAGTAATAGTAGTAATTTTCATCACCAAATATATTCTATGTTCCCATCTGTTCTGATGAGGTGTGATGCTGATTTGACAAGCAAATTTTGTTTAATGTTCTGAAATGGTATTGCTGTTCAGATGTTTCTTTTTTTTTTTTATGATCCCATCTATGGGGAGGGGGTAGTGCTAAAATGTAAAATGTTTTACAATGTTTTTTATTTCTCAAGTTTTAGGATAATTTCAAACTTTTTCAGACCTAAATCTTAATTCAAATTGACAAATCTTACTCTTCTGACTTGAGGGAAACATAGTTTAGTGCAAGGAGCAAGGCTTTTAGAGTCAGGAGAGGTCTGAGTTGAATATAACCTCTGACATATAACTGATGGCTGACTATATGCAAGCTACTTTGTCTTTAATCCTCAGTTTCCTTATTATGTACAACAAGATAAATAATAGCACATATCCATTATGAATACTAGGAAGGATGAATAGATAATATTTATTAAATGCTTAGTCAAATAGAATGTACTTTATCAATGTAAGCTATTTGTACAATTCAAGGAGAATATGTTCATAAAGTGACAACTTTGAAATATTCTACTTGACTATAAAAGCTTCAAGCACATGTTTAGTGAAAACTGTCTCTCATCAGAGGATAGGCTTGCTTAGATTAGGCTCATCTCTAAAAAATTTTAAATAGGAAGCTGACTTTTTGACCATAGCAATTCACAACTCAACTAATGCACGGTGAAGTTGTAATTGGAGTAGACAGTAGTAGTGCCTGTAATTTTAAATCAAATGTAATTTTAAATCAGATAATAAATTATATATAAATGAAAATGCATAGTTTAAGTCTCAGTCACCACTATTGTGGTGGATCCTTGAATTGCTTTTATAGAATATTTTTGAATTGCTGTAGCATCTGCTATCTTTCTAAGCAGAAGGAAGAACTCATTTTTAAAAGTCAAGGGAATTCGGCAGCTAGGTGGTGCAGTGGATAGAATACCAGCCCTGAAATCAGGAGGACCTGAGTTCAAATCTGGTCTCAGACACTTAACATGCCCTAGCTGTGTGATCCTGGGCAAGTCACTTAACCCCAATTGCCTTAGGGGGAAAAAAGTCAAGGTAAGCCTTCATGATCCCAATGGGAAAAGAAAAAATACACATATCTTTGTGATCTAAAAAGTGTTTGCCTCAAGAAAATCTTGAAAGGTACATAGCATAAAGAATATCATCCACATCTTACAGATAAAGAAACAGGGGTACAGAGAGGTTAAATCCCTTATCTACAGCCCTCAAAACCAGAGTTAAAATTTCCCCCTTTTCAAAATAACCTGTGATTTTTTTTGTATCCTAGAAAACCAAAACAAATACTATCAAAGAAAAGTTATTTTTCTTCAAACTGAGTTTGTCTTTTTCCACATCATTTAGGTCTGTCATCTTGTAATGCCTTACTCTGAGGTGCTTACTTGTGGCATAGTAGCAAACATTTGTTCTCTAACAGTATAAAGCAATATGGAATTTCTGGTAGGTCCTTCTTAGCTAAAAAGCTTTCAAATCTATGAAAAGCCATGAATTGTGTCTGCAAACTGTGTTTATTACTCATGATGCTAATATCAAGAGATGTACTTCCTCTCCACCATAGTCCAGAAATCATTCCTTCAACCACCCCGTCCCACTTCATAGTTTTTCATTGCCCTGTGTTGTTTAATATCCCTCACACAAAATGCTGTTCTTTAGGATAACCCATTCTAGTCCTTTCCCAGAACTTAGCTTTTCCACATATGATGAAAACTGGATTTACTAGAGAACATACTACGCTCTTCCTCCCAATGCAATTTCATCTGCCTTTAGAATGTCCACTGTCCCTGTCCCCACTCCTTTCTATAGGCTAAACTTTCCTCTATATGATGACCTCTGCTCCTTAACCATCCCACTCAAGTACTAAAAAAAATATATAGCTAAAACTCTGCGATGAAAACCAGCCTAAATTGGGAAAATAAGAGAGGTTCTTGCTTATTGCCAGAAGACTACCAGATGATAAATTATATGAACCATATCAACTAGTGAATGGCATCCCATGTATTGGAAGAAAAAAATATTCATGTGGATAAAAGATACCAAATCTTAGGACTAAAATATTTGAAAACTAAAAGGAGCTACTTGTAACTTCTACTCTAGTCTTTCCAATGATTTTAACTAAGATATCTCTCTGTCCCATCATGTATATATAATGGGATTCTTTTTTTTTTTTTGAAAGGAAAAAAGCACATGTAGCAGGAACTTTAATAAACAACTAAGAATATATTATACATTAAGTGAACTAATCCCTGCCCTCAAGGAACTTACATTCTTTGTTTAAAATTATTTTTAGTCCTGACTTTTTATTTTGACTTTACATACATTTTTCAGGATTCTTCCCCTCCCCTTCTCAGAATCCTATCTAATTTATAATGGAAAACAAAGAGTGACAACTACAAAAGAGTGAGGCAAAAACAGAAATATTTTTTAAAAAAAAAGAGAGAAGGAAAGGGGAAGAAGTGAGGGGAAGAGAAGAAAGGGAAATAAAGTTTTACATTTTTCTCCATACTCATTGTATTCATTGATTCTTATATAACAATATTTTACATTTATATTTTGCAATTCATTTAGTTTATCCCCAATTGATATTTGATCCCAACTTGTTTTCTTTGTTAGCACAAGAAAGTTGCGGTAAATATTTCTATATATATGGAGCATTTCTTCTTATCAACAATCTCGTTGGTGTATATATGCCTAGCAATGAAATCTCTAGGTCAAACTTATGGACATTTAGCTGCTTTATTTGCATCATTTTAAATTGCTTTCCAAAATGGTTATAATAAAATTATAGCTCCAAGAAAAATCACATTAATGTACCTGTCTCTCTTCATCTGTACTTCCTGGTTTCCCTGGAAAGGGATTGTCTTCAAGTCCCAAATAAAATAACATACTTTATTATAAACTTTTCCTGATGTTCCTTAATGTTTCTCCTTATTGATAATTACTAATTTGCATACTGAAACAGATTGTTATTAAATAATTTTTAATATTGGGGAACCACAGGATTTGTCCTTCTAAAACTTTATTCCCTACTAGGTCAAGCCAGCATCTGAAAGACATTGCTGAGAATGAGATTAAATTAACTTTCTCCTCTATTTTATTCAGATCCCAGCCAGTTGGGGAAGCCCAAAGTGTTCTATTCAGGGTTGGTTGGGGATAAATTCTTTGATTAGATTGCTCTGGGCTGGGAGTGATTTAGAAGTAGAAGATAAGATCAGAAGTCCAGAGTGTAGAATAGATCCATCTCTCATTATAATATTCATCCTCTCTCATTACTTGTTAATCAATCAGAATCAATCGCCAGCCTCAGGAACACTCTTCCAAAATCATATAAGCTTTGAATGGGTCCATGAGGAATGGATCTTTGGCATTAAAGAGTGTCACTGACCTCTTTAGTCAATTAGACAATTAATAAGATGATTAGTTATCCAGAAATTATTTTTCTTCACCTTTTCATAAAACATAGTGCATAGTTGATTTAGAGTTTTGCTGAAAGCAGTTGAACCAAGTCACAAGAAGTGATTGTTAAATTTCTAGGGTAAGCATTTATACCTTGGAAGCAAATATTAAAAATCAGTTTGATTTGTTCCTTTTTGTTAACTGGACTTATGAACATGATGGTGAAAATGTTAATAATACATATTAAAAATTTTAAATGTTTTATATATGTGTGTGTGTTGTGTGTGTGTGTATGTGTGCATGTGGTTTTTTTTCCTGATATGAATTTTTTTCCTGTTATGAATTCACCAGAACATCATGGCTGATCTTTTATATTAACTACCTCATTAGATCATGAGCTCTTTGAAAGCAGAAACTGTCTTTTGCCTTTCTTTGTATCCCCAGAGCTTAGCCTATTGCTTGTTGTAGTGGATACATAATAAATGCTTATTGGATGACTCACAATCCTCCCCCATCATTAACTATTATCATTTTTTTTGTTATCTTTGACAATTTGTTAGGTACAAAATAAAACCTCAGGGTTATTTTGATTTGCATTTCTCTTATTTTAGTGATTTAGAGCATCCTTTTTATGGTTATTAATAGTTTGAAATTATTTTCATAAACTATTCATATCCTTTGGCCATTTATCTCTTAGGGAATAGTTTTTGATCTTATACTTCAGTGTGTATTAAATATACTTCTAGATGTCATTGCAAAATTGACAAAAAATATTCTAGCATAGAGTTTGCTTTGCCTCTCTCTTTTTCTGCATCAAAACAAGCAAAATTATTAAATGATTATTTTTTAGGCTCACAGACCCAAGGGTTTGACCACAGTAAGGTTATGTCTGAAAGAATCAGACTGTGCAAGCAAATATATAGATACTGCATTCTTTGAAACCCTGCTTGATACATCACCAAATTCAAGCACAGAGTCAAATGAAACATATGTTCATCTCATTACTGCTGCAGCAGATCCAACCCAGGGGTTTAGAGAGCTTGAAGGCAACATGAAATAAAGATTCTCTGAGTTTATTAATCTGAACCTCCGTCTTTCCTTTACTCACTTTGCCTTAAGCCCTAGGTAGCTTTTCTTCTTATCATTGCTAAAGAGAAATATAAGAATGGCAACATGCATAACACCGAGACAGCAGCCCAGAAAATCATAGGTGTGCCTCACAGCTCACTTCATCAGGAAACAAGAACTCTTGGGAGAAATAGATCAGGTGTGTAAAGTAAATTCAAATTTCAGGTCAGTCTTTTGTTCTTCAATCTCAGTAACAGCCCTTTTTACAGTTTTGTCACCTAATTCTATGACAGGTTCTTAGGCATGAGAAGCTTCTGTAATTGAGACATTGATAGAGATTTGTGCTACAAAGGTGCATATATGACAAATTGGGTTTTTTCTGCATTCTTTATCAATCCACAAAACAATCAACAATCACTCATTAAGCTTTTACTATGAGCAAGGTGCTATGCTAGATACTTTCAACAAAGAGACAAAAATGAAAGTCTCTAACCTCAAAAAGTTTACTTTCTAACAGAGAGATAATACACACACACACACAAATTAACAGAACATATGGAATAATTGCAAGAGGATTTTTAAGGACAGCAGTTGTAGCATTATATACATAGAGTAATTCTCCACCTGAGAATGGAGAGAATGGAGAAAAGAGAGGTTCCCCCCAAAAAAGGAACCTCTTCAGCTTTTGTAACCATCAAGTACATTAATATTCTTAAACTCCTTGAAAACTCAAAGTGTTCTCTAGTTAGAGGTTCACTTGATAAAGGGAATTTTTTTGCTCTTAGATCTTTCATTTTTATTTCTTTTTGTAAACATTTTATTTCTTGTGATTTCTTAGGATTTTACTGCTTTATTCTATGAGAAGAATAAAAAAACACAAACCCATAATCCCTTGTAATATAAATTGCAAACTAATACAGCAAAAGCTTCAACAGAAGCTTTTCTGTTCAGTCAGCATTTGGCATTGGTGGCATTTTCAAGCAAAGTTTATGAAAGAAATGGGGCATATTTGCCACTAACTGCTTAGAGGATACTTATATTTAACTAGTTTGTACCGGCTCCTGCCCCACCCCCTATCCTTACCCCTCTCAAGAAATTGGTAATTTAGCAAAGACAGCAGTTCATCGTTATAAAAAATACATCAAGGCCAGATTTACTCTCTATGTAACTCCCCAGGGGAACAACAATCAAATTTTCTAGTGAAGGTTCTATACTGACGTCTTGCAAGGGTCAAACATTTCCATGGATGCAAACATTAGCTGAAAATTACAGAAATGTGTTGCGTATGTCAGTTCAAATAGGATTTTGAAGCTTGGCAACTTTGTGGTGAGTAGGTCAACATATTCTCCAGATTATCAACTAGTCAAGTGTGGGACCAGGGTGAGGGGTGAAGAATGTTGCTAGAGGCAGAGAAAGACCTTACTTGACAACATTTCAGAAATAGATATGGGGAAGGGGGGGGGGGGAGAAGAGGGAAGGGTAGTGCTGATTTCTTACAGGTCTACGTGTGATGATAGTGCTTCAGCTGTCTGTCTTCTATTGCCCAGTCAAGTGTGATTCAGAGCCTTCATACGACATTCATCTATGAGCAATTTACAATGTATGGTAAAGGGTGAATGTATGAGATAAACTTCAACTAAAATATTTACTGAATAACTCTTCCATGCAAAATTACTTCATATAAATTATATATGTATATATATATATACATATATATATTTTTTTTTATATGTATATAGGTTTTGCATCTTTTCTTCCCTATTAAAACAGAGCTCTTTAAGGTCAGGGATGATGTTTTGGTTTTGTTTTGTTTTTCCTTTCTTTGTAGTCCCAGTGCTGAGCATAGTACCCGATAATTATAGAAACTTAAGAAATAATTTTTTCTTAAGAATAATGATTATTCAGTTTCTCCCTTAAGCATATCCAAAGATAATATAAAGAATGCTGTTTGTTTCACACTTCTCACTTCCCAAATATATTTAACAATAAAAACAAAAGGACCTTAAAATGCTTTGCAAAAAAAACCCGGATTCAACATTAACTTTATTCTGACATGAGTTTGAGCATTGAACAAACCAATCCTAACACTCTGAATTAGAAAAAGAAAAATAATTTAGGTCACATTTGAAACAAATTTGAAGTTATTCATCATTGTGTATGTTTGGATTATTTTTCAGTTGACTGGATTAATGAATTTATGTTTAAGAAATAGAAAACTATGAATTTTGAATTCTCAAGGGAAAAAGTTGCAATTTTTTTCATTTCCTCACATAGCACTTCCTTTCCCTTACTCTTCCAATTCTCCTTTTAAATATATGAGACTTCTTTCCTTAAAAGTAGCCAATTGCTTTATTTTCTAGTATTGCTAATTCAATCCATTAGACAAATCATTTATCTCTTTAGGCCTCAGTATTGTCAGACTTTCTCAGTAAGACAAGATCTGCTTCTGTGCTAGTTACCAAACAGAACCATAAAGAGTTAAATTGCTTTGTTTCCTATTTTTAAAAAATGCTAAGTTTTATTTTTACATCAACTTAATTTCCCAATACATCCTTCCCCCTTTTCTCCCCCTAGAGAGCTATCTCTTATAACAAAGAATAAAGCAAGTTTTAAAATACCAATTCAGCAAAACTAATCAGCATATCAACCAAGTTTGACAATATATACAATGCAATAGTAAAGTCTACCATCTCTTCTAAAGAGGGAGACACATGTTTTGCACTTTTTTTTCAGGTCACATTTGTTCATTATAATTTCATAGTTTGAAGGTTCTTTTTATTTTAGGTTCTTTCCTTTTTTTCTTGTTGTAGTCATTATGTATATTGGATTTGCTTTGCTTCATGAAATGATAAGTTTAGAGATAGAAGAAACCTCTGAGTCCATCTAGTTGTACCCTTATATTTTCCAGATAAGAAAACTGAGGTCAAACAAGTTAAGAATGACTCTTATGCAAGTTTATAAAAGAAGGACTAAAGTAAAGTTTTATACCCAAGTCAATTTGATGACTAGTGTTCTTTCCAGTGTGCTAACAAATTACCCAGGTTTTCTATATTTTTATAGAAAGGCAAAAAAGTGTGTAAGTTATGAAGAAATTTGAACGTCAAACAGAAGATTTTGCAATTTAATCTGGTGGTAACAGAAACACTGAAGTTTATTGAAATCATCTTGTTGGCTGAATGGAGAATGGACTAGGGTGGGGAGAGAAAGACTGTCAGATTCATCAGTAGGCTATTGTAATATTCAGATGAAAGACAATGAAGGCTTGCAGTATTTTAACAGCAATGTCAGAGGACATAGGGGAGAAAATTTAAGAGTTATTGAAAAGGTAAAATTAACAAACCTTGGCCACAGATTGGCTACAGGAGATGAGAGTTGATGAGAATCTATTGTAAGCCTAAAGTGCTGGGAGGATGGTATTACTCTCTATAATCACAAAAAACAAAGAATGGGGATGGTTTAGGGGAAAAGTGTTGGGTTCAATTTTGAACATATTGAACTGAAGATCAACTACTACAGGATCACTGCAGGATAGGTAAATTTAAGGATCATCGCCAAAGAGATAGTAATTAATTCCATGGGAGCTTGATGAGCTCACCAAGTGAAGTGGTAGAGAGAAAAAAGAGAAGAGTCACTAGGAAGAATCTTATGAGATCCCAACAAGTCAGAGGATTTGAACTAGATGAGAATCCAAAAAAAAAAGTAGCCTAATGGGTATGAGGAAAAACTAAGAAAGAGTAATGTTATCAAAAAATAGATGAAGAAAGAAAGTTTCAAAAAAAAAAAAAAGATGACTAAGAGTATCAATGGCTACAGAGGTCAATAAAAATGAAGATAGAGAAAAAGTCATTGGATTTGGCAAGATGTTTTAGTGAAGGGTTGAAATCAAAAGTCAGATTGTAAAGGTTTAATAAAAGAGTGAAAGTAGAGAAAATGGAGACAGTCTTCTAGAAAGTTTTTATAAGAAGTTTAACCACAAAGGGCAGAAGAGATATAGGGTGACAGCAAGGATCAAGCAAGAATCTTTTGATGATGGAGAAGGCAAGGACATATTTGTTGGCAGCAGAGAAGGAACTAGTAGTCAAGAAAAAACTGAAAACAAGTGACAGAGTGGAAGAAGGTGAATGAATGAAAGTGAAATTTTTTGGAGGAAACACAATGAAATAGAACTGTTTTGTAAAATTAGAGGGATTAGCCTTGGTAAAACTGGAGCTTATGTTAGAAAATAAATAGTCAGTGTTTAAAATTTTCTCTAGGGGAAGAAATATAGAAAGAGATGAAAGAGTAAACTGATACTCTTTACAATTTAAATTCTTTGCATCAGTTGGGGAGATAAGAATGGTAGCAGGAGATGGATGTTGCCTTGTGATTACACAGATGGAAGAGTCCCTATCTAGCCGCATGCCATAATTTGTATAATATGCATTTAATCAATTTTATTTTTCCATTATGGATAATCTAAACATCCCCATTTTATTTCTCCTAAATGGTCTTCATATATGACCAGAGGGAATGTTGAATCCCCTTTTTTGCAAGTTCTTTTTGTAGGTCACAAGTTAGCAAGGCCAGCACAGTTTGTTCTTGCCTGTGCTCACTGCAGCTGAATTAGCCATTTCTACTTCTTCAGGAAGAAAAGGGCAAGAATGAGAAATTAAGGGGTAGGACCTAACAACAATTAAGTGGAGCTTACTAGGTTTTATGGAAAGAAGGGAAGAAATGCAAGCTGACCACAGACAAAAATTTAACATAGAGCAAATGTATCTTTGGTCTTTCATTTTCATACTCTATTTCCACCGTGCTAGTTCAATTGCCTTCTTTTACTGCCTATGAGTATAATGTCTTAATGCTGCTCTTCAGCTGCTTAACCCTAGTCTACCCTATCCTCTCTGAGTTATTCTCTCCCACCATATTCTATGTCCTTAAATTAGTTATTGTTCTTTTTCTAGCTTTGAAGTCCCACTTAAAATCCCATCTTCTACAGTAAGACTTTTCCTTTCTCATTTTCCTTCCTTTACCCTTCATCTCCAATTTATCCTGTTTATATCTTATTTATACATAGTTATTTGTTTTTCTCTTCCCTATTAGACTATAAGCTCCTTGGGAACAGGAATTTTCCTGTACTACCAACCCACAGTGTCTGTTACATAGTATGGGCTTAATAAATGCTTAGTAATTGAGGATTAGACTGATTTACTCACAACTCCCATTTTCTTAATTCTTACGTGTTAAGAAAGCAGCATGATTAAATCGGACAATTATATTCTCTAGGACACGTTATTTCTGTATCCTGCTCTTCTAGTTTCCTCTTTTTTCCTTCCAGACCATCACTGGTTCCAACAACTTCTGGATGTTAGAGTACCACTAGAAAGCTTTTCAATGATTGTGTGGCTTATTATAAAGAGGCATACCCTGTCATTTTAGTCAAAAATCACAGGACCATCTTTCAGAGGTCAGCCACCTTTTTTTTTTTTTTTTTAATTTTTCGTTAAAGGGCTGAAGAGCAATCCCTGCAGCCTGTGTCCTGGGATCCTTTATTTGACAGATTTGGTCACTACATGAAATAAGCTGCAGCTGCTGCAGACAACAGTGTTAGGTTTTCCTTGGTTCCAAATGAGACTGCAATCTTTTTAAGATTAGATCTACTTTGGAAGAAAAAAAAAATCTAATCCTGCCCAATTAATAGTATGGAAGTAGGGGAGGTCTGGTTCTATGAATTTTCATCTCCCTTTTCTCCACACCTGCTTTTTCTATCTGACCTCAGAAGTGCTTTGTTTCCATAAGAATAGTGTAATTTTTTCTTTAGTGTAAAATACTTACCATATTTGTAATGACTATGCATCATTATGATGTTAAGTGTTTCATGTCATATTAAGTTTGCTGTAAGTTTATTTTCAACACTAAATTTAATCTTTTGTATATGTCATTATAGTCTGTTATTCATGTAGCCTGGTTATATACTGACAGCTTTCTTTAGTTTTTTTCAGAAAAAAGGAAATATTTCATCTTTGCTGTATACGCTTTCTCTACTCCAGACAGTTAGCCCTGATTTCTCTATTTGGCTCCTTACAGACCTCTTATCTGACCACCCCTGGCCAGCCTTAGATACTCCTTGCTCCCAGACCCTAGAACTTAAGGGAAGAAACATTGATCTTTTTAATATATATATTCTACATATAACAAACCTAATCATTAAAGATATTTTAAAAAGGATCAAACAACTATAAAAAATATTTTACTATAGCTGTCCTAAATACAGTTTAAGATATTTTCATCACATGTGTATTTATCCTTAAACTTGTGTTTATTTTCTTTGCTTTTCCAGTAGAAGACCACTATAGCTTGGTGGTCAATTAAAGCCATCAAAAAGGATTAGTGGAAAATGAATTCTCAGCTAAAATTTAAGAAGTATAAGATAAACTATGAGAAATCACTATCAAATCAGTCCCCAAGAAAGAAAAAAACACATCAACTTATTTTTTACAATGTGATACTCTAAGATTAAAATTGGATTAATAATATGATAGTATTTAAACCTCATGATTACTTTAATCTTCACTGAACAGTATCTTTTCTTCAAGTGCCAATCATTCTCAATATTTTATGATACAGAAGTACATTTGCTCTTCTGCACGTGAAGGGAAGCTTGAAAGTATCTCTTATAGTTTTACACCCACACACATCATATTTACAGAATAAGAGCTCTTCCAACATGTGAACACCTGGAAAGAAAACAAAGCTCAGCTGCAGTCCTATAGGAGATTGCTCCTAATGATGCCAAGACTATACTGGAAAACAAAAAAAGGTTAGCGCATCTATATGTTCTAATTTCTCTTCCCATGGCAAACAACATTATTGGATTTAATGTAAATACATTCAAAGCTTCCAGGGTGTTTGCTAAGTTTCTCAAGGGGGAAAATAAAACTAAAGCCATCCATGAGTAAATATTCCATAGCATTAAACATTTTATGGCATTTCATAGAGGAAGCAATGGGATAACAGCAAAATACGCTTACTAGAGTTCCTTTTGAGGTTAAGGTCAAAACAACAAGCTTTCCAACCCATCTATAATAGGAGGTAAATTACAATTTTAATAACCAACAAAGTAAACAGATTTTTCTCTCCCAATACCATTATAGAAGAGGTTAGATTTATAAATATACTTGTCAGATTATGGATTCTTTGCCATCTTAATTTCTAACAATAAATGTTCAGGTATTCATGCTATAAAAGATGACTCTTCTCTTTCTCTAGGATATAAATTCATTTTCTTTTATATGCAATCTTCTCTTTTGATAGGGGAAGCAGAAGGATGACAGGTGTATGTCTCCACAATTTAGAGACCTCTTTTCCAAATCATTGACCCTCTCAAATTAAATCTTGGTTGAAATCAGTGAACTATGTGCAGAAACAAAGAATTGTAAAACTGTAATGGATGATAAGAGGTCTTAGACCAACTGTTCTCGTTTTTCAGAAATATACAAACTTGAGATGCAGAGAAGGAAAGTAGTTTGTGCTGGTATATAATAATTTAGTAACAAAGTCACATGGGTCTCTGGTCACATATTCAACTCTAATTGAAAGAAACATGTTTTTCCTAAGCCCCCAACACAAAAACATACAGAGGAGAATTTCCAAAAGGAAGAAGTGGTGTCAACCAGGAAACCATGAAGATAAAAACTCTGTTTCATAGCATTTATGGAGAAACATATGGCATTCCATGTACATACATAAAAGCATTTTCTAGAAGTTTTTCTTTTTTTAGTATCTTGTTTGCTGGATAGAAAAAGTATTATAGTACTCCATAGTCTCTGCTTTAATTAAAGCAAAACAAGAACAAAAAAGAGAAGATATGTCCAAAAATAGGTGGGTAACTCCCGTTCTAATCAGTCTCACTTTTATATCTTGAAGATTTTTGGTTTCTTATTAAAACATAGTTTTCTCCTTAATTGTAGTTATTTTCTTTTGATAAATGAATGTTAAATGAAATGATACTAAAACTTTGCAACACAAATTCATGAGATTTATTGATCCACCTCAAAGCTACTAGAGATTCCATATATTACAGCTTTCTAGGAGTCATGCACTTTCCCTATATCATGTACATTAAGCTTTTATTAAAAATTCAATGAAATATTTATAGCTCAGTTACCAAATCCCTAATGAGTATATGAACGGAGTCCAAAGCACAGTTATTTTCCAATGCAAGTTTTGCACACAGAGCACTTAGTTATTGCATTCAGACTCATATTAATTTTAAAGCTGCCATAACACTGGGATCCTGCCACTGATACAGAAAGGATTTCTTATCTGATCACTGCTTCAAATGCCCATCCCTTTTCTGTAAAGTTCTCTTGTCTTCTCTGCCTCTGAATAAATCTGGCTGAGTTTGTCTGAACTTAAATGCTCTCTTATCATAGCTGTGGATCTTGTGGAACTATATTAAGTGCTAAGTACATGTACTGAACTAGAGAACTGTTAAGCATCATGCTAAACTAGATAACCATTGTCTCATCAATTCCACTGACTTAACACCTTGTAAGAAAAGGTGTTTCAAATTCTGAGTTCTGGCCCATAACAATTTTCCTAGTAAGTATTGAATTGAATTGCATGAACACTCATTTTACCTTTCCCCAGTGGATTCTGAAATAAGTACATATTAATTTCTATTATAATTTAAAATGTTTACACTAGAGATCCTGAGTCCCATTATACAATATCTTATTGAAGACTCATAATATCATAAAAGCCAACTGTGAGTTGTTTGTATGATATCAGTAAATAAATAAGAGTTATTCTTTCAAACCAAAAATACACAGAATAAGAAAAGTTATTTTTAGTGTGGGTTCCATAAAGCTTCTCAATAAGTCACACTTGAATAGTTCAGGTACAGGTTGTAAATGGTTTGAATGTCTGTGTCTTCTACAAATGTCTATTAAGACCAGTAGAATTTTTATGTGAATGGTTTAAGAATCCATAAAACCTAGAATAAAAGTGATTTTCAAACTTTTCTCTTTTTTTTGCTTCCAATAAAGACTAGATGTTTGAATTGAGCAGATATTCACTGATTCTGCTTTCGGCAATTTTAACAACTACTTTAGCTTTACAGTTTTGGGTCAAAACATAATAAAGACTGAAGGAACACCTGTAAACTGGATATCCTTTTCTTGGCGATTTGATTTTCTTTTACTTCATAAAACAAGTTTTTATTACTCCAAAGAACAATGTAGTTACAGAAGCTTAGAAAACAAAAAGACAGAAAGAATGAATGAAGCAACCAATAATTTATGATGTAGCTGTCCTTGTATACTAAACTATCCATATGGTAAAATATTGCTTATTTTTTCAGTTTCTAATGATAATAATACTGGTAACTAACAGCAGTAATAATTGTAATACTAACAATAATAAGGCTAAAATAATGCTGCTAGAACCTCATTGTCAGTTAAAAACTAGCAGACAACAAACCCCTGACTAAAAGTGAACACCTCAAAATATCCTTGAAAATTCAACATATAAACTGTACAGGAATCAGTACATCATTAAAATAGAACTGTCACAAGCACAACCACCTAGACATAACAAATGTTACCATTCCAGATACTCACAATCCTCAAACACGGAATAAAAAATTTTCAAAATAATGAAACCTAAAAAAAATAGTAAAGTGTTGTGGGGGCAGAACACTAGAATTATACCGCCATTGTATTATACAGTACTGTAGTTGTCCCAAAAATGATTTTAATGAGTTTATTGTAGATGACTTTAAATCACTACAATCTCATTCAATTATGAGAAATTATGCAATATTCCATAGAATGCTGATTTTAAAAGAATAAATAGTTAGATGGTATCTTGTCTTTATACTGTTCCTTCTAAACTCTATCCAAAAGATAAGGTTGAGATGATGATAACATCAGAAAGAATAAGGCAACTATCATGCATATGAGGAATCCATTTAATTGAGTGAATAGAAGTCTGTACTTTCTTCTCTGAGCTTCATTTCTGACTCTCTGGATTCTATAGACTACTTCACTCTGCTCTTCTGCCTGCTTCTACTGATTGGTTAATCCCTATCATAATGTCCACTTTAAGGAAAATGCCTGGTTAGCATGTTCATTCCTGCATTCTTCTATGAATCATTGGAAAGAACTCATGAATAAATTTAAGTACTGATCCATTTGATTGTTTTAAATAGTTCTGATGTAATATAGCTTCTAGGGGAGGAAGCAATAATTTTAAAGTTCTCTGACCTTAGGAGACTTCTGTTCTAACAACAACTCAGTGATTCTAAATCTTTTGGCTTTGGAATCTATCCTCCTGAGGCCCTCTGATCTAAAAATGATATTGTTCTGTCAATGATTATAAAATATCTCTGTCCTAAGAATATAATAATTTATTCCCTTAGACTTTATATAGGAAGATATATTAGTGGTTCTGAGACTATTGTTCTGACAATCTGTCTGTCCGTGATTTCAAATCTTCTGACCTTAAAATAGTCCTACAAATATTACTGTCTATCGGTCAGTAATAAACAAATTATTGATACCACTCCTTGGTTCTACTCCTAGGCCATAAATTTAGCATATTTATAACAAGAAGAACTATATGCTACTGTCTATTTTCTAAATTTTCTTGGAATTTAGAACACTTGAAAAGCAATTGCCAAGATGGTGGAGAGCAGACAAGGCTTTCTGTGAACTCCTCTGACTTTCTCTCAAATCTACAACAGATTAAGCATCTGAACTGGTTTTAGAGAGACAGAAGCCACAAATATCTGGAGTACAATACATTTCAAGAAGAAGATACTTTCGAACAGTGGTCCTCAAAGTTTTTAAATAGGAGGCCAGTTCACTGTCCCTCAGACTGTTGGAGGGCCGGACTATAATAAAAACAAAAATTCACGTTCTGTCTCTGCCCCTTAGCCCATTTGCCATAACCCTGCAGGTTGCATAAACATCCTCAGCAGGCTGCATCTGGCCCATGGGCAGTAGTTTGAGAACCCCTGCAAGTTTAGAAGAACTTCAGAATAGGTCTGTTTCAATTGGGCCCAGACCACAGTGCAGGAAGCCCAAGACAAAGGCTTGGAGCAGGGATCCAGAGCTTTGATGCTTCCTCACAGCAGGGGATCATCTGTGAGGTTCAAAGGCTTTACTCCATCCTGGTTGCAAGCAATAGGTTAGCAAATTTGCTTTCAAACACCCAAAAGCAAATCGAAAAGGTAAATTGAACGTCTTTAAACCCAGAAGAACAGGACGTGGCCAAAATTACCCAGCTCCAAAAGTCAGTCAGAAATACTGGAGCCAAAGCAAAGTAAGGCAGCTGTCCTCCTTTGCCTTAACAGCAGATACCAACCTTTTAAAATGAGCAAAAATGCCCCCAAAAAACAAAAAACAAAAAGAACTCTGACCATATATAACTTTTATGGAGAGAACAGACCTCAAAGCCTTTGATTCCTAAAGGCAAATCAACTCCAGATGAAGCCCCAAAGGAAGATATAAACTGGTCCCCATTTCACAAGTCCTTCTTGGAAGATCTCAAACAGGATCTTGCAAGAGATTAGAAGAAAAATGTGGAAAGGAACCCCAATGGGGTCCAGACTGAAGAGATTGAAAATGTTATCTCCAAAAGCAATTCTTATTAATCAAAGCTTCAGATGAATCTAGAAGTAAGATTTATAGCTTATTTTTCATAACCAAGTAGATGGTTAAGTTCAACATTATACAAATCATTTTGTTTTTAAAATGTCCAATACATAGAAAAACTCTAAATTGTATATTGTTCATAACATGTCATGTTCAAAGGGATAAAGGCAAAAAGTATTATCCCCAGAGTTTCCTTAAATAATGGGCACAACTTTAAGATCCCTCAATACAATCAATTAAAACTCATACAGAATATAGAATATCTTAATTTCACATAAAAGAATTAACAATTGTTAGAATTAACAATTTCTTCATTTATTTAGGTCCATTCTTTACAGAGAGGGAGACTGAGAGTCCAATCTCAAGGATGGTTAGAAAAAAAAAAACCCAACCTGGTGCCTTCCATTTCCCAGGGTCCTTCTTGGATCCAGGGTCCAAGGCCTGATCTTCCTACTCTGGGAAAAGGGATCATGTAACTTAGTTTCAAACTGAGAAAACTTCATTCAATCAGTCCCATTCAGGTATCTTGTTTCTTGAACAGCCAGGAGAGCAGTGTCATTGGATTGAAACAAATATTTTGGGTAGTAAGTGATGTGTTTGGGGCTCAGCATCAAATGATGAGATTGATGTAGACACCAAATGTGGGGGTTTGATCAAAAGAAGAAATCACACTGGCCATTCATTCTCTTGGCAAAAGATAGCTTTATTTGTAGAAGAGATTACTGACAAAATGAAGAGATACAATAGACATCAGGAATGGTAAATATGAAATAGAGCAGAAGAGCATAGAATTAGAGAGGAAAGTGGTTTTAACAATTAACAGTGGAAAAAACAAGTCCCTAGTGGAATTCACAATTAACCAAAAGAAAGAGAATACTCCATGAAGAAAGAGTATACCCTTAATTGGCAGGCTAAATACTTAGGAGAGGTTAGTAATCTAAAATAGTTAGCTATCAGTAGGAGAAAGACATCATGAGGCATGGGATAGTGGGAGGAAAAAAACACCATAAGGCAGAACACCTTGGCAAGCTTAACTCAAAAGGGGTTCAGCAAAGATGGTGAGGGAAAATTTAACCTCAGGGGTTTGACACATCTTGTATTTCTGACCAGACACAGCAAGGTGGAGAAACCCAAGAACTCCTCAAAGGGAGGGACTATGAGGTTAAACTGAACCCCATCTGTGCCCTTCCCTGCTTGCCTCAGGGAGTAATTTTATAATACTTCAGGCTCTCTCTGCCAACCCCACCTAATAACCCGGTATCTCATCATTAAGGTATAAGAATACTGCAAAACTAGGAAGGGAAGAGTTTATGAAATAATTTGAATACTGAAAACAGCACTTTGTTATCAAATGGGGTAGAAGGGTTGCATGATTGGACTTGTATTTTAGTAAAAAATCACTTTAATGGCTGAATAGATTTCTTTAGGGGGTACTGAGAGACTTACAGATAGATGCACTAGCAGGCTATTGCAAAGTGATCAAGCCTGCATCAGAGTGAAGACAGTGAAGGGGAAAGAAAGGATTCTAATAAGGAAATGTTCCAAAGATGAAATTTATAGGTTTTGGCCACAACTTATATATATAGGAGGGGAAGGGGAAGAAACAATGAGGAATTCAGGCTGACTCCTACTTTGGAAGCACAAGGGACAGAAAGGATGGTTTTGTCCTCAACCGGGATTTTAAAAACAAGTTAGGAATGGAGGAGAAGTTTTATTTAGTCATTTCAGGTCATGTCCCACTCTTTCCACTCTTGGACTGAGTCTACTGCATCATTTAGCTGTTCTGGAGAATGATTTGGGGGTGACAAGAATAATGAGTTCTGTTTGGGTACTTAAGGTATCTTTTGAACACCCAGTTGGAAATGTTGATTCAAGATTGGAGGTAATCAGAGAAATTGGGGCAGGAAATTTCAATTTGAGAATCATCAACATAGGGATAATAATTAAGTCCATGGGAGCTATGAGATCTCCCAGTATAGAAGGAAAAGAGAATAAAACCCTAAGGGACTTCTACAGTAAGAGGGCATAATCTAGTGAAGGATCAAGCAATGGAAACAGAGTAGATGAAAGAAAACTCAGGAGAGTGCCAACCCAAAAACCTTATGAAAAAAAAATATTAAGGAAGAGTGATTGACAGGGTCAAAAGCTGCAAGAAGACTAAGGGGAATGAGAAATGAGAAATTGAATTTGGCAAGTAAGCAATCATTAGTAAATTCAGAGAGAGTGGTTTTGGTGGAATGATGGGATCAGAAGCTAGATTATAAAGGGTTAAGAAAGTAAAAGGAGAGAAATTGGAAGTACTGAATATAGACAGTATTTTTGAGGACTTTAGATACAAAAGTGCAGATGCTATAGAATAATAGTTAACAGGAATGGAAAGATAAAGTGAGAGAGTTTTTTTCAAGATGGGAGGACATGGGCAAATTTGTAGAAGGCAATCTATTGACAGAGACAGAATGGAATAGGATTTCTCCAACGAGTAAAGAGATTAGTAAGGATACATCATCATATGAAATAGAGATAAAGGAGGAAAAAATGGCAGAAGGGTCCTGAGGGATAGGAGATGAAGAAGAGGGGAGAAGTAGGAGTTCACAATGAGTGGCCTCAATTTTTTTCTATAAAATATAAAACAAAATTCTTAGCTAAAGAGAAAGAGGATGGGAGCAAAAGGGAGAGGGATTTGAGGTTTGAGGAGAGATGGAAAGGTTTGAAAGAGCTACTATAGAGAATGGCATAGTAGCATGAAATCAATGTTGCTATAAGAAAAAACACAAGAGACAGGATTAGGCCAGCTAGAGTATCAGACAGAGTCTTGCAGAAAACTTTAGTATAGTATAGTATAGTATAGTATAGTATAGTATAGTATAGTATAGTATAGTATAGTATTGTATAGTATAGTATACTGTAGTATAGTATACCTATACTATGTAGTAGTATAGTATAGTAGAACCTATGACATGCCTCAAGTTTGTTAAACCTATTTCAGAGAACAGAACTAACTTTTGGGTGCTGATTGGGTAAGCAGGAAGCAGAGAAGGGCCAAGATTATGACTCATATTGTATCATAAGGGAATGGACCTAAACTCTAAATATTCTGGCAAAGGGTGGATCTAATCCTGATCCCTTTATTCAAAACTTCATATTAAATTGAATCCAGATTATTGAGGGACAGAACAAACATGATTTGCTCTTACCATCCAAGACTGTGGGAAAAAGTAGTCAGGGTTGAGCAAAAAGTACCAAACTGAAACTAGAGATGTAAACAAAAAAGACTGCTAAAAAAATGAGGAAATATTATGAGTTGAGAGAAAGCCAAAAGATGAACTCAGAAATACAAATGGTTCTGCAAGAAATAAAAGCAAATCTCATTGAAAAAAAGGAACAATAAAAAAAATTCAATTAGAGATTTTGAGGAAAATGGAGGAAAATAGCTTTAAATAGAAAGTGCAAAAGAATTACCCAAATTATGAGACTCCTGGAAAAACAAAATTGAATATTAATTAGTCAATAACTCTATTAAGTAAGAAATGGAAAAAGCTAAGTTTGTAATAAAGGAAAATAAAGTGTCTACCACCTAGAAAATGAGTGATAGATTAAGAGGAAGGGAAAATGGGGTAAGAGTAGATCAGAAAAGTTTTGGCTCTCCAAATTTCCTCCACAAAAAAAAAATAAATAAATAAATTAAAAAAATTTAAAAAAGACAAAAAGTCACCTTGGAGAAACAGAAACAAATACAGGGTAAAACAATTGTTCCCCCTAAGACAAGTTAAGAAGATGGCAGCCTCAGCCTTAAAAACTTTCATTTGTAAACAATATGGAAGTCTGACAGCAGATTTAAAAATTTGGATGACCTTCCACTATTGAAGGACCTGAAGCTGTAGTTTGCAGAGGGACCACAGGGAGAAAGATCATTTACTCAACAGTATGGAAAGCCCAAGTTGGGGCCCAAAACAGACCTCAAAAATAAGGAAGTACCTGAGACTTGGAGCATCATTCCACATACCTCAAATTTACAGATTGATTACACAAAAAATTGCTAATGAGAGAGAGAGAGAGAGAGAGAGAGAGAGAGAGAGAGAGAGAGAGAGAGAGAGAGAGAGTTATTATGGAGATTGAAAAGATGGAGTTCATATTCAGAGGAAGATACTCAAACTTTAAAAAAAAGCCACTCCTTTTTCTTTTTTTTTTTTAATTTATTTTATTTAAAGAAACATAATACAAAAAAAAAAAAAAAAGAAAGAAAGAAAAGGAATATAAAACAAAATGAAACAAAACAAAAGACAACATTGTCATGTGTCCAGTAGACTGTAAGGGAAGATTCAAAAAATATAATGGCAAATACCAGTTCAAGAAGGTGTGTATGTGTGTGTATTCATGAAGTATCCATCTTTATTTCCTTGTAAATTATTCTTTTGTTTTCTACTACACACTTTTTTATTTTATTCTTTTTTTTTTTGCCCTTTTCGTCCCCCCCCAACTTCAAGCAGACTATAGTTAAGAAAGGATATATTTATATATACATATATAAACATATACATACACATATGTGTACACACACATACCCACACATATAGACACACATATCTTGCCTATCCCTACTAATCCTTTACTTTAATTCTGCTTCTAACTTGCCTTACTATTACTTAACCTTCCCTCACCCATGGACCCCTCTCTTGTCTTCTTCCTTTACTCTTTAATTCCTTGTCCTCCTGTCTTTCTCCTCTTATTTCTTTATAGATTTTTGAGGCTGCTATATCCTTCATAGTATATGTGTAGTGTTGCCTATTTAACCCTTTCCTAATGTTAGTAGGTTTTCAGAACTATGAGCTTTCCTCCCTTCTCTAATGCCTGTGTCTACTCTTTCTCTGTACCTCATATGACATATTTGACATAATTATTATTGACATAACTAGGACATAATTAATATTTTACCTTAACTTTGTCCCAATCTTTTTTTTTGAGCTGTCATATTGATCTTAATCTTAAACATATGTTATACATTTCCCAATTTATGCATGTTAAGTTCCTTGAAATTGATCTTTGATATTGGCTGTTATATGTTATATGTTAAATTTGTATTTGGTTGATAGAAAGTCCTAAAAATTTACAAATTTAATGACTGTCCATTTTTTCTAGTTCCACATTATAGATAATTTTCCTGGATATGATATTTTTGGCCACAGGCCTAGTTATTTTGATTGTTGGTAGATATGGTTCTAAGACCTGCAATCTTTTATTGTGGCAGCCACTCCTTTTTCAGTGAGAAGTGTCAAATGGTCCCAAGCACAAAAATAGTTCTTGAAAGAATGTAAAAAGTATTTTAAAAAACAAATAATAGAGACTGAAGGGAATTTAGGGGGGAAGAGCAATGAAAGAAAAGTATGAAAATAAAGTTAAACAACTTAAAATAGAAAATCAAAAACTTAAGGGAAAAAAATAATTCCTTGAAAACTAGAATTCAGTAAGGTGAAGCAAATGACACTCCAAGAAATCAAAAAATCATAAAACAAAATCAAAAGAATGAAAAAAAAAGAGAGAAGAGAATGTGAAACATCTCATCAGAAAAAACACTGATCTGAAGAACAGATTAAGGAAAAATAATATAAGAATTGTCGACTATCTAAAAATAAGATTAAAAAAGGAACCTTGATATAAAGGAAAGAAGGGGAAAATAAAGTAAAAAAAAAAGTTCTCAGTAGAGAACAAAAGGAAACAAGGACAGCTTTGTGTACTATTTATTATATAGAATTTCTTGAAATGAAAACTGATTATTTTATACTGAATACTCTCTTGTTACATACAAAGTATTTTTTTATCATTTTTATTTATTTAATGTTGTCTTCTTAATGAATAAGGAAATATGTAAAGGAAGGAGAGAATTTAGAACTGAATTTTTTAAAGTTACTTTCACTTTCTCTAAAAGAAGTCTCTGAATGAAAATATCTATGAATATTATAACAAAAATCCAATTTCAAATCAAGAGGAAAAAAATCAAGCAGCGGCAAAAAGGGAGTTCAAGTACCTAGAAGTCACAATTAGAATCACACAAGGCAATGCTATAACCACAATAGAGGAGAAAATCTTGGAATATGATGTTCCAGAAATAAAGGTAGATGTGCACATATAACCCAAACTGCAAAACTTTAGAAAGCCTATGAAGGGAAAACTTTTCTTAATATAATAAAAGACTAGTGATTTACTGAAAAAAAATGGAATAGAACTGAATAGAATCAATTAAACTTAAACACTTAATAAAAGCATTTCTACACTGTGCTAAGTTCTGGGAAAACAAAAGCAGGCAAAAGCCAATCCTTGTCTTTGAAGTATTTACACTCTAATGAGAAAGACAATAAGAAAAGAAATAAAACTACATATAAAAAGAAGGAAATAATTAACATGATTAAATAATTTTTAAAAGGAAGGCAATAGAAATAAGACAAATTAGGAAAGGATTCCTGAAGAAGATAAGATTTGAAGGAACCATGAGAGTGAATAAATAGAGAAGAAAAGGTAAGGCTTTATAGGGACAGGCTAGAGAATATGCCCATAGTTAAGAGATTGTGTTTTTTCTTTAAAGAAGAAGTGATACTATAAGCAAATTAGGACCTCAAGGGATAATTTGTCTATCAGAACTTTAGAAAAAGGAGGAATTTATTACCAAAGAAGAACTAGAGAACATTATAAAATGCAAAATGGACAACTTTGATTATATTAAATTAAAAATGTTTTGTAAAAATTAAAACAACACAAAAAAATTAAAATGAAAGTACAAATCTGGGGAACTTTATTTACCCAATGTAGCTGATAAAGGTCTCATTTCTAAAATATATAAAGAATGATGTCAAATTTATAAGAATACAAGTCATTCCCCAATTGATAAATGGTCAAAGGCAGATAATTTTCAGATGAAAAAGTTAAAGCCATCTATAGTCATGGAAAAAAATGTTCTAAATCCAATACTTATTATAGAAATGAAAAGAAAAACAACTCAAGATTCTACCTCACATTTCTCAGATTGGCTAAGATGACAGGAAAGGATAGTGATGAATGATGGAGGAAATGTGGGAAAACTGGGACACTAATACATTGTTGGTGAAGTTATAAATGGATCCAACCATTCTGGAGAGCAATATGGAATTATGCCCAAAAGACTATCAAACTGTGCATCTTCTTTGATCCAGCAGTAACCTTACTGTTTCTGTATCCCAAAGAAATCATAAAAAAGGAAAAAGAACCCACAAGTGCAAAAATGTTTGTAGCAGCCCTTTTTGTGGTGGCAAAGAATTAGAAAATGAGTAGATGCCCATCAGCTGGAGAATGGGTGAATAAGGTGTAGTATATAAAGTAATGGAATATTATTTTCTTATAAGAAAAGATGAAAAAGCTAATTTTAGAAAGACCTGGAAAGATCTACCCAAACCAATGCTGATCAAAACAAGCAGAAACAGGAATACATTGTATACAGTAACAACAAGATTGTGTGATCAGCTATGAAAGATTTTGTTCTTCTTAGTGGTTCAGTGATCCAAGGAAATCCTGATAAAGTTTGGTAAAGATGGCGGCAGGGAGGCAGACAACTGCTTGAGCTCCACGTTTTCTCTCAGGACATACTTCATGACAAGCCTCAGAATTAATGCTTGACTGGAAAAGAAACCCACAAATAATCACCAACAAAAGACATCCTTGAAATTTGCCAGAGAAGGTCTGTGTTTGCTTGCAGGAAGGGATGAACAGACTGGGCACAGACTGAGGGCAGGCAGTGAGAGCGAGCCAGGAAGCTCACACAGCTCAGATTGGAGGGGGAAGGGGTACAATCTCTTCCATTTCTGCAAAACGACCTTTAACACAGTGTGGATATTCCCTCTTGGCAGCAAGCCAGGAGCAGCAGAGATGATGTAAACACTGGAGGTAAAGAATAAAACCCTGGAAAGCTAGCGTCTCTTGGAACCCGGCCACCCCCATTCCCACCCGGAGTGACTCATCCATTCTTAGAGCCTCAGAGCATAGATGCAGCACAGTCATCACTGTCCTGTTAGTGCCTCACTGCTGTCTTCCCCAGTATGTAGAGAAAGGCCAGTAATACCGTCCAGCCCCATCCCCCCCCCAAAACAGACCAATTGTTTCTCTTATAAATTTGTTTTCTTCCATTCCCTCTCTGACAAAATGAACAAAAAATTTAAAAGAGCTCTAACCATTGACAGCTTCTGTATGGAGAGAAAGCAGAATTCAAACACTGAGGAGACTAAAAGCAGATTGTCTCCAGAGGAATGCCCTAAGGGGGATATGATCTGCTCCTCAATACATAAGACTCTCATAGAGGAAATCAAAAAGGCTCTCAAAAGAGAGCTAGAAGAGAAATGGGAAAAGGAAAGGGAAGCTTGGCAAGAGAACCTGGAGAAGTCATCCCACGCATTTAAAGTGGATAATGAAATCAAATCATTGAAAAACAAAATTAGTGAATTAGAAAAGGTAAACAACTCCAAGGAAAACAGGATTAGTGAGCTTGAAAAAGAAAACAGCTCTCTAAAACATAAAATGGATGAAAAGGAAAAAAATTCCATAGAAGACAAAAACTCACTTAAAAACTCAATTGAACAATTACGAAAAGATATAAAAAAAGTGAGTGAAGAAAATGCATCATTAAAAATTAGACTTGAGCAAGTAGAAATGAATGACTCAAGGAGAAACCAAGAAGTAGTCAAGCAAAACCAGAAAAACGAAACAATTGAAAAGAATGTCAAGTACCTTATTGGGAAGACACCATACCTGGAAAACAGATCCAGGAGAGACAAGTTGAGAATAATCGGACTCCCTGAAAAATGTGAGGATGAAAAGAGCCGGGACACTATTTTCCAGGAAGTTATCAAAGAGAACTGCCCAGACATTTTGGAAACAGAGGATAAAATAAACATTGAAAAAATTCATTGATCATCTACTGAAAGGGACCCTAAAATCAAAATGCCAAGAAATATAGTGGCCAAGTACAATAACCATCAGACAAAGGAAAAGATATTGGAAGCTGCTAGAAAAAAGCAATTCAGATATGGAGGAGCCACAATAAGGATAACCCAGGATCTAGCAGTGTCTACATAAAAGGAATGAAGGGCTTGGAATATGATATTCCAAAAGGCTAAGGAACTTGTTATGAAGCCAAGAATAAGTTACCCAGCAAAAATGAGCATTGTTTTCCAGGGAAGAAGATGGACATTTCACATAATAAATGAATTCCATCTATTCTTGATGAAAAAACCAGATCTACACAAAATGTTTGATTTTCAAATACAGAACTCAAGAGATTTCTAAAACGGTAAAAAGAAATCTTGAGAACTATATTTCTGCCGTAAAGATATGTAAAGAACACATGTATAATTTGTCCTAGAAACTAGAGGTGGAAAGGAAATTATATCATAAAAAGGGGAAAAGTGGTGGTACTACATCTCATGAAGAGGCAAAGGTAACTTATTATATCTGAGAGAAAGAAAGGAGGGGGATGAACATAGTGTGTACCAATAGACATATTCAATTCACAGTGAAACTTCTTCCACTTCATTGAAAAGTGAGAGGGAAGGAGTAAGCTAAGGGGAAAGGAATACAGAAATTGTGAGAAAAAGGGGTAAAATAGGAAGAGGAACTTTAAGTTGGGGGAGGGATCCTAAAAAGGGAGGGCTGTGAAAAGCAAATGGTGTTCACAATTGTAATACTGAGTAGGGGGGTAGTAGGGAAAGAAAGGAGAAAAGTATAAGCAGGGTTAACAGGATGGCAAGCAATATAGAATTAGTCATTCTAACTATAAATGTAAATGGGGTAAACTCCTCCATAAAGAGGAAGCAGTTAGCAGACTGGATTACTATATGTTGTTTACAGGAAACACACTTGAAACAAGGTGATACATGAAAAATAAAAGTAAAAGGGTGGAACAGAATATACTATGCTTCAGGTAAAGGCAAAAAAGCAGGGGTAGCCATCCTCATCTCAGATCAAGCAAAAACAAAAATTGATCTGATTAAAAGAGATAAGGAAGGGCATTATATCCTGCTAAAGGGTAGCATAGATAATGAAGCAATATCAATATTAAACATATATGCACCAAGTGATGCATCATCTAAATACTTAAAAGAGAAATTAAGAGAGCTGCAAGAAGAAATAGATAGCAAAACTATAATAGTGGGAGATCTCAACCTTGCACTCTCAGAATTAGATAAATGAAACCACAAAATAAATAAGAAAGATGTCAAAGAGGTAAATAGAATACTAGAAAAGTTTGATATGATAGATCTTTGGCGAAAGCTAAATTGAGACAGAAAGGAATACACTTTCTTCTCAACAGTTCATAGAACCTATACAAAAACTGATCATATACTAGGACATAAAAACCTCAATATCAAATGCAGTAAGGCAGAAATAGTAAATGCATCCTTTTCAGGCCAAAATTCAATTAAAATTACATTTAATAAAAAGCCAGGGGAAATAGACCAAAAATAATTGGAAACTAAATAATCTTATACTAAAGGATGATCATAGACATAATTAATAACTTCACCCAAGAAAATGACAATAATGAGACATCATACCAAAATGTGTGGGATACAGCCAAAGCAGTAATAAGGGGAAGTTTTATATCTCTAGAGGCCTACTTGCATAAAAGAGAGAAAAAGAAGGTCAACGAATTGGGCTTACAACTAAAAATGCTAGAAAAGGAACAAATTAAAAACCCCCAGACAAACACGAAACTTGAAATTCTAAAAATAAAAGGTGAAATTAACAAAATTGAAAGTAAGAAAAAAAAAAAAAGCTATTCAATTAATTAATAAAACTAAGAGTTGTTTCTATGAACAAACTAAAAAAATAGACAAACCCTTAGTAAATCTGATTAAAAAAAGGAAAGAGGAAAAGCAAATTTTTAGTCTTAAAAATGAAAAGGGAGAACTCACCACTAATGAAGAGGAAATTAGAACAATAGTTAGGAGCTACTTTGCTCAACTTTATGCCAATAAATTCAATAACTTAAATGAAATGGAAGAATACCTTCAAAAATATAGGCTTCCTATATTAACAGAGGAGGAGATAAATTGCTTAAATAGTCCCATTTCAGAAAAAGAAATAGAACAAGCTATTAATCAACTCCCTAAGAAAAAATACCCAGGACCAGATGGATTTACATGTGAATTCTACCAAACATTTAAAGAACAACTAACTCCAATGCTATATAAACTATTTGAAAAAATAGGGATTAAAGGAGTCCTACCAAATTCCTTCTATGACACAGACATGGTACTGATATCTAAACCAGGTAGGCTGAACAGAGAAAGAAAATTATAGACCAATCTCCCTAATGAATATTGATGCTCAAATCTTAAATAAGATATTAGCAAAAAGACTACAGAAAATCATCCCCAGGATAATACACTATGACCAAGTGGGATTTATACCAGGAATGCAGGGCTGGTTCAATATTAGGAAAACTATTAGCATAATTGATTATATCAATAACCAAATTAACAAAAAAAAATATGATTATCTCAATAGATGCAGAAAAAGCATTTGATAAAATCCAACATCCATTCCTACTAAAAACACTTGAGAATATAGGAATAAATGTACTATTTCTTAAAATAATAAGGAGCATATATTTAAAACCGTCAATAAGCATCATATGTAATGGCGATAAACTGGAAACTTTCCCAGTAAGATCAGGAGTGAAACAAGGTTGCCCACTATCACCATTACTATTCAATATAGTACTAGAAACTCTAGCCTCGGCAATAAGAGCCAAGAAAGAGATTCAAGGAAGTAGAGTAGAAAATGAGGAAATCAAATTATCACTCTTTGCAGATGACATGATGGTATACTTAGAGAACCCCAAAGACTCTGCTAAAAAGCTATTAGAAATAATTCAGAACTTTAGCAAAGTTGCAGGATACAAAATACGTCCACATGAATCCTCAGCATTTTTATACATTACTAACACAATCCAATAGCAAGAGAAACAAAGAGAAATTCCATTCAAAATAACGGTCGATAGTATAAAACATTTGGGAATATATCTACCAAAGGAAAATCAGGAATTATATGAGCAAAATTACAAAACACTGGCCACAAAAATGAAGTCAGATTTAAATAATTGGAAAGACATTCAGTGCTCTTGGATAGGCTGAGCGAATATAATCAAGATGACAATACTCCCTAAACTAATCTATTTATTTAGTGCTATACCAATCAGACTTTCAAGAAACTATTTTAATGACCTAGAAACAATAACAACAAAATTCATATGGAAGAACAAAAGGTCGAAAATTTCAAAGGAAGTAATGAAAAAAAAAAAATCAAATGAAGGTGGCCTAGCTGTACCTGATCTAGAATTATATTATAAAGCAGCAGTCACCAAAACCATTTGGTATTGGCTAAGAAATAGACTAGTTGATCAGTGGAATAGGTTAGGTTCACAGGGCAAGATAGTGAATAAAAATAACAACTTGTGTTTGACAAACTCAAAGATCCCAACTTTTCGGATAAGAATTAATTATTTGACAAAAACTGCTGGGAAAACTGGAAATTAGTATGTCAGAAACTAGGCATGGACCCACATTTAACTCCACATACTAAGATAAGATCAAAATGGGTCCATGATTAGGCATAAAGAACGAGATCATAAATAAATTAGAGGAACATAGGATAGTTTACCTCTCAGACTTTTGGAGGAGGAAGGAATTTGTGACCAAAGGAGAACTAGAGATCATTATTGATCACAAAATAGAAATTTTTGATTACATCAAATTAAAAAGCTTTTGTACAAACAAAACAAATGCAAACAAGATTAGAAGGGAAGTAACAAATTAGGAAAACATTTTACAGTTAAAGGTTCTGATAAAGGCCTCATCTCCAAAATATACAGAGAATTGACTCTATGAGAAATCAAGTCATTCTCCAATTGATAAATGGTCAAAGGATATGAACAGACAGACAATTTTCACATGATGAAATTAAAACTATTTCCACTCATATGAAAGAGTGTTCACTGTTGATCAGAGAAATGCAAATCAAGACAACTCTGAGATATCACTACACACCTGTCAGATTGGCTAAGATGACAGGAAAAGATAATGATGAATATTGGAGGGGATGTGGGAAAACTGGGACACTGATGCATTGTTGGTGGAGTTATGAAAGAATCCAACCATTCTGGAGAGCAATTTGGAACTGTGCCCAAAAAGTTATCAAACTGTCCATACCCTTTGATCCAGCAGTGTCAGTACTGGGCTTATATCCCAAGGAAATACTAAAGAAGGGAAAGGGACCTATATGTGCCAAAATGTTTGTGGCAGCCCTTTTTGTAGTGGCTAGAAACTGGAAAAATAATGGATGCCCATCAATTGGAGAATGGTTGGGTAAATTATGTTATATGAATGTTATGGAATATTATTGTTCTGTAAGAAATGACCAACAGGATGAATACAGAGAGGCTTGGAGAGACTTACATCAACTGATGCTGAGTGAAACGAGCAGAACTAGGAGATCATTATACATTTCAACAATGATACTGTATGAGGATGTATTCTGATGGAAGTGGATATCTTCAACATAGAGAAGAGCTAATCCAATTCCAATTGATCAATGATGGACAGAATCAGCTACATCCAGAAAAGGAACACTGGGAAATGAGTGTAAACTGTGAGCGTTTTTTTTTTGTTGTTTGTTTGTTTGTTTTTCTTCCCAGATTATTTTTACCTTCCGAATACAATTCTTCCTTTGCAACAACAACAACAACAAAATTCGGTTCTGCATATATATATATTGTACCTAGGATATCCTATAACATATTTAATATATATGGGAGTGCCTGCCATCTAGGGGAGGGGGTGGAGAGAAGGAGGGGAAAAATTCGGAACAGAAGGGAGTACAAGAGATAGTGTTGTAAAAAATTACCTATGCATATATACTGTCAAAAAATGTTATAATTATAAAATTAATAAAAAAATATTAAAAAAAGAAAAAAATATGAAATTAAATTGTGCATTATAAATTTAAAAAACAGTTTGGGTAGAAAAGTCATCTGCATTCAGAAAAAGAACTCAGGAGATTGAATATAAATCAATACACGCTATATTCACTTCTTTTTGCTGTTTTTTTTTCTCTCATGGTTTTTCTTTTTTCTTCTAATTTTTATCTCCCAATATGTTCATAAAGAAATGCATAATTTAAAATTTAACATACATGTATAACCAGAAAAAAATCAAACAATTAATAAAGAAAAAATTTTTTAAAAACAGGAAGGAGGTCTGCATCACAATATCCAAGAGTAAGAAGTGCTTGGATGGGCTGGGGGGAACCAGCTTTTTTTTTTTAATAAGAGCTTTTTATTTTCAAAACATAAACAAAGATAGTTTTCAGCATTCACTCTTGCAAAACCTTGTATTCTAAATATTTCTCCCTTCCTTTCCCCCACCCACTCCTCTAAATAGCAAGTAATCCAATATATGTTAAACACAGACAATTCTTCTAAACATATTTCCACATGTATTATGTTGCTTGTACACACAAAAAAATCAAATCAAAAAGGAGAAAAAAATAAGAAAACAAAAAGCAAGCAAACAGCAAAAAGGTGAAAATACTACATTGTGATCCACATTCAGTTCCAGCAATTCTCTTTCTGGATGCAGATGGCTCTCTCCTTCACAGTATATTAGAATTAGCCTGAATCATTTTATTGTAGAAAAGAACCATGTCCATCAGAATTGATCATCACAAAATCCTCTTGTTGCTGTGTACAATGTTCTACTGGCTCTACTCACTTCACTCAGCATCAGTTCACACAAGTCTCTCCAGGCCTTTTTGAAATCATCCTACTGATTGGTTCTTATAGAACAATAATATG
Organism: Sminthopsis crassicaudata; assembly: GCF_048593235.1. Lineage (NCBI taxonomy): Eukaryota > Metazoa > Chordata > Mammalia > Dasyuromorphia > Dasyuridae > Sminthopsis > Sminthopsis crassicaudata. The sequence goes on along the minus strand of NC_133620.1, from coordinate 216,845,119 downwards.
CCATAAAATTCATATACCACAACTTATTCAGCCATTCCCCAACTATCTGCATCCACTTAAGTTTCCAGTTCTTTGCCACTATAAAAAATGGCTACTTCAAACATTTTTGCACATGTGGGGACCTATTCCCTATTCTATGATCTCTTTTGGCTACAGTCTCAGTATTTCAGAGACAATGCTGAATAAAAAGGTATGCACAGTTTTGATAACCCTTTGGGTATAATTCCAAATTGCTTTCTAGAATGGTTGCATCAGTTCACAACTCCATCACCAATGTATTACTGTCCCAGTTTTCCTATATCTCCTCCAATATTTATCATTATCTTTTCCTGTCATCTTGGCCAATCTGAGAGATATATAGTAGCACCTCAGAGTTGTCTTCATTTGCATTTCTCTGATTGATAGTGATTTAGAACATTTTTTCATATGACTAAAAATGATTTTAATTTTTTCTCCTGAAAACTGTCCGTTCATATCCTTTGACAATTTAGAAGAGAATCGGAGCCAGCTTTTAGGAGAGTCAAAATAAGGAAGATTACACATATACACACTCACACAGGCATGCGTGCGTGCATACACACACACACACACACATACACACACACACACACACACACACACACACACACTGCCTTTCCTAAAAACAAAAAATTCTTAAAGTTCTGTAATTATCATAAATAAACTTGCCTTCAGACAAGAGTGGAAATCATTTTTATCTCCTTTTAATGACAGAGGCAGGTCAGTACATTTACTATTTGTAATAAACTGTCCTTTGTTCTTTTTCCTTTAAAATATATGCTACAAAGTGAGTACAAAATAAATGCTATTGAATAACAAGACACTTACAATGTATATAATTTTAATAAAAATTTGTAAATCCATATGGCCCTGGAGTTTAAAAATCTCTCTCTCTCTCTCTCTCTCTTCTTCTCTTCATCTCTCATCTCTCCTTCTCTCTCTCTCTCCTACTCTTCTCTCTCTCTCTCTCTCTCTCTCTCTTCTTCTCATCTCTCTCTCTTCTTTTAGGGTTACTATGCCATAGCAAAGTATTTCTTTCATTTTGCAAAATTTTCACCTTAATTCCTAATCTACTGGTATCAGCTTTAATCCTATAAATAACAGATGAAACTCTAAATCTCAGAATAGGTTCAAAAGGAACATATTCAATTAAAATACTAATACCTCAATTTTTAAACCATTGTCTAACAATAAGGAGAATTATTGTTGATTCTTTTTCTCATATTTTACTTTAACATTAAAAAAAAACTTTGATCCACTACTTTCCTTTTAATTCTGTCCAATGATTCTTTTTCCTTTTGTATTTAGTTATACATTTTCACTCTCATGTCAAAATTCCATATGAGGTTAAGTTTACTGCTATGAAAGAGATCACACAAGAAAGTAAAGAGCATTAACTTCTTGCTTTGATGCAGTTAGACAGCCCTCTCGTTTCTTATCATGTTATTAATTTATAACAGAATTGTATGGTGACATAATCGTGTCTATCACCTGTTCTACATGCTGAGTTAAAAGGATTGTATAATTCACAGATTGTTAAGTGATCAAATAGTTATCCTCATAACTTAAACAAATGAATATCCACAATAACATGTCTTGTGAGTGATTATTCTTTTTTTGAAGACCTTCTATAACAGGAAATCAACTACCACTCAATACTACCCATTGTCTTTTGGATTTAGACAGGGAGGTGTTTTCTTCTTGTTACTCAGTTGTATCTGACCTATTTGGGATTTTCTTGGCAAAAATACGGGAGTGGTTTGCCATTTTCTTCTCTAGATCATTTTATAGTTAAAGAAGCTGAGGTAAACAGGCTTAAATGACTTGTTCACACACACACTCACACATCTACTATGGCTGGATTTGAACTCAGGAAGACAAGTCTTTCTGATTCATTGTTTTGTCTACTGAATCAACTAGCTGCTTTAGGGGTGGAGGTAGTGGGGATGTTTTATTTCTCATATGATTTTGCAATCATTGAAGTTAACAGTCTCAATTAAGAAAAAAGAACATATTTCTAATATTTTGTCTTTTCTGAATATGAAGTCCAAAGGCTTTCATTTTACAAGCACTATGATCTACTTACCCTTGTCAATGTGGTATTCTACACACACTAATTTTTTTATCTCTGTGTCTTTAGTCTGACTAAAAATCATGCCTGGAATGCTTGTCTTTCTCTCCTGCACTTCTTTCAATAGAATATTTTAAAAATAAGCTCAAAATCTACATTCTTCAGGGCTGTCTAGGTACTGCTGCTAATAACACCTTTCTATCTCTAATTACCATATATCTACTCTGTATAAAGTTTTTATGTATCTAGTATTTGCAAGTTATTTCTCCCATTAGAATTGGAAATCCTAGAGAATAGACACTAGTTTGGAAGCAATATACAAAATAAATAGGAAATAATTAACTACAAAGAAACCTATATACAAGATAAATAGGAGATAAATCCTTGAAGGAAGGCACTAGAATTCAGAGAGGTTGGAGAAAGCTTCCTGCAGATGGTAGGATTTTAGTTGGAACTTAAAGGAAGGAAAATCAATAGTCAGGGCAGTGCAGGGAGAGCATTTCAGGCATGAGTTTAGTCAGAGAAAATGCCCAGAATTTAAAATTTCAAAAAGCAAGTGCATAATAAATGTTTGTTAGCTGAATGACTGACTTAATCCATGAGTACTATCTATGAATATATCTGTAAACAGTATAAAAGGAAGATAACAATAAACATCATTATCATGAAATCATAACTATTATAGTAGGTAAGGAGATGGGATTGGGGAGGAAAATTATTTCATATAATAGGATACCAATAAAAACTAGAAAAACAAGAAGGTATGGAAATAGTTATAATGGGAGAAATAAGTTAGCATTGCATGATCTTTTTTACCTAAATTAAATGAAGTTTGTTATGGTTAAATTGAAAGCAAAAGAAGTGTTTAATCCTATAAGAACCCTGGGCTGGAAGGAAAACAAACAGTTTTCATAAATATGGACAGATTAAACAGGGATAGAGATTTTGGCAATTAAATTTGCCATTTTAAGAAAGGTAAAATTTGAGAAAAATACCATAGTAATAGAGATATATAGAAAAGAGAATCTACTTAAAGAATTAGGGAAACCTTATATGAATGAACTTAATATGAATAAGATTTATCTGTCTCAGAAGATTTTCTTCTTTTATTCTTTATATTTTAGGGGATTGATATATCCATAAAAGGGAAATATAACCTGACTTTGGTGTCACCATTACTCCTCTGGTAAGTGTCCCTATTTGTTCTATTATTAAGATAGTATGTTCCCAAAAAATCTAGGGACACCTTGTTGCCAACTTTTTTTTTCTTGACTGCTGGATCTCTCCTCTATAAATTTGTAGATGTAGCTGGCTTTCTTCTAATAGCTGTCATTTTTCTACCAGGCTACATTAAAATTGTACTGAACTCATTTCAAATCTCTCTTTTTTCCCATAGCAAACTCCTTATAGATTTATTTTAGACACAAAGGAGAAATTTAAACCTTGAAGTAAAATGAGAGTGATGTGCAGAGAAATTCCATCTTTTTGTATTTCTCATTTACTTTCCTTTTTGTCTAATGAAGAAAGATAAAGGGGAGTGGTAGAGCAGAGGGAGAAAGAACCTTGCAAGGGCTCCCAGATATCAGTTGCCCTACATCCAATACTCTCTTTGAATTCTTCTAAAAGCATAAAATCATTACACTTAGCACGCATCAGGCCAAATTTGACACATTTATTATTTTTTGGTTGCATGGTGAGATATATCCATTACTCAGCTAATTATCTCAAGCCTAGCAGAACTTTTTAATCTAAAAGAAGACTGTTGCCATCTTACAAATGATGCCAGAGCAGTCCGTGCAAGGCTCCAAGTGTGTGTGAGGAGGGTGCTTGATGGGTGCATGTTTAGCTGAAAGGATGATGATGTTTTTTGAATTTCAAGCTTTTCCTACATTTATTTCTTAGCGTTCATTAATGCCAGAAAATTGAAAGAAGTAAGTTGTTGGGAAATTTGGCTTTAAGGCAAGTCTGAATATTTTTGGATAACATCCAAAGTCTTAGATGAGATGTTATTAAAAGTATGAACATGTCTGGTTTAACTAGACAAAATGTTCAGATTATATGTTTAGGGAAGGAATTTCCCAAGATTTTTTGTGACAGCCTTAAACTCCCTAGCTATGTTGGTTACCTTACTAAATTATCTTCAAACAGTCAAAGCTGTGTCAAATAAAAAAAAAACCTCTGGTTAAAGAAAAATACAATTATACACAAGTATATACTCACATATATATATGCTTTCCTTTCATCTTCAATTCTTTCACATATATACATGCACATTGAATTAATTATATAAAAAGGGAAGGATTCTATTCATAATATCAAGGAACACTTTCTACAAACCTAAGGTTAAGTGATTTAATGGCAATATCGTTAATTAGAGCTATTTAAAATAATTAAAATGGAAGATTACAAGAGAATATAAAATCCTCTATTTGATATTTAAAGCCCTTTGTAATCCAGGATCATCTTCTTCCTCTTTGTAGTATACATATCTATATGTGTGTGTGTGTATACATATATATAAAATCTTACTCTTTGCTACATACTTTTTTCCCTTTTTCTTTTGAAGGTAGTGAATATTTATTTTACTTTCTTTTTTATTTTTTATTATAACTTTTTTTTTGACAGTACATATGCATAGGTAATTTTTTACATTATCCCTTGCACTCACTTCTGTTCCGATTTTTCTCTTACTTCCCTCCATCCCCTCCCCTAGATCGAAGGCAGTCTTATACATGTTAAATATGTTATAGTATATCTTAGATACAATATATATGTGCCACATACTTTTCAAACCAATGACACTGGATTGTCCTTGAACAAGTTATTCCATTTCTCAACTCTAGGATTTTTTTCTGGTTATCACCTATATTGAGAAAGTTCTCCCTCCTCATTTTCACCTCCTAGCATCTTTGGCTTCCTATAAGTCCCAACTAAAATTTCACCCTTTAAAAGCAGCCTTTCCAATGCCACCCTTAATTCTAGTGTTTCCCCTTTCTTACTTATTTCTTATTTATCCTATATAGATTGTTTTGCACATGGTTTGCTTATTGACTCTCCCACCAGATTATGATCTCCTTGAGGTCAGGGCCTGTTTTTTACCTCATTTTGTATCACCAGTGTTTAACATAGTTCTACTAGGTTTTTAAGAAAGATTCATTGACTGATTAGATAAATCACATTAAATAAGATATATATATATGTAAAGAGAGAGAAATAGATATATATATATGCACACATGCATACACAGACACAAAAGATGTATATAAGAAATACCAGCTATCCAAATAAGTTTAAAAAGCCTTATAATAATTAAAACTATATTACCTGTGTTCTCCGTTTTCATTCATTCTTTATTTATTGAGTGCCTATTAGGTACAAGATGTCTGGAAGTATGAAATATGACTTCTATCTTCTAGGATCTTTTGCACTAATGGGAAAGATAATAGATATCATTTATATAGCACTTTAAGATCTGAAAAGTCCTTGAAAATATTTCATTTCATTTTCACAACAATTCTGAGAGGTAGATGTTATTATTGTACCCATTTTACAAATAAGAAACTGTTAGGATTACTAAGTGAGAACTCAGGTTGTCTGGACAGTAACAAGGTGAGAATTCAGGTTTTCTGGACAATTACAAGGTCAAATGTAGCATGCTGTCGTCTCCAGAAGCTGCCGGATTACTCTCTGGGAAGAGATCTGCTGTGTCTACTCAAATCTCTCCGACAGATTCTTCTTCCTGTAACGAACCGTTGTCTCCAGGCAGTTGCTGTTAACTCTTGTCCAAAGAAGTGACTTCCCTTCCTGCAGAGAGCTCCGTCAGGCCTGATGTAATGCAGAGAGTCTTCTTCTATCTCTGAGAGTCCTCTTTTATTCTCCCAGAGAATGGGCGTGGGATAATGCAAGGGCTTCTGGGAAGAACCACCCCAGCCAATGAGCTTGCCCCCTCTATCAAGTCAACCTGAGTTCTCACCTTGTAATTGTCCAGAAAACCTGAATTCTCACCTTGTTACTGTCCAGACAACCTGAGTTCTCACTTAGTAATCCTAACAAGAAACTAAGGCAGTTAAAAATTAAGTGATTTGTTCTACTGCAGCATGTAGCTGCTAAAAAAAGAGAAGTATACAAATAAGTATATTATAAAATAATATATGATAATTTGGGATAATGATGAAGAAAAGAGAATAATATACATAAAATCATAGAATTTAGGAAGAAGAAGAAATGGCAGATTGCTGGAAAATAGTTTTCATTATAGGAGTGGGTTCATGTACGTACAGGTAGGATAGGAAATAATACTAAACAGAGCCATATTACAAAGGTCTTTGAAGACTAATTCTATACTGATATATAGATATATTTTGACAATATCTGTGTTTTCAAATGATGTAAGGAGCTCTCATGAAGAAACTAAAGTGAAACTAAAGATTAGTATCTGATTTGTAACTGTACAGATATATATGCACATATAACAAATGTATGTGTTATGTACATATATTTTCTATGTATAGAAACATGTATAAACATGATCTTATTGTCTGCTGTATATCAGGTATTATTTCACACATTAGAGATATAAACAAAAAATCAAAATAGTCTTTTATCTCAGTCAGTTTATATTCTAATGAGGGAGTCAGTATTCACATGTATAAATATGTGTTTGTGTTTTTACATGTACTAGGAGTTCATAATTATAGAATGAAGGGGAGAGACAATAGATTTAATCTAACATTAAATATTCAATCCTCATGGTGCAAGTCTCAGAATCTTTTAATCAGAATAGTCAGAAGAATTTAGTGAAAGAGTCAAAGGGTAAAAGAAAGGGGAAGTTTTGGTATTTTGACTGCATTTTTATTTTATTGATAACATCTTTTATTTTATTAACCTTTTTGTGAGGGATGGAGAGGCTACCCCAGATTGAAATACATATTCATAAATGTGTTATATAAATATATTATGTATATACATATGTATGTAGAGACACATATGTAAATATATTTAAATATATAAATTAAACTTTATAAATTTAATTAGATGGCTAATTATAAATTTATAAATATTTATATATGTATTAAAATATATAGATTTATAAAATTTTCCCACACTCATCAGCTATGATATCTTAACAGCAAAGATATTTGGCCAATAGGAGATAAAATTCTAAGAAGTGATACTTTGATCAAAAAAGAAATTTTAACCCAGGCAACCCTTCATATTTAATGCTTTACTTATGTTTTCATCACTGTTATAATCATTTCTATCCCTAATAATAATATATTTGTACATATATAGACATATATATATATGTATATATCTATCAAACAATGTGTCAGCATACTAATCTTGTCTGAAAGGGTATGCCACATTCTACATTTCCAGTCTTGCTCCTTGACACCAACAGTAAAAAAGCCTACTTCTCTGTCACTGTGTGAAGTCACTGCTTAGATCAGAGCCTTGAAATCTTTCAGCATTGTTTTCCTTTAAATTATTGTATCCTCTATGAAAATTTTTCTTCTGGTAGTTCTTATTTCACCCAGTAGTAGTTCCTAAAATTCTCATATATAATACCCTTCAACCATTCCATAGTTGATGGGCACTCACTTTGTTTCTAATTTTTTGCTACTAAGAAAAAGATGTTGCATCCCTCCTCTCACCTTTTCAATTCCTTCCAAGTAGTTCGTGAAGTTTTCAAAACAGATTGCTTTAAATAAAACTTGAAACCAGTTTATAGGATTTTGTTCGGGGAGAAGGGAAAGGACAGCATTGCTATATTTTACACAGTACATATAAACTGGATTTTATATGAATTTTCATCCAGAGGGGAAACTTAAAAATAGCTCAGTTTTGTAGGTTTTTTTTTCCTTTTTTTTAGGTTTTTAAAAATCACACCCAGGTCATCAATAGCAAAAGCTTTTTTTCTTTTCTTTTCTTTTGTGTGTGTGTGTGTGTGTGTGTGACCCATTGAAGAAGCTTTAAACCAAAAACTAATATAAAGATATCCTTAAACAGTAGAAAAATTCCAGTTATGCAGAAGAGGAAAAATGAGGTGTCAAATTACAGGCATGTTGCTTATGTAAAGCCCACCTCAGTTACTATATGAAGAAAAGTCTTCACAAAGCGTTGGGGCATATGGAAGAATCAGGTTTCTTAACAGGTGATTTGAATTGGGCAAAAAAAAAATCTTTAAATGATTTTTTCTCATCTTAATATGTATCAGGCATCTACATATAATATTGAACTTCATTATCTTTTGATTTTATATTACCTAGATTTCTTTATATGTCCATTCTCCTCACTCTTGCTGACTGCAATCTTATATGATAAAGAATAATAATGCAAAAATAATTTATTCAAAACTTAATAATACTTCAAAATTCAGTTTAGAATCAAATAGTGTTACAAAATTTTTAATACTGTCACAAATGAAATAAAGAAAAGCTTTTTATGATTATTCCTTTATCACTATAATTATACATTTCATTAATTACTATTGCTATTTTTCTACTTTTTATGATATTATGATTAAGTCATGAGTATATTGCTTTCCTTTTTGTTTACTTTATTTTGCATCAATTCGTTCCTGTGTATCTCTATGTTCTTCATATTTATTCTCTTTTTTAAAAGCTTTTTTATTTCAAAACATGCATAGATAATTGTCAACACTCACCCTTGCAAAATCTTGTGTTCCAAATTTTTTAAACTGCCTATCCTATCAACAGAACCTTTAACAAGTCCATCCAGGATTTACTTAAAGACCTTCAATAATAAGAAACTTGCTCTTCTTAAAACCCAACTATTCTATCTGTGGTCAACTCTAATAATTAAAAAAAAATTATCTTGTTTTCCCATTTTATGTTAAATCTTTGTTTATCTCCATAAAAATTCCACCACTGGTCTTAGTTCTATCTTTGGAATCAGTTAGAATAACCCTAATAAAAGTAAATCAAGCAATCCATCAATTCATCAACAATTATATAGCAAGCTATACATATATACCTGATACTGAGATATGCTGTGGGAAAATAAAATTAAATGTGAAATATTAACCTCAGAGATCTCACTGCTATCAGGACAGATAACATTTGCACAGTAAGTGTAATTAAATACAATATAAGTATTGTGCAAAATATTAACATAGGTATTGTGCCTACAGCTGGTAAAAGAAATTCTTTGCAGTACCATTTCTATAAATTAATTTTTGATGGTCCCATTAGATTGCAATTGATTTCTATGTTTAAATAACTATAGAACTATAGTTCTTCTAACATGAAATTTTAATGAAATACTAAGGGTAAACAGTAGAATCCAGTCATTAATTAAAAAAAAACATTTATTTCATTACAGATATTAGAATGACTTTTCAAATATAATGAAGAAATTTAGGTAATAAGAGCATATTCATGTGTATGAAGTAATATCTTTAAGGTAGAGTTGTAAAAACAAGTTTGTATCTGTTTTCACTGACCCATCATCTGAAGCATCAAATGTTCCTATTTCTTTAACTTGCCATTCAATAAGTAGTGAAAATAGGCATAATCTTTGATTTAAATAGCAAAAAAAGAAAAATAATCATTAAAACAACTCTAACACAAAACTCCAATAACTTTATAATGTGATATTTACCTATAGCCTATATTTAAAACCTATAGCCAATATTTAAATCATCCTATACAAAAATTATATATGTACATTGAAAGAATAATGAAGACTCACTTTTCTGACAAAAGCAACAGAAATCAATACTAGCTAAGGACCAAGATCCAAGAAGGAACTACAGCAAACATACAACTAAACTAGTCATCATGAATTACTATTCTCAATTGATAATTAAGAGTAGAGAAAAGGCATGGAATATCTCTATTAAGGATCCAGTTTCATCATGTTTCATATAATCACTAACATTAGTGGTCAAGCATGTCAAAACTTATATAACACAGGGGAATCTGGAATGGTAAAAGTGTCCTGCCTAAAGATTTGTCAGTGCTTTTCCCAGTTATACTTTGGAAATATTGCAGAACAAGATGACACAGTCCCAGAGAAGAGGTTTATTCACACAGAATGTTAGGATTCCCCTGAATCTTGATAAAAGAGGTAAGTTTAAAAATGACTTTGAAACCCTAGGAATTCTCTGCCAGACACTGGAGAATCAAAATAGATAGCAGATTCTTGGAAAGGAAAGAAGAGGGTCAGCAGATGGGGTAGAGGGAGGGAACTGACTTTTACATCACTGACTTTTATTCTTAGCTGAAATAAAGCAAAGAGAATAAAATTCTGCGAATCGAAAAGCTATAGATGTGATTATCATCAATGAATGATGCTTGGCTTTATAGAGCATGAAATTTAAATCAAATGTTTGTACACCTCTGCACGAGGAACCCTGAAAGTCAGAGCCATTCAAAGAATGAAAACCTAAATATCTGCAAATCATTTGAAAACCAACACAAAATGTACTTTGTGTGAATGCCTCTTCTCTGCCCCATGCTGGCCTTTTTCTAAAGCCTCCAGGAGGCTAAAAGGGAAAGGGCAATATTATATGTCCTGTCACATTCATTCACTTCTCCTCACAAGGAACCATGCAATTTGAACTCTTCGCTTGTTTGAAAGTTTATGAGCTAAAGAAAATACTTATGTAATCTAACCTGCTAAAAGCTAAGTGTTGAAGTTAAGGCCTTAGCTTCAAAGCCATTTAAAAGCTTATTTTAGTTTTTCAACATTTTTACTCTGGACTCTAGTTCCAATGCATTTTTTACAGCATGCTAAGTTTGCCCATCTACTAATTCAGCACAGAATTACTTTCAATTGCTCTCCCCACCCCAGCGCCTGCAATGGCCTCAGGTCATGAGCTCCCTATTAGCTGAAACTAGGGGGCTCTCAGTCTCATTGCCTAGCAAGTGGGGCAGAAGTAAGGAAATAAAAATGTAGTCCTCCAGCTCACTTTTCAAAAATATATCATAGAGATATGTCCAGAGCACTATTCGAGCATTTTAAGGCAGTGACTGAATTTTAATTTGAAGAAAGAGGCTAGGGAAATGTGCACTGTTTCCTCATTCCTGCATCCTTAAATCCACCCTTTCCCCAAATTTTTAACCATGCCAGAGAGGTTAAAATAACCAAGGAGGTTACTCTACTTGGGGGCAAACACATTAAATCCATCCATATGAGACCTGTACCAAAGCAGCAGAGAAAAAATTAAATGCAGAAGGAAAAAAGGGCTGAAATTTGTAGAGCAAAACTGTAATCTCCTAGAAGCAAGGTCAAGGCTAGAGGAGTACATTTAGAAGAGACTCATAGAGTTCTTAGTGCCTGCAATATAACCCTGCATAGCTGATCTCCCACCTCCCTACCCCAAAATGGTTTGTGAGTAAAAGGCCCTGAGCAAATGGAGTCAGAGAGAATTGAACTCCTCAGCTCATGCCCTGTCTGCAATCTGGAAAACCTAATGGACTAGAAGGGCAACAGACTAGTAATGCCTGTACTGACTACACTAATAGAAAACTGCTAAGATTTATTTCTGCCCTTCTTATTAAGACTTTTCATTCAGCACATCCCAGTGATCACAAATGAAACTCAAAAGGTAAGGAATGAATGGATGATTGGGAAAAACAAACAACCAAAAACAAAAATAAAAACCATAGGTGAAGGGCCAAAAGTCTGTAATTTGGTCAGTTGAGGCAGACATAATCTCCACTAAAGACATTGATATTGACATAACCCCTGGGGTAGTGGATGGGAGCTAAAGAATTTCTATTCAAATCCTGGATTTTCTACTTCTTAGCTATGTGACAATGTATTGTGATTTCAATTCCTCAGGCTTCATTTTCCTCATCTGTAAACTGAAGGATTTAGAGTAAATGACTTCCAAGGTCCCTTCCATCTCTACATTGATGATTTTATGATCTATTAAGGGGTGAAGGCAAGAGGCTATTGAGAGCCAGCTGCTCTCAATGACTATGGGAAACACAGAGGGCTTGGCAGGCAACCCAGAAAAACTACTTGTTTTGTGCATCATAAAAATGTCAGAAATCTGCCTTGTACTCTTCAATATGCATATTTCTATAAATTCCACCTATGGCTGAAAAACTGTTTTGATTTCATTCAGAAATAGGCAACAAACAAAAACACTAAATACATAGTGTGGTTTCTATGAGGGGTCTCCTGGATAAACCACAGACTACACAATAAAGGGGCTCCCAAAAAGCTAAGAACAGCTCCATATAAGAGTGTGACTGAAACACTAATTTTTGTTTGCTCTTCTTAGTTTAGGAGGCCAACTGAATGTTAAAAGAGCAAAAGAATAGCAGGCTTGGGATATTTCCTGTATATCTTTTCTGATAAGAGTACCTTTTTGACAAAAATAGTACTATGAACTGCACTGTGAGAGCCCCATCTAAGATGAGCCTTCCATCAATTCCTTAATAGATTTTTTTTGTCTGTAAATCCAATCATTACCTCTTTGCTATTCAGTGCCAAGTTCTTTATATCTAATCAGCAAAAGATGCCTCAAAATGTTCTTTTGAAACAAGCTGGGTCTAAACAGTTCTATACAAATAAAGTTGCTAAGCATCAATCACAAATTTCATATGTGTAGATTTTCACAGCTAAACTTTTTTTAATTAATGGAAATGTAGACTTTCTGTCATTATGGAGATGAGTGAGAAGTTGGGGAAAAGTGGTAAATAAATTTAACTGATTATTTTGTATGATAATCAAGAAATTCAGCTCTTGACACTATATTAGCATGCATGTAGCCTAAGAGACTTCTGATATTTGAACTTCTCATCAAAACTACCTTAGTTGACTCAGATTTTTTGTTCATTATCTTTTATCTCTTTCAAGAGCACGGCTATGATTTCTTATATGTAATGACTGTTTCTTTTTTCTTCTACCTCTTGATTTTCTCTCGCTTCCATTCATCCTGACTTATGATTCATCACAGCTTCAGGCACCCATAAATGTAATCCCAAAAAACATCACTCTTTAAATGAGAAGTGCAATTCTGACAGAAAAGGGATTGGAAATATATTCATGAGTTGGAAGAGCACTCATGTATTTTCATGTAGCCACATAGAGATATAACAGACTAATTATGTAATTTTCCAAATCTTAAGCAATTGTAAAAATCAATTACCATCAATATTTGGAGACATACCTCTACTGAGCCCTGTCTAAACAACATATTCCAAAGATATAACCTCATGCAGAGTCAACATCACCAAAATGAATCAGATAAGTAGACAATGTTACCATGAAATATGTGCAGGCAACATAGCCAGGTAATCTAGTTAGCAAAAAATCCATTTTTCAGAATTTATTGTTACTTAAAAGGGCATGAACTAAGGCTCACTCACAAAAACCTATCAGCATTTTCTATTCCCTTCCTAATTATAGCTATGATAATTAATCATACTTTACATCTATATAACAGTTTATACTTTATAATATACTTGCCTCACAACAACTCAGTAAAATAGATCTGGAGCTGGGAGGGATTTCATAGGCTGTATTGTACAGCTCCTTCATTCCATAGATAAGAAAACTGAGACCCAGACAATAACAAATAGCTTATATAACAAAGTCTAATTAATTTATAGATTATTTTAAGGTCACAAATTTTATGTATAACAAACTTTCAAGGATGTAAACTTCTCTTCCTTTTATTCTATACCCAGAAAATTAACAGAAATTTCAGTAAAAGACAGTCATGTACATTTTGTACAATACAATCAATTCATTAAATCTATACATTTCATGTTATAGGACACTTTTTCTTTTGAAAACAACCAGGATTGCTTGTCATCATTTATTGTCCCTGTGTTATCCTATAGACCAGGGGTTCTCAAACTATGGCCTGTGACGTTATATGACCTGTCAGGTTATGGCAAATGGGCTGAGGGGCAGAGACAGAGTGTGAGTTTTTGTTTTTATTATAGTCTGGCCCTCCAACAGTCTGAGGAACAGTGAACTGGCCCCCTATTTAAAAAGTTACTCCACAATGAGCATTTTTCTTAATAATTTCTTAAAACTCAGGTTGGAATCATTCCCATCTCTAAATAAATATGTTGAAAATAATAGAACTGATAAAATAGTGTTTGTCAAAAGAAATTTCATAAAAGTAAAAAAAGAGTCTTATGTGGAAACTCATTTTTGTTTAATTAAGAATCTTTTCACCAGGTGCCTATGAAATGCCCACATAACGCCTAACAGTGAATTAATATAAGACTTGTGTAACAGACCTTTCTCCTGAGTTCACTTTGAAGATGGAAGTGGGTATAATTCCACACAGTTCCTAAAATAAAAACAGTTGGGACTATTGTATAGCCCTGGGAGCTGTGGCCTTAAGTGAAAGCATAGGAGGACTGGGTTCCATCATCTTTTAATCACAATTGCAAGAATGTTTGGGTTTTTTTTTAATGGATTTAGACCCCCAGAAGGAACATGTGGATTATAATTAACCACTTAGGAAAGAGATGCAGGATGCCAGTTAATACTGAAATAGGTTTCTTTCCAGAGCTATGACACAAGCAATAGCAAGCTGAATGAGGAAAAATTTCCAGAAGTCTGTTTCTACTTGAGGGCAGTAGCTTTCCTGCACTTCAGCAAATAAAAGGAAAAGAGTAGGGAAAGCACACATCAATTGCAGTTATTTTCCATATTTCTGAAACACAGAAAATGATTCAAAATCTAAGTAGGGAATTACATGGCCTATTTGTTGTTTGACTTGTATACTGAACTTTCTGAATATTGTCTATCAATGTTTCTACTTAATTGATCATCACATCACAATGTTTTGTCATTTTTTTATCAGTGCTACAATTTCACTGGTATAAGGGACTCCTAATGGGGGAAATTTAATCTCCCAAGGTAAGTTAATAGGTTCTCTATTACTTATAATTTTTGGAATTGGGACACTGAAAGTTTAAGTAATTTATTCATACTTATTGATTTATTCCTAGAAATCATGCATCAAATGCAGTATTGAATCCAGATCTCCTTGAAACTGAATTCAGCTTTCTATCCATGTTGCCATTATACTTCTTTTTGTGTCATTTTTATTCTTAGTAAATTACAGGCATTTTGTGGAGATTATGTTGTTTCTAAGTTGCAATAAATACTTAGTAAGAATATCATTTAGCTTCTTACTGTCCTGGCCTTAGACTACTCCCTAAATGTAGGCTAATTTATAAGCTTCTGATGATTGTCGCGTGACTACTAGTTGAAAGATGATGAATGGTTCAAAGTAAACCCATACACATAAGGAATAAAATCATATGCTCTACTGGCTGTACTTTTAAATCTTTTAATTATGCACTTCTTATTATTCAATGAAATGCAATGTATAGTTGTCCCATTCATTATGATAAGAATATAAAGATAAATAATTTAGAGAGATAAAATACAGATAGAAGATATTGTTCTTAATCAAGTACCAGAATAGACACATCTTTTTAAATTTTGGTGGAAAATATTATGTTTAATTGGTGACCTATGATGAAAGCTTTAAGTCATATCAGTGGAAGTTATTCCTGCTTCCTTTATATTCTCAATGTATATAAAACTCTTTTAACAAACTCATTTGTTTTAATTTTTTTCTGGAAATGTTTTACCAGAACTAGATTTATGTACTTATTTATCTAGATATTGAGTATCTGTTTCTCATTTAGGGTAGAAGTGCATTAGCTGCTCATAGACCACTTATACTTTGTGCTAATCAAGGTGCTTATTACAAAGTTTTAGAAGATGGAATTTAATGTCTTAATTTCAAGGTTGTTTACTTATCTGTAAGGAATTCACTAAAATGGAAGCTGACCAAGTAATATATTTCAGTGATATGTGTTATACATGACAATATTGTAGTTGTTTTGGTTTTTTTTTTTTTTTCCTAAGGAAAGAAGGTATATATTGAGTTATCTTCAGCTTGAAGTTAACCCATAATAAAGGCCTAGAATCCATTGAATGTCATTTGGGATATGTTGTCATAAGCAACCAGTAGTTCATGAGTGACTGCCTCAAGGACTTCTCAGGAGAATTGCAACCTATTGAGGTGGAAAAGCCTCTTCAGGGATCAAAATATATCCTAATGTCAACCCTGAGGTCCCTTGTTGCATAGTCAAGGCTGGCTGCATAAAATAGATTGAATAAAACTGAAACCATTAGGCTGTCCTGTTTCACAACATTAATGATGAATGGCTCAGACCAGATGCCATCAACATTAGACTGACCAGTCATTCTATCATGAAAGTTTTAAGATGTCAAAAAACTTCTCTGGGCAGGCCAACTTTCATAGCAGTTGTCAGAATTCATACTTAACTGCTAGTATGAAAAGCTGAGAATAAGCAATGCTCATAATTCTGTTTTCTTTTATAATTGATATTCTTAACAAAAATTTTCAGCTATAGAGTCCTTGGAGCAGAACCCATCTTAACACTAAATTTATTTCAATTTAAGATAACAAACATTAATTTAAGCACCTACTCTAAGTAATACACTGTGCTAAATATTATAGAAAGAAAACAAGAAAGAAAGAAAGAAAGAAAGAAAGAAAGAAAGAAAGAAAGAAAGAAAGAAAGAAAGAAAGAAAGAAAGAAAGAAAGAAAGAAAGAAAGAAAGAAAGAAAGAAAGAAAGAAAGGAAGGAAGGAAGGAAGGAAGGAAGGAAGGAAGGAAGGAAGGAAGGAAGGAAGGAAGGAAGGAAGGAAGGAAGGAAGGAAGGAAGGAAGGAAGGAAGGAAGGAAGGAACTGGCCTCAGATAATCTAAACTCTACC
The DNA here is from genome assembly GCF_048593235.1 of Sminthopsis crassicaudata. Taxonomy (NCBI): domain Eukaryota; kingdom Metazoa; phylum Chordata; class Mammalia; order Dasyuromorphia; family Dasyuridae; genus Sminthopsis; species Sminthopsis crassicaudata. The sequence goes on along the minus strand of NC_133620.1, from coordinate 216,828,269 downwards.
AAAATGTTTAATTAAAACATTCTGAATCACTCCTTGGCTCTATCAAAATATACAATGCCTTTTGCTTATCTCCATAAGTTAATTACACCGGAGGTGAAGATTAAAACCCCAGAAAGCCAGCATTTCTCAGAACCTGGCCACCCCCAACCCCAACCTGGACTGACTCAGTGCATTCTCAGAGCCTCAAAGCACAGACTCAGTACAGTCATTGCTGTTCTGTTAGTGGCTCTCTGCTGCCCGACCCCCAGTCTGTAGAGGAAGCCCATTAACACCATCCAACCCCATCCCCCCCAAAACAGACCTATTGTTTCTCTTGTCAATTTGTTTTCTTTGATTCCTACTCTGACAAAATGAACAAAAAATTCAAAAGGGCTCTAACCATTGACAGCTTTTGTATGGAGAGAGACCAGACTTCAAACACTGAGGAGACTAAAAACAGACTGTCCCCAGAGGAATCCCCTAAGGGGGATATGAGCTGCTCCTCAATACAAAAGAATCTCATAGAGGAAATCAAAAAGGCTCTCACAAGAGAGCTGGAAGAGAAATGGGAAAAGGAAAGGGAAGCTTGGCAAGAGAGCCTGGAGAAGTCATCCCAGGCATTCAAAGACAGAGTGGATAAAGAAATCAAATCATTGAGAAACAAGATTAGTGAGCTGGAAAAGGTAAACAACTCCAAGGAAAACAGGATTAGTGAGCTGGAAAAAGAAAACAGCTCTCTAAAAAATAAAATGGATAAAATGGAAAAAAATTCCATAGAATATAAAAATTCAATTGGACAATTACAAAGAGATATAAAAAAAGTGAGTGAAGAAAATACAGCATTGAAAATTAGACTGGAACAAGTAGGAATGAATGACTCAAGGAGAAACCAAGAGGTAGTCAAGCAAAACCAGAGAAATGAAACAATTGAAAAGAATGTCAAGGACCTTACTAGAAAGACAACAGACCTGGAAAACAGATCCAGGAGAGACAATTTGAGAATAATCGGACTCCTTGAAAAATGTGAGGAAAAAAAGAGCTTGGACACTATTTTCGAGGAAATTATCAAAGAGAACTGCCCAGACGTTCTGGAAACAGAGGGTAAAATAGACATTGAAAAAATTCATCGATCACCTACTGAAAGGGACCCTAAAATCAAAACACCAAGAAATATAGTGGCCAAGTTCAAGAACCATCAGACAAAGGAAAAGATATTGGAAGCTGCTAGAAAAAAGCAATTCAGATATGGAGGATCCACAATAAGGATAAACCAGGATCTAGCAGCGTCCACATTAAAAGAACGAAGGGCCTGGAACATGATATTCCAAAAGGCTAAGGAACTTGGTATGCAGCCAAGAATAACTTACCCAGCAAGAATGAGCATTGTTTTCCAGGGAAGAAGATGGACATTCAACGAAATAAATGAATTCCATCTATTTTTGATGAAAAAACCAGACCTACATAAAAGGTTTGATCTTCAAATATAGAACTCAAGAGATTTCTAAAAAGGTAAAAAGAAATCTTGAGAACTATACTTCTGCCAAAAAAATATGTAAAGAACATATGTATAATTTGTCTTAAAAACTAGAGGTGGAATGGAAATTATATCATAAAAAAGTGTAAAGTGGTGGTACTACATCTCATGAAGAGGCAAAGGTAACCTATTGTATCTGAGAGAAAGAAAGGAGGGAGATGAACATAGTGTGTCTCAATACACATATTCGATTTATGGTGAAACTTCTTCCACTTCATTGAAAAGTGAAAGGGTGAATACAAGGGATAATATTATAAAAAATATATATAATAAAAAATTAAAAAAAAAAAAAAGAAAAGTGAAAGGGAAGGAGTAAACTAAGGGGAAGGGAATACAGAAATTTGGAGGAAAAGGGGTAAAATAAGGGGAGGAACTTTAGGTGGGGGAGGGATCCTAAAAACGGAGGGCTGTTCACAAGTTTAATACTGGGTAGGGGGGTAAGAGGGAAGGAAAGGGGAAAAGCATAAGCAGGGGTTAATAGGATGGCAAGCAATATAGAATTAGTCCTTCTAACCATAAATGTGAATGGGGCAAACTGCCTCCTAAAGAGGAAGTGGTTAGCAGAATGGATTAAAAGTCAGAATCCTACTATATGTTGTTTACAGGAAACACACCTGAAACAGGGTGAGACATTCAAACTAAAAGTAAAAGGGTGGAGCAGAATCTATTATGCTTCAGGCAAAACCAAAAAAGCAGGTGTAGCCATCCTCATCTCAGATCAAGCAAAAACAAAAATTGATCTAATTAAAAGAGATAAGGAAGGGCATTATATCCTGCTAAAGGGTAGCATCAATAATGAAGCAGTATCAATATTAAACATATATGCACCAAGTGGTGCAGCATCTAAATTCTTAAAAGAGAAATTAAGAGAGCTGCAAGAGGAAATAGATAGCAAAACTATAATAGTGGGAGATCTCAACCTTGCACTCTCAGAATTAGATAAATCAAACCACAAAATAAATATGAAAGAAGTCAAAGAGGTAAATAGAATACTAGAAAAGTTTGATATGATAGATCTTTGGCGAAAGCTAAATGGAGACAGAAAGGAATATACTTTCTTCTCAGCAGTTCATGGAACCTATACAAAAATTGATCATATACTAGGACATAAAAACCTCAAAATCAAATGCAGTAAGGCAGAAATAGTAAATGCATCCTTTTCAGACCATAATGCAATCAAAATTACATTTAATAAAAAGACAGGGGAAAATAGACCAAAAAAATAATTGGAAACTAAATAATCTTATACTAAAGAATGATTGGGTAAAACAGCAAATCATAGACATAATTAATAACTTCACCCAAGAGAATGACAATAATGAGACATCATACCAAAATGTGTGGGATACAGCCAAAGCAGTAATAAGGGGAAGTTTTATATCTCTACAGGCCTACTTGCATAAAATAGAGAAAGAGAGGGCCAACGAATTGGGCTTACAACTAAAATTGCTAGAAAAGGAACAAATTAAAAACCCCCAGACAAACACAAAACTTGAAATTCAAAAAATAAAAGATGAGATTAATAAAATTGAAAGTAAAAAAACTGTTGAATTAATTAATAAAACTAAGAGTTGGTTCTATGAAAAAACCAACAAAATAGACAAACCCTTAATAAACCTGATTAAAAAAAGGAAAGAGAAAAAGCAAATTGTTAGTCTTGAAAATGAAAAGGGTGAACTCACCACTAATGAAGAGGAAATTAGAACAATAGTTAGGAGCTACTTTGCTCAACTTTATGCCGATAAATTCGATAACTTAAATGAAATGGAAGAATACCTTCAAAAATATAGCTTGCCCAGATTAACAGAGGAAGAAGTAAGTAGTCTAAATAGTCCCATCTCAGAAAAAGAAATAGATCAAGCTATTAACCAACTTCCTAAGAAAAAGTCCCCAGGACCAGATGGATTTACATGTGAATTCTACCAAACATTTAAAGAACAACTAACTCCAATGCTATGTAAACTGTTTGAAAAAATAGGGATTGAAGGAGTCCTACCAAATTCCTTCTATGACACAGACATGGTACTGATACCTAAACCAGGTAGATTGAAAACTGAGAAAGAAAACTATAGACCAATTTCCTTAATGAATATTGATGCTAAAATCTTAAATAAGATATTAGCAAATAGACTTCAGAAAATCATCCCCAGGATAATACACTATGACCAAGTGGGATTTATACCAGGAATGCAGGGCTGGTTTAATATTAGGAAAACTATTAGTATAATTGACCATATTAATAATCAAATTAATAAAAACCATATGATCATCTCAATAGATGCAGAAAAAGCATTTGATAAAATCCAACATCCATTCCTACTAAAACCGCTTGAGAGTATAGGAATAAATGTACTATTCCTTAAAATAATAAGGAGCATATATTTAAAACCTTCAGTAAACATCATATGTAATGGCGATAAACTAGAACCTTTCCCTGTAAGATCAGGAGTGAAACAAGGTTGCCCACTATCACCATTACTTTTCAATATAGTACTAGAAACTCTAGCCTCAGCAATAAGAGCTGAGAAAGAGATTCAAGGAATTAGAGTAGGAAATGAGGAAATCAAATTATCGCTTTTCGCAGATGACATGATGGTATACTTAGAGAACCCCAAAGACTCTGCTAAAAAGCTATTAGAAATAATTCAGAATTTTAGCAAAGTGGCAGGATACAAAATAAATCCACATAAATCCTCAGCATTTTTATACATTACCAACACAATCCAACAGCAAGAGATACAAAGAGAAATTCCATTCAAAATAACGGTCGATAGTATAAAATATTTGGGAATATACCTACCAAAGGAGAGTCAGGAATTATATAAGCAAAATTACAAAACACTTGCCACAAATATAAAGTCAGATTTAAATAATTGGAAAGACATTCAGTGCTCTTAGATAGGCCGAGCGAATATAATTAAGATGACAATACTCCCTAAACTAATCTATTTATTTAGTGCTATACCAATCAGACTTCCAAGAAACTATTTTAATAACCTAGAAAAAATAACAACAGAATTCATATGGAACAACAAAAGGTCGAGAATTTCAAAGGAAGTAATGAAAAAAAAATTAAGTGAAGGTGGTCTATCGGTACCTGATCTAGAACTGCATTATAAAGCAACAGTCACCAAAATCATTTGGTATTGGCTAAGAAATAGACCAGTTGATCAGTGGCATAGGTTAAGTTCACAGGGCAAGATAGTGAATAAAAATAGCAATCTAGTGTTTGACAAACCCAAAGATCCCAAATTTTGGGATAAGAATTCATTATTTGACAAAAACTGCTGGGAAAACTGGAAATTAGTATGGCAAAAACTAGGCATGGACCCTCATTTAACACCACATACTAAGATTAGATCAAAATGGGTCCAAGATTTAGGCATAAAGAACGAAATCATAAATAAATTGGAGGAACAGGGGATGGTTTACCTCTCAGACTTGTGGAGGAGGAAGGAGTTTGTGTCCAAGGGAGAACTAGAGACCATTATTGCTCACAAAATAGAAAATTTTGATTACACCAAATTAAAAAGTTTCTGCACAAACAAAACTAATGCAAACAAGATTAGAAGGGAAGTAACAAATTGGGAAAACATTTTTACAGTTAAAGGTTCTGATAAAGGCCTCATCTCCAAAATATACAGAGAATTGTCTTTAATTTATAAGAAATCAAGCCATTCTCCAATTGATAAATGGTCAAAGGATATGAACAGACAATTTTCACATGATGAAATTAAAACTGTTTCCACTCATATGAAAGAGTGTTCCAAATCACTATTGATCAGAGAAATGCAAATTAAGACAACTCTGAGATATCATTACACACCTGTCAGATTGGCTAAGATGACAGGAACAAATAATGATGAATATTGGAGGGGCTGTGGGAAAACTGGGACACTGATGCATTGTTGGTGGAGTTGTGAAAGAATCCATCCATTCTGGAGAGCAATCTGGAATTATGCCCAAAAAGTTATCATACTGTGCATACCCTTTGACCCAGCCATACTACTACTGGGCTTATATCCCAAGGAAATACTAAAGAAGGGAAAGGGACCTGTATGTGCCAAAATGTTTGTGGCAGCCCTTTTCATAGTGGCTAGAAGCTGGAAGATGAATGGATGTCCATCAATTGGAGAATGGTTGGGTAAATTATGTTATATGAATGTTATGGAATATTATTGTTCTGTAAGAAATGACCAACAGGAGAAATACAGAGAGGCTTGGAGAGACTTACATCAACTGATGCTAAGTGAAACGAGCAGAAGTAGAAGATCATTATACACTTCAACAATGATACTGTATGAGGATGTATTCTGATGGAAGTGGATATCTTCAACATAGAGAAGAGCTAATCCAATTCCAATTGATTAATGATGGACAGAATCAGCTACATCCAGAAAAGGAACACTGGGAAATGAGTATAAACTGTTATTTTTACCTTCTGAATCCAATTCTTCCTGTGCAACAAGAAATTTGGTTCTACACACATATATTGTATCTAGAATATATTATAATATATTTAACATGTATAAGACTGCCTGCCATCTGGGGGAGGGGATTGCGGGAGGAAGGGAAAAAATCTGAACAGAAGTAAGTGCAAGGGATAATGTTATAAAAAATTACCCATGCATATGTACTGTCAAAAAAAAGTTATAATTATAAAATAAAATAAAAATTAAATTTAAAAAAAAAAGAAAGAAAATCATCAAGGAAAACTGCCCTGATATTCTAGAACCAGAGGACAAAATAGCCATTAAAAAAATTCACCAATAACCTTCTGAAAGAGACCCCAAAATGAAAACTCCAAGGAATATCATAGCAGACCTTTGCAAGGAACCAGAAACAATTCAAATATTGAAGAGTCACAATCAAGACTACCCGGGACCTAGAAGTTTCCACCTTAAAGGATCAAAGGGCCTGGTATCTGATATTCCAAAAGGCAAAGGAACTTGGATTGATTCCAAGAATCATTTATCCAGTAAAACTGAGCATTATCTTTCAGGGAAGAAGATTGAAATTCAATGATACAGGTGAATTTCATTTATTTCTGATTAAAAAGTCAGAGCTGAACAGTAAATTTGATCTCCAAACACAACTCAAGAGAAGCATAAAAAGGTAAAATAGAAAGAACTCTTGAGAACTATATCTCTGTTATGAGTATACTTAAAGGATGCAGGTATAATTTGATTTTATTGTGATAATATAAAAAAGAAACTGAAGTGAAATGTGGATTGTACTGGAAGAAAAGGAAAATGGAGATCAAATGAGGTAAATTATATCTCATGAAGAGATAAAAAAGACCCATTATAATTAAGGGGGAAAGGGGAGAGGGATGAACATTGTGTGAATCTTATTCTTATGTTTGGCTCAAAGAGAGAATAACAGATATTTGGCTTCACAGAGAAACCTGTATCACCCTTTAGGGAAGTGGAAAGAGAAAGGGGAAAGAAAAGGAAAAGACTAATAGAAAGGAAAATAGAAGTAAAAGGAGAAAGGTCTAAGAAAGAGGCAGGGGTTGCAATGGGGAGGGCTATTTGAGAGAACTGATGGGCAAAAGCAAAATACTGGGGAGAAGGGAAAGGGAAAAAGGAAAGAGAAAAAGATAACTGGAAAAAAACAAGATAGCAGAAAATACAGAGTTAGTCATTTTAACTGTGAATGTGAATGGGATGAACTCTCCAATAAAAGAGAAGCAGATAGAAGACTGCATTAAAAGTCAGAATACTACATTATGTGGTTTTAAAAAAAAAAGATTTAAAGAAGAGTGATACATACAGAGTAAAGTAAAAGGCTAGAGAGGAATTTATTATGCTTCAGGTGAAGTTAAAAAAAAAAAAAGGCAGAGGTAATGATCCTGATCTCAGATCAAGCAAAAGCAAAAATATGTCTAATTAAAAGAGATAAGGAAGGAAACTATATCTCACAAAAGAGTACTATATATAATGAAGTAATATCAATACTAAAGATATATGCACCAAATTATATAGCATACAAATTCCTAGAGGAGAATTTAAGAGAGCTGCTAGAAGTAATGGACAGCAAATTTATACTATTAGGGGAATCTCAACCTTGGTCTCTCGGAACTAGATAAATCAAACCACAAAATAAATAAGAAAGCAGTTAAGGAGGTAAATAGAATTTTAGAAAAGTTAGATATGATAGATTTTTGGAAAAAATTGAATGGAGACAGAAAGTAGTATACTTTTTCTCAATAGTGCACAAAACCTATACAAAAATGGACCATATATTAGGGCATAAAAACTTCAAAATCAAATGCAGAAAGGCAGAAATAATACATGCATCTTTTTCATATTATGATGCAATAAGAATAACATGTAATAAAGAACCAGGGAAAAATAAACCAAAAAATTAGCTGGAAACTAACTACTCTAATCCTAAAGAATGAGCAGATGAAACAACAAATCATAGACACATTAGATAATTTCATTCAAGAAAATGACAATAATGAGGCAACATACCAAAATTTATGGGATGCAGCCAAAGCAGTTCTTAGGTAAGTTTTATATCACAAAATACTTATTTGTATAAAATAGAAAAAGAAGATCAAAGAATTGGGCATGCAATTTAAAAAAAAAAACTAGAAAAAGACCAAAATAAATATCCTCAATTAAATATGAAATTTGAAATTCTTAAAATAAAAGAGGAGATTAATAAAATTGAAAGTAAAAAGACTATTAAACTAATAAACAAAACTAAGCTAGTTTTATGAAAAATCCAACAAAATAGATAAACCTTTAGTTAATTTAATCAGAAAAAGGAAAGAATAAAATCAAATTGTTAGAATCAAAAATAAAAAGGGTGAACTTTCTACCAATGAAGAGGAAATTGGAGCAATAATTAGGAGCTATTTTGCCCAACTGTATGCCAATAAATATGATAATCTAAGTGAAATGGATGAATACCTACAAAAATATAAATTGCCCATATTAACAGAAGAGGAAATAATTACATAAAATAATCCCATTTTAGAAAAAGAAATTGAACAAGCTATTAATCAACTCCCTAGGAAAATATTTTGAGTGCCAGATGGATTTATATGTGAATTTTATCAAACATTTAAAGAACAATTAATTGTAATATTATGCAAATTATTTGGAAAAATAGAGAAAGAAGGAATCCTACCAAATTATTTTTATGACACAGACATGGTGCTGATATCTAAACCAGATAGGATCAAAACAAAGAGAGAAAATTATAGACCAATTTCCCTAATGAATATGATGCAAAAATCTTAAATGAAATATTTCTAAAGAGATCACAGTGAGTTATCCCCAAGATAATACGTCATGACCAAGTATTATTTATACCAGGAATGCAGGTCTGGTCCAATGTTAGGAAAACTATTAGTATAATTGAATATATCAATAATCAAAGTAACAAAAATCATAGGAGTATCTCAATAGATACAGAAAAAGCATTTGACAGAATTCTACATCCATTCCTATTAAAAACTCTAAAGAGTATGAGAATAAGTGGAGTTTTCCTTCAAATGATCAGTAGCATCTATTTAAAGCCAGCAGCAAATATCAGATGAAATTAGGACAAACTAGAACAATTACCAATAAATCAGGGGTGAAACAAGATTGCCCACTATCCCCATTACTATCAATATTGTACTAGAAACGTTAGCTTCAGCAATAAGAGAAAAAAAGAGAGAGAGAGATTAAAGGAATTAGGAAATCAAATTATCACTCTTTGCAGATGACATGATTGTATACTTAGAGAATCAACTAAAAAACTACTAGAAACAATTCACAAATTTAGCAAAGTGGCAAGAGAAAACAATTAATCCACATAAATCAGCATTTTCATCTTTTACCAACAAAATTTAGCAGCAAGAGATACAAAGAGAAATTCCATTTAAAATAACTGTAGATAATATAAAATACTTGTGAGTCTATCTGTCAAGGCACTTTCCACACAAATAAAATCAGATCTAATCTCTTTGAAACCTATCAAGTTCTCATGGATAGACCAAGACAATATAATAAAAATGACAATAATACCTAAATTAATCTACTTAGTGCCATGCCAAACTCCAAAGAAATTATTTCACAGAGCTAAAAAAATTAACCAATTCATCTGGAGGAACAAAAGGTCAAGAATTTGAAGGGAATTAATGAAAAATGTAAATGAAGGTGGCCTAACTATACCAAATCTAGAACTATAGTATAAAGCAGTGGTCATCAGAACCATTTGGTACTGGCTAAGAAGTAGAGTAATCAATAAGTGGAATAGGTTACATTCATAGGACAAACTGGCCTATGACTATAGTAATGCAGTATTTGACAAACTCAAAGACCTCAGATTTTGGAATAAGAACTCTCTATTTGACAAAAATTGCTAGAGAAACTGGAAATTAGTATGCTAGAAACTAGGCATTTATCCATCACTAATACCCTATAACAAGATAAGGTCAAATGAGTTCATGATTTAGATATAAAGAATAATATTTTAAACAAATTAGAAGAACAAATGATGGTTTACTTCTTTGATCTGTGGAGAAAAAAAGAATTTGTGACCAAAGAAGAACTGGAGTATATTATTGAATGTAAAATGGATAATTTTAATTTTATTAAGTCAAAAAGTTTTTGCACAAACAAAACCAATGCAGACAAAACTAGAAGGGAAGTAATAAACTAGGAACAAATTTTACATTTGATGGTTCTGAGAAAGTCCTCATTTCTAAAATATGTAGAGAATTGACTCAAATTTTATAAGAATTCAAGCCATTATCCAATTTATATTTGTCAAAGGATATGAACAGGCAATTTTCAGGTAAAGAAACTAAAACCATTTCTAGTCATATGAAAAGGTGCTCTAAATCATTATAGATCAGAAAAATGCAAATGAAAACATCTCTAAGGTACCACTATAAATCTCATAAATTAGGTAAGATGACAAGAAAGGTAATGATGAATGTTGGAGGGGTTGTGGGAAAACTGGGACACTATACATTATTAGTGGAATTGTGAACTGATTCAACCATTCTGTAGAGCACTATGCCCATATGGCTATCAAACTGTGCTTGATCCAGCAGTATTTTTACTGGGCTTGTATCCTAAAGATATCATAAAGGAAGGAAAGGGACCTACATGTTCAAAAATGTTTGTGGCAGCCCATTTTGTAGTGACAAGAAACTGGAAATTGAGTGGATGGTCATCAATTTGAGAATGAATAAGTTATGGTATATGAATATTTTGGAATATTATTGTTCTATAAGAAATGATCAGGAAGATGATTTTAGCGAGGCCTGAAGAGATTTACACTAACTGATCCTAAGTGAAATGAACAGAACCAGGAGATCATTATAAATGGCAGCAGCAAGATTATCTGATAATCAATTCTGATGGACATGGCTCTTGGCAACAATGAGATGATTCAGACCAGTTCCTGTGTTTATGAAGAAAACCAACTCTTTAACACTCTTGTTAGCAGTCCCACCTTAAAATTACAAAGCATTCTTAAGGTACCAACCCCTTTCTTATAAAGTAGTCTAATATAAATCACATTGTCAAGCTAATGACTAAATATGTGCTTCTTCATCCACCCACTGTTAATTAGTACTAGAAGGAAGATATCTGTAGAAGTCAAAGGGTAACCTAGAGGAGTGAATCCAGAATAGTGGCATCTAATTAATGTGTGGTAGATAGTAGTGGTTGATATTTTTGGTTAGTTCCTAAAACATCACAAGTATCATCATAAAAACATCTTCTCTTTCTTTACATATTCAATATATGTTTAAAAATTTTTCAGACACTAATATTATTTTAAGTTGGTACTATTGATACAAAAATTATTACTAGGAATTAATTTATACAAATAAATAAAAATATAGTAGCCATCTTTTTCTCTTTTCCATTTATTATAGTTTAGGAAGAATAAAACTGCATTCCTTTAAAAAATACTAAATTATTTCTATATCTACTTTACATTTCAAGGTATAGCACTTTACAATGGAAAAGATCTTAAAACTTATTTAACCCATAGCATTTTCCTTTTCTTTTTTTTTTTTTGATTCAGAAGGCTATAAGTCATTCCAAAAAGTCCCCATCAAGCCATAAAATGTAAAATGATATTATTGATGTGATAGAAAGTCTCCCCCAGCTTGCTATTCATTTAGATAAGTGTGCTTTAAATATATATATATATAATCTCCTCATTTTACAGGTGAGGAAAATGGACTACAAAAAGGTAACAAAATTTCTTTAGTATCATAAAACTGGCAGAAACAATATAAAACTCTGGCTTTCCAAATCAGAGATCAACTTACTTTCCACTGTATAATGTTACATAGAATTTTCTCATTATCATGATGGGTGTGGATGTGTATATGTGTGGGTGGGTGTAAGTGGGTGGGTGGGGGGGTGGTTATATGCAAAAGAGAAAGAGAGAGAGAGAGAGAGAGAGACAGAGAGAGAGAGAGAGAGAGAGAGAGAGAGAGAGAGAGAAAGAAAGAAAAGTTATAAACATTAAAATGTTATACAAATATAAAGTTCATTATTTTATTTCACCAAACAAAGGGTATCAAGTACAGTTTTTCAAAGAATTAGAGGACACTGACCATAGATAGCTTTTATGGAGACAGGGGAGAACAGACCTCAAACTCTGAGGACAATAAAGGCAAAACATTTCCAGATAAAGACTCTACTGTGATATATCCATCTCCATCTCAAAAGGAAAAATTCAAAAAGGATCTTAAAAGAGAGTTAGAAAAGAAATAGGGAAATAAAATGAGATTTCTGGAAAAGAAAACAGAAATTATCTGAAGAAAATCAATCCTTAAAAAATATTTTGGTGAAATGGAAACAGAAAACCACTCCTGGAAAAACATAATTTGTAAAGTAAAAAAAGAACAAAACAGCCCATTTAAAAGTTCAATTGGCCAAATGCAAAAAGAGATTAAAAAGCTAATTGAAGAAAATAACTAGAAATGAGAATTGAATAAATCAAATGAATGACTCAATGAGACATCAAGAATTACTCAAAGACAAAAAAAAGAGAAAATAAATAGAAGAAAATGTAAAATACTTCATTGGAAAAAACAGTTTAACCTGGAAAATATATCAGGAAAGCAAATCTAAGAATTATTGAACTACCTGAAAACACGATGAAAAAAAGACTGTAGGCAACAGCAGTCAAGAAATCCTCAAGGAAAACTTATCTGATGTCCTAGAATCAGAAGGTAAAATAGCCATTGAAAGAATCCACTAACTCATGCATATGTACTGTAAAAAAAAAAAAAAAAAAAAAAAAATTATAAAATTAATTTTTTAAAATTTAAAAAATTAAAAAAGAAAGAAAGAATCCACTGATCACCTCCTGAAAGAGATCCCAAAATTTAAAACCCCAAGGAATATCATAGCTAAATTCCAGAATTATCAGATGAAAGAGAAAATATTGCAAGCAGATAAGATACCTGGTCCAAAATTATAGCCAAGTTTTAAAACCAGTTTATTATCAGATGCACCATGACATAGGGTTCCATGTTTAGAATTAAAATATAACCACTACCTGAATGATACTAGGCAAATCATTAACCTCTATGTGTCTCAGACAATCTAAGTCATAGTTCAATCAACTCATTTGCATTAATGTTTATTTATTTATTTTTAATTTATGGAATAAAACCAGCATTTCCACATAATACAATGAAAAAGATGATTATGGTTGAAAGTACAAATATGCTATGTACAACTTGCTATTCTTTTCAAATATACAGAAAAATTGTCATGTAAATTAATTTTTTTTTCCTTTTTTTTCTTCCCTTATCTCTCCTATTTCCACTCTAAACATGGCTACCATTAGACACCAATAAGTATATAGATATAGACATATATCCTATACGTCTATATTTCTATTTATTCTATACTTCTATTTGTCAGTTCCTTCTCTTAATGCAGATAGCATTTTTCTTCATATGTCATTTATAGTTAATGTAGGTATTCATAATAATTAATATAAATTATTTAGGGGCAGCTAGATGGAACAATATATCTACTATATTGACCCTAAAATAAAAAATTAAAAAAAAACCTCAGTTCAAATCCAGCCTCAGAAAGTTAACATTGCTTAGCTGTGTGACTCTGGCAAGTCACTTGATCCCAATTGACTCAAAAGAAAAACACAAAAAGCATTCATTCAAAGTCATTCTAAAATTGCTGCTATTTTATGCCATGTTTTCTTACTTCTGCTCATTTTGCTCTTCATTATTTTGTGCAAATGTTTCCATATTTTTCTAAGATTATTGAATTCATAATTTCTTATAGAATTGTAAAATGATTAAAGGTGAAAACAACAAATGTTAGAGAAGATGTGAAAAAACTGGTTCTAATTCATTGTTGGTAGAATAATTAGCATTATAAAAGACTGTTCTAAGCATTCTTTTGAACCTTTGAAACATAAAGAAAAAATAATTTTGAAAAAGTTCTCTGCCTCAGGAATGTTATATTTTAGTTTGGGAGATAAAAGATACAAGTAAGAATATATGAAACATAAAAAAAAAGTTTATGTAAGATAACCTTAGAGGCAAAGGCATAGAGAAAGTATCTTGAGGAATTCTAAGAATCAGAAAAAAATAAGGAAAACCTTCCAAGCCTAAGAAAGACTTAGCCTGAGATTTAGGAAATGGCAAATTCTCTATAAAGTACAGTGATTGAGCCATTTGACTGGACAGGAGAGTTTGCACATAGCAGTATTATGTAAGACTGAAAAGATAGGAAGTAGTAGGATTGTTGACATGTAAAAAGCATTATATTTTATGGTTAATATGGGATGTTGAAAAGATTTCTGACATTAGAATCCTTGACTTTCAATCTCACCTCTAACAGTTACTACTTAATTAGATATAACATTGGACAAGAAAAACTTTCTTGAGTCTCAATTGTTCTTATCCTATAAAATGGCAAAGTTGGACAATTTGGCTTATCATATTTCCTCTTGATTATATGATCCAACCTTGTACAAATTTAACTGCATATATATTTCATCAAAGAAATTATACAAATAGAAGGAATTAATGATCTGTGTTTACTGGCTACTAACCAACTTCAGAAAACTCACTTTACTACTCTGGGATTCAATATCCTTAACTGTAAAGTGAAAATAAATTATCTCTATATTTTCTTTCTGCTCTACCATTCTGTGATTCTAGAATGGTGTAACTGATACAGTCCAGTTTAATAAACTTTCGAGGTAAAAATAAAGGAAATGAAATTGTCAGAAACAGTAATAGGATTATACAGTAAAATGAATTATTGAAAAGGAATATAAGTTAATCCTACTCTATATAGCATAGTTCCAGGCACATAATTGGGGCTTAATAATGCTTTTTTAATTATTTTGTTTTCATTATACACACTTTATAAGAACATTTTATCAATTTGAGTATTGTACAGTTATATGGAAACCAAAGAAAATGAACTTGAATTATGAATCACCACAAATGTAACAAAATATTATATTATATAGTTAATTGATTAAATTGTATAATAAATGTACATATATGTGTGTTTATCCACATGCAAAAATACACATACTTGTGATTATTCAGACATTTGTAAAATAATAGCTATTTACATGATAACAGAGAATCAGTTTACCTTTTTTTTTTTTCTCATCTGAGTTCATACCTGCCTTTCCCTCTTCACCTGCTTTCCTAGAGTGGAGGAGCAAAGGGGTGTCATATAATGAATAAGATGTTAGTCAAGAAATCATCAGAGGAAAAGAAGCCTGAGTTATCACCACTTCAGTATGAGTTGCACTTGAATGTCATGGAAAATGAAGATTCTCTACTTGACAGTAAAAATACATAACAATGAGTAGTAGGATCTACAGCATTTAGGAGTGGGAAGGAAATATATCAAGGGAAATCACAAATTGTAATTGGAAAAGATGTTCTCATAACTGTCTACCCAAGACATGACTACTAAATGGTTGCCCCATCATATGATGTGGGTTCAATCTGTTTTCTGCATAGTATACATTATCTATGTGCCCTTGAGCAAGTTACAATCTCACTGGGTCTCAGTTTCCCCAATTTGAAAATGAGGAAACTGGACTAAATGACCTGTAAAGCCCCTTGTAGCTCTAAATAGATGATTCTATTATTTACAATAATAGTGCTTATTTACAATAAGTGCAATGAGCTATGCTACAAATAACAATATGCATATTTTTCAAATTTATTGATCTTCTCAATTGCTTTGATTGGTCAATGTTTTTGGTATCTATCAAAAAAGCATAGTCAGCAAAAACAGACACACTCTATGTGGACTTGTTCTTGTTTTTATCAAATTTCAAATGTCATTGATCATTGAGAGAAGACTGCCTCTCCAGTGCTCGAGTGCAGCTTAAACCTCTAGAAGTTTGTGTTCACTCTCAGTTTATACAATACACATGATTCATTTAAAACTGCATTTAGACAGAATGTAATTCACCTAAGTAAACGAAAATCTGCTGATGAACAAAAAAAGAAGTTTTGTGCTCTGCCAGAACTACTCAGTTTAAAGTCAGGCAGGCTGCAGTAGCTTTCATTTGGCTGTAATGAGATAGTATTCATGGAAAAGTGACAAAAAAGGAAAAAAAATTGTGTCTTATAGAGCATAAAAAGGGTTGTATATAGGATGACAGAGAAACCAAAAACATAACCTTTCAGTGGGGAAGTGGCGTGACGGGAGATAATCTAACATATACTCTGAACTATTAATTTTTTAAAAAACAAATGAAAGAAAGAAAACCTGGAAAACCTTCTGGGATTCCAGCTGCAGGTGTGTAGTGCCTGTGGATTCCCTTCCAGATGTGTTATCCATCAAATGAATTGCCCTATTAACCTTCATGGATAAAAATGTCAGCTATGTGAGACAGAAAGTACTAATTTCCTTAGTTCTTTAAGACCCCCTGCCACCACTCTATAATTAGTAATGGTGCTACCTTCAATCTTTAGAGTTCTGCCATTTAGTTTACATGGAGCCCACAATATATTATGCGAATGTGCCTATGGTCTATGCTCATGGATACCTTTAAATAGTCACTTTATTCCTTCTGCTACACCTGTTTATCCAGACCTCAGAAGCAGCCTCTGTAGCAGAAAAGGGTTCAGTGTAAGACTTTTACAGGGTTTCTTATGGCATTTTTGAGGGATGAAAGAAGCAATTTTCCCCTTTGAACCAAAGATAACACTTTTGACTATACAATTAAAAACAAAAAGTCTCTTGAGAGGAAGCATGGAGTATTGGTTATAATCCTGGACTTGGAGACAGGTTTACATGAATACATAGAGATAACATAACTGTGTTAATCTGGGAAAATTACTTAACTTCTTTCTACTTTAGTTGTCTTATCTGCAAAATAAAGGAGAATGAATTCAATGACCAATAAGGTCCCTTCTGCTTTAAATTCATATAGACACATGTTTATATATATACACATACATGAAGGCTTTCTAGGATATATCTACTTACCGACCACACCAAATAAATTAGAAAACACTATAAAATGGAGCAATTACAGCAGTAATGTACTATAATTAGAGGGAAAATAAAAATTCAAAAAGCCTTCTCTTAAGTAATTCTCAAATAAATAATAACAGAAAAACTCCCTAGAGTATGTTGACAATGTAGACCAGCTCCAGGGTCCCTGAAGTCCTCATAGCAGCTTCAATTTAAGACACTGATTTTTGCAATTACTTTCCTGTCATTGTCCATGGAGGAACAACAAATTCAATACAGATAAAGGCCTGAAACTTAAGGAAAAAATATTCTGGAAGATTGTGTGGGGCTTAGAAAAGATGATTCAAGAAAGGATAAACATCCCATCCCTATAAGGGTAACTATAAAATAGGATAACTATAAAACTTGATAGGATACAGGAAGAGCCAGGGAACTACAATAACATATAAAAGAAAAGTTGAGAAAAAAACCACAATCTCAAAACTTTTGAGAATGTATAATCCCCAGCCAAAAAATTATCTAGAACAAAATTATTAAGTCAAACTAAGGATATAGATTTAGAGCCAGAAGGAAATTTACAGGCCTTCAAATCTCACCTCCTTGTTTTACTGATGAAGAAATCTGAAGCCCGGAAACTTTATAATTTGCACAAGGACAAATAGATAGCAAGTGGCAAAGACAGAATTTGAACTCAGGTTTTCTGACTCCCAAGTACATGTCCTTTTCATTGTATTATGTTATATTTTTAGGGATCTCTTAGTCACAGAGAGGAGGATAGACACTTACAGATTGCGGCTTGGAAAGATAAAGAATAGAAGAAAATACAGCATTCTTGAAGATGCTCCCTAGCAATGTCCCATTTTAATGATAAGAAGGGAAAATAAACAAAAGAAAAAGCTAAGTAAATAAATAACAGCATTGAAGCAAAAGAAATCAGTGGAAGTACATATGACAAATTATTTAAGATCTCCTGAGAGGCAGCCAATGCAAGAAGCTCCAGTATGACTCAGGAGACCAATCAAAAAATTAAGTAAAATATTAAAGAAATAAGAATAGCAACCACAGCTTTTATGAATCGATAATTCATCAATTTTTGAGCCTAAAAAGAGTAGAATTTATTTTAAAAAAAAAGAAAATTTATTAAACTATATTCGATAAGTATACAGAATTTGTATATAGGATGTAAAGATATAATTTGTTTTCCAGAAAATATCATAACAAATAAAACTTAATTAGTAGTAAATCTCATAGGAAAATAGTTCAAATATATTCAACTCAGAGTATATAACACAAATCAATAGCAAAAGAAACCTCAATTTTAGCTTACCAAGAATCATTATAATCAATCAAACCTCAAACAGAAAATTTTGCAAGCAATAGAAATAGTTTTCAAGTTGCAAGGACAATAAATTAGAAAAATACAGAATTATGCATCTCTGTAATAAATTAAGGGGAAAATAAGTATTACATTCTGAAACGTAAAATGTATCAGCTGGCACTAAAATTAACAAAATAAGAAACCAATATCATTAATAAAGTAATTTTATAAACTGCCAAAGGTTTAAACTGCAATAGAAGGGGGTGATAATGATGGAAGGTGTGGAAGACAGATGGATTAGAATAAATTCTAAATTCTATCAGAAAAAAAAAGCAACCAATGTCAAAATTGTATTGTGCCACCAAAAAAAAAACCCCAATAAAAACAACAAACAGCTCCTCCCATATTCTCAATCTTCTTTTATGTGATCAATATTATATTGCTACCCTGAACAGTAAGAAAAAGAAAATTGGGTAGTCAAACTGTTTTTGTGTTTTAATTTCAGTGTTATATGAATATTCATGCAAAAAGTAAAATAACTTATTTACATAGAAATAAGAGTAGCATATCCAGGAAATAATTTACTATGGCCAAATTGGATTGCAACCAAGCAAGAATGAAAAGAATGTTTGATATTGGTCTTAGGTAGATAACAAATGACAAAATCATTCACATAACATTTATTAAGCATCTGTATGTAATGCTGGACACTGTGCAAAGGGCTAAGATACAAGAAGTCTCTGCGCTCAAAGAGCTAACAGATATTAATCTAATGGTGACATGAGTTTGGAATTATGTTAGGAAAATTACATATTTGGTCCAGCAATTATGTTATTGATACAAACATGTATCTACGTCTCTCTCTCTCTCTCTCTCTCTCTCTCTCTCTCTCTCTCTCTCTCTCTCTCTCTCTCTCTCATTCTCTCTCTCTCTCATTCTCTCTCTCTCTCACACACACACACACACACACACACACACACACACACACACACAGAGCTACAATGGTTTTTGCTTTAATGTTGAGTATATTGTCACATCTGGTGACAATATCAGGTTTTAACTTAATTTTTCCTCTCTTCTGTCACAAGAGGGGATTCAGTCTTGAGGGACAACATGATATTTTTGTTGTTCCCAAGACATGACTAATAAAATGACAAAGAGGATCAGCAAATATATTTTTTAGAAAGCCAGATAATCTAATCTAAATTCCTCTTTTTCAGGTAAGGAAACTAAAAGGTGGAGTGTCTTGTTCAACTTACATAGCTGGTTAGTCACAGGATTAGGGCCATCTCTTCATTATGCAATTTAGTGTTCTTTGCGATTTTCCAAGGAATTTTAGGTCAATGTTTTGAGACAAGCCAAGACCTAGAAGTTGGTGGATTTTATTTATTTATTGTCAATGTGGAAGGTATTTAGAGTTATAGTAGGGAATATAAACTTATGTTGATTTAAAATCTAAACAACCAAAAAGCTAAAATAACAGGAATTCGACTGCCCTTTATTTTACAAATAAGAGGCAAGTAAAAAGCCAACATTAGGGATTTAAATTAAAAACAAAAGCAGCTTCTTGAGTAAGTTCTGGCATCAGCACAAATTCATCCCAGTACAAAGAGGATTGATGTTCATAATGATGGCCAGGAGGCACTGCAAGCTACTAATGTGCTTTCTGATTTCAGTTGAGTACCATTTTTGTGATAATTGTGTTTTCATTTGTTCTTTAGAAATTGCTAGTTCAGGAATGGTAAATTTGGTGACTCAATCAAAATACTGAATTAATAATTAATATGCTTTTAATATGTGGATTGGTAGCTTCATTTCCAAATCATTTTGGTTAAATGGAAATTTACTGGGCTTATTATTTTGCTCAGCAGAGAAAGGAGTTAGATCTGAATAATAATTGTTTACTATAACAGTAAAAAATTATTTGGAAGATTTTAAATAACAATTGTACACGATACCAAATTTAAAGTTACAAAGTTTTCCTAGAACTTCTATAATTTGAAAGAGGAATCTTTGAAGTCTCACTGATAGTCAATGTTGAAAAATTATCTATACATGTTAAAAATAAAAAGCTTTAATAGAAAAATATAAAAAACTAGAGGAGATGGTGGGAGAAAGAGAGAGAAATTTTGAAACACAAGGTTTAGCAAGGGTCAATGTTGAAAAATTATCCATGAATATGTTTTGAAAATAAAAAGCTTTAATAAAAAAATAAAATATTGAATTCTCATTGGCACTCATTATTAAAACTGCTAAGACTTTTTCCTCTATCTTTCAAGCTGTTAAATTCCAATACAAATTCTGAGTAATGAACTTTTTTCCCTGTAAGAAATTCATTTTACAAGCATTTACACTTATATATTATTATATGCTATCATTATTTTTATATATTTCATATCTCCTTCCTATAATGTCTCTCCATGATGGAAGAAAATATCTTTTCTAAAATTTCTATCTTCTCTAGCACCTAGCCCTTTGTCTTATAATAGAAATTGTTTAATATATATTTGTTGAATCAAATTGAAACTTTTTTTCTTAAATAGAGACTTCTAGAATATTGTTTGTCACAATTAAAATGTGTAAAAATAATTTTTCAATTCTTTCTTGTACAATTTATTAGTTTTGAATTAATTTATACTTCATGATATTGAGCAATGGATTTGTATTTTAAAGAAAAAAAAAAGTTAAGATTATCCAGTCCAACACCCTCCTTTCAAGATGTTGAAACTAAGGCCTAGAGAAACAAAATGATTTGTTCACAGTCATCAAAGTAGTGAGCAAGAGAGCTATAATTCAAACTGAGTTCCTCTGATCATAAATCCTGATTATTCCTACTATATCACATTTCCTCTCTTCCAAATTCCCATTCTGCAGGTGAACAAACTAAAGTTCAGATAAGCAAAGTGACAGCCAATTTTAAACAGTTGACTAGTGGTAATTTGCACTTCAGTGAAGTTCCAGTGACTCTCAGGCAATTTTAACTCAACTCTGGTATTAGAATAAAATAGATATATTTTATAATATGATAAAATATGTTTAAACTGCATTATTTTACCAATTAACATTGTAAGTTCTGATGAAGTGAAGATATTTTTAATCTAAAAATGATCAAAATAACTACAGAAATATGCCACAGAATTTAATATACTTTATTGTTGTTTCTAATGCAAAGTTTATGTTGATATTAGAAGGCTTACCACATTTTCAATTGGACTACTGCAAAAAGTTCCAAATCAGTCTCCCTCCCTTTAGTCTGTCCTCTAATTCATTCTCAACACAGCTGTCAAAGGGATATCTCTAAATCACAGGTATAACCATGCTATTCCCCTGCTCAATGAACTGTGGTAGTTCCATATTATCCCTTGAATTAAATACAAACACCTATGTTTTGCATTTTAAAGCTTTCATGATCTGGCTCTTATTTACTTTTCTAATCTTATTATGCAGTAATCCCCTTCACACAATTTATGGTTCAATCCAAGTGGCCTTATTGTGCCTCATACATGATGGTCCATCTCTGATATCTTTTCAATATTGCTTCATAAAGCTTCTAGTTTAAAACTTTAATTTTAAATTTTAAAACTCAGTTCAAATATTATTTCCTACAAAATCTATTTCTAGAACTCCTTAATTGTTAGTGTTTCTCTCCAAAATTCTCATTTTATTATATATGTTTATTTTTATTATATTTAAGTGGGTATATGTTGTAAATAAATGTAAAATATAAAATTGAGGTCAAGAACTATTCTTTTTTATCTATCACTAACAAAAGCATAAGGCCAACAATGTAATAGACTCTAGATAAATGCTAATCCAGTGACTGATTGATATATCTGGAAAAGAATTAAAGAACATTGCCTCATTAAGTGGGCCTAGGGAACATACTCCTGCGTGTCAAGAGTTCACAACCTATAAGGGTGATAACATTTTACAATTGTGTTTCTCTACAGTTTAATTATTATAAAGATTTCATTACAAAACCAGTTTATTTTTTTTAAATTAAATGTTTCAAAGCAATCAACAAATGAAACATTAGAAAACTGATCAAAACCATGAAATTTTCTCTAAAGTTGACTGTTGGTATTCATACTTGAATCTTTGACATTGTAATTCTATCCTAATCATATTGCTTGTTGTAAAACCACATGGAATCCTAAAGACAATGAAAGCTGATTTTTCTTTGTGATTTTAATAGGTTCTTTAGATAACTTTTATCCTCTCATGGTTAATTATATTCCACAGATATCCTCATCTCCTACTATCTATTGATAACAAAGGAACACTCTGAAATTATTCTTTTAACTAGATACTGAAGTGAACTAAATCCACATCCACTGCAACCAAGGACATTTACAAAGTATCACTAATACTAAGCAGATGCTGTGCCAACTGCATGATAATGATAATAATAACAATAATATCAGATCTAAATTTCATGAGAGTAGTAACAAAATCTTATTTAATCTTTGTATCACCCTCCACAGTACTTAGTATAATATTCTGCCTGGAAAATATGTTCAGTAAAAGTTATATAAAAGAATGAATGAGCAATGGAGGTTGAAACCTCTATATGATGTTTTCATATATGATGCTTAAGCTTTCCAAAGACATTTCAAATAATATGTCTGATCTATTTCTCAACCCCCAAAATCACAGTGAAGTAGGGAATGTTTAGCACAATTTTAAAGATGAAAAACAGCAGCAATGTCGAACTCAAATAGAAATAGAACTCATATTGACTTAGAAAACTATGAATTAACATTATATATATTTTATTGTTTTTAATTTTGTTAAAGATTTTCTAATTGCATTGTCATCTGGCTGAATTTGACACTTCTGGTATAGTGCATAGAGGGTTATCTTTGAAGTCAATAAGATCTAGTGTCAAGTCTTGACTGTTAGTTAATAGCTATAAAATACTTACCACCTCAATGCCCCAGACAGCTCTCTTAATCTCCAAATTACAAACAAATAGTCACTTCATAAATTGAGATCAGTTATACACTTATTTTTTTATGATTTTAATAGATTTTTTTAACCTCAGTTTCCTCATTTGTAAAATGAACTGAAGAGGGAAATGGCAAGCCAGGCCAGTATCTTTGCCAAGAAAACTCTAAATGGGGTCACAGAGTCAGACAGCTTAAAAGACTGATCAAAAACAAACTATCCTTTGATGAAGGATCCCAGGAATTATCACAAAAATTTTAGAGTAATTTTCAGTTATAAAATGTCTCTAAGCATTTTTGTTTATTTTCTTTAGTTTTTTTCTTGTTTGTTTTGTGTGTGTGTGTGTGTGTGTGTGTGTGTGTGTGTGTGTGTGTGTGTGTGTGAGTGTGTGTGTGGTTTTGGGGGTTTTTTGAGAAGGGGACAGGATTTCTGGTATATGAATTTCAGATTAAAATGCTTTGTCTTTTTTTATGTTTTAAAGGCATAGGCATGACTAAAAATACTGAATTTAGCTTTTATTTAGCAAGAACATATAAATTACTGGCTTTGCTCTTGAATTAGACAGAAGATTTGGTCTAGCTCCATTTGATTGTATTGCTGTAGAAAACATGAAAAAAATCACATGCTAAAACCACATCTTCCACCTTGTTTGCTTTTACGTAATGTAAGTATATGGGTGTTGGTTTCTTGATCTATGAAAATAAGCTTTGAACCCTAAGATTGCAATCCACTCAGAAGTCAGCAAATATTGGCCCATGAGCCAAATGTAGTCTACAGGTTGTATTTTGAATGACTTGAAAGCTAAAGAATGAAATTGCTCTATGAACAATACAAAAACAGGCAGTGCTCTGAATTTAACCCATGTGCTATAATTTGCCAATCCTGTCAGCTTCTCAAGAACAAAGACTATCTTTTGCTTTTCATTGTGTCCCCAGCACTTAGCATAGTGCCTGACCCATAGCAGATACTTAATAAATCTTTATTGACTGCTTATAAATAATCTTCATTAGAATGTAAAGGAAGAAAACATGAAGAGAGATGGATGCAATGCATCAGTAGCTCTTTAAGCATTGGTTAAATGATGACGTTTGTTCACTAACCCTTCAAGATCTCTGGGTGAGAAATACAAAGCAAGGCCGGTAGTAGACAACATTCTCAGTAGTTTTTGCCTCACTCTTTTAAGGAGAGTCATGAGCATCTAATAATACCTCTAGTGGATGAAATCAATCTTCTCAGTCAAGTCAGGTCACAGAAATCCAGGTGTCCATGAATCAGAGTGAGAAAATAGGCAAAATTCTCCTGGAGTGATACAGGAGATGTTTTTCAGGGTTGGAGGAGGAACTGAGAAGGAAGGAACCATTCATATGTTACAGATAAGAACACCTAATAAATGAATATTTAATAAATGTTTGCTTAATTTGAAGCTAGAAAATGTGTGCTATGTCATAATACAGTATATGCATGTGCTTGCATAGAATGTGTTTGAATAACCTATTGATTACTACATCATTTTCAGCATAGAGGAAAACTATTCATGGCTTTATACTCTGGGTCTTGTGTTTGTCCTATTCAAAAATATGTAACAACTTAGATCAAAGCATAGATGACATTACTATCGAATTTGTGGGTCCTAGAAAATTCAAAAGGAGAGCTAAGATATCTAATTATAGAATCAGTTTTCTCATAATCATGTAGCTGAAAGACTCTTCAGAGGTCACGTCTCTGACTTCAATGGGTTGCAATTCTAGTTGGAAACCAGTAAAATTAAATTTACTACTGATGAATATAAAGTGCTTGAATTTAGATTTTAAACAATTGATTTTACAAGTTGAGAATGTGTCAGTTCATGTGAAAAAATCCTAGAGATTTTAAATGGCCACACATTTATTCTCAGCCAACAGCTGCTTAAAAAAAAAAAAAAAAAAAAAAAAAAAAAAAAAAAAAAAAAAAGTCTAACAATCATTGAAGATATTGATATAGGTATACTATCCAGATCAAAGGAAGGAAAGATTTTACTATGATCTATAAATCTGGGCTAAGGTACTGAATTCTAAATATCAAGCTTATGAAAGACACTGATAAAACAGAATTTACACAAAGGAAAATGAGCAGCATAGAGGAAATCTTGAAACTATGTTACAAGGAATAGTTCATGGAATAAGGGATGTTTTATTAGTAAAAGATATTAGAAAGGCAGAAATTATACCAATCTTCAAATATCTGAATGGTTATCAATGGATGTGAAAAAAAATTTACTCTATTTCTTTAAGGAGTTATTTTAAAATCAATAGATACAGAGATAATTTTATATTGCATAAAGGACAATCATTACAAGAAAGTTCAACAATGAAATGGCCCAGTTCCTAAAATAATAAGGTCTCTATGGACTGGACATGTTCAAACAGAACATATGACCTACAATTAGAAGTATGCTTGTAAGTATACCTTTACTGAATATAAAGCCAGAATATCATTAGGTGACCACTAAAATCTGTCCTAAAATTCTGATATGGCAACAGTAGTTGTATATCAAAAGGATAGGATTAAGTGAATAATTAACAATTGATATAGATATAGAAAGACTGCATTGTATGGTGAATAAAGAGCTGACCTCAGCTCTGAGAAGACCTATATTCAAATTCTGCCTCTGATTATACTTGAACTTTCCCAGTTTTGTAAATGGAAAAATCACTTAAACTCTAAGTAGTCTAAGTCACTAAAATTTTTAAGTTTCAGAAAAGGTGGGAAGGAACAAAAATTCAACTAGAACTGGGGCCATGGAGTCTAACTGCTTTTTCTCCTTTATGTTTCATTTTTCTGAGTGGGGGGACAAACATTATTTCCCCAGATGGATATGTTCATTTTTTTTCCCTTGGTGAAGTAATCAAAGTTAAGAAAGAGCACAACTAGTAAGTATCAAGTGATTGAGGCCTTATTTGAACTCAGGTCCTCCTTATTTCCAGACTGTTTTGTTTTGTTTTGTTTTGTTTTTAATCTACTGGACTACCTAGCTATCCCTAAAATGTCCAGTTTAAGGCTTAAGCTTATGAAGCTGAAAGATCTTGGTTGAATTTACTGAAATCAAAGTCAAAATCATTTTCTCTGTCAGAGAAAATTATCATTTATAAAAAAAATGATGAGATTTGGCTACAGAGTTAAAGCAAAATACTGATTGCCTGTTTGACAGGCTCACAAACTATTGTTTGTTTAGGTGGCGCTTAAATATCATCTTTGAGAGCACATGTACCATTAATTACAAATTATCAAATCCAATTGTAAATAATTATTTTAACATCCCATTTTAAGTAATTCTTTCAACCTGGAAATCTTTTGTGTCTTTTAGCATTTCTTACACATTGTTTGCCACATACCTTTCTATGTCCTCCTTTGGGGCAACCCTTGATATGAACCACAATGTAAGCTATAAATAAATTCTTCATGGGGAGTCAGTGGAGACACAAGAAACCTATCTATCTATCTATCTATCTATCTATCTATCTATCTATCTATCTGTATATATATATATATATATATATATATATATATATATATATATATATATATATATATATATATATATATTTAAAGGAAGCCTAATACCTTTAATTAGAGGGCAAGTTTCCATCCAGGAATGAACCCTGTTTAAACTGTGTGCCTTGCTCCAGAGCACCACTCTTACTGAGAGGAAGTTACTCCAGTCACCAATCCCACTTGGGACAGATCTAGTCCTTATCATATATACATGACCCTGCATAAGTTACTGCCCTTCCTGCCTCACTTTATTCATTTTTAAAATAGAGTTATACTAGATATCTTAGATTATTCCTTACAGTTTTAAATTGATTGTCCTACAATCCTACATAGTAGGCAAGTGCAATCTAAGTGGTATATATGAATCCAAGATCATCCTAGAAAGGTTTATCACCAGATGTCGACTTTTTGCATAACAGCTACATAAAAATTATCTACAAAAAATTGTTCTCTGTATTATTGAGGGAGAAATATCATAAATATTTCTAACAGGAATACCACAATGACATTTATGAAATATAAACCTCCAAAAATAAAAGGGCAAAAAAAAAAAAAAAGTAATAAGAGAAAAAGTATGTTCAGTCTGAAACCACTTCCTTGGACCTAAGGTTTCATCAGTTCCCAGTGGTGCTAGGCTCCCCCCCTTCCCTGAAATTTGCTCCTTTCCCTCAGTTCTCTCCTTTTCTCAGTTGCAGATGTACATCACCACAACAAAAGTACCCATGCTAATTGATGAATGAACCTTCTCTTATGGGTTATGCTACCCTAATTATGAAAGCAACCACTACAAAGAGAACTGTATGAGAACAGTGTAGAATTACAACCATTTATTGAAAGACAAATGGCTTTTATTTTGGACATTTTTCCCCCCATGCTTCAGTTTCTGTAGTCACCCTCTTTGTTTCCTGCACTATTAATCAGGAAAATACAATGTTCTACCTCATCGGGTGATTATTAGGAACATTGAGGAATTAAGGTGTTGCCCTCACAAAGTCCATGCAAGAAAAAAAAAATCTTTTCAGGGTATTTCACTAGTTGATTTGCCAACTTTTCCCTCCCTACTCTACTATACCTGCTTTGTGTTGATTTCTACTTTTTGCATGGTTTCTGTTGCTTTCTAATTATCTTTATTTCTTTCTTCATTTTTCTTGTTAAAGTAGTTAAATATCTCAGTCATTTTGAGATCATCATTAATTTCATGCCCCTCCTAATTTATTAGCAAGTCTATTTTCTCTCTAGTATTTCTTTTTCTTTTGATATAATTATGAAATTCTTATATGTTTTCTCCTTAATGCCTTTTTGCTATCTTTATGTCAGTCTACTTTTTAAGTCTCATTATCTTTTCCTTGCAAGCTTTATTTGATGAGCTATATTCTAGCTTGGTTCCCATGTTGCTTGGTTCTTCTTTTCTGGTAAGTCATTACAGTTTGGGTGGAGTGTTTTTCTGTCAAATTACACTGAATATATCTGAATACAAACACACATGCAATACACATACATTATATATATTTATATATACATATATATATGTGTGTGTGTTCTTGTGTATACATATATAAATGTATATATATATATATATATATATATATATATATAATGAAATCTGTGTGATTTTAAAAACACATACTTTAAATGTTATTAGAATATCTTATGCCCTCATTTTTGCTTACTGTTCATGGATTCAAGTTTGAAATTTGCTTCAATCCACATTGTTCAAAGGGTATTCCAACATCCTTTTCCTTGTGGTCTGCTTTCCTTTTCTTAGCAGATTAAATTCAATTTATTCACATGTGACATTGTCATTGGTATCTTGTTCTTTTGCATTTGGAAACACAAATCTTTAATATTCAGCTATCTGTGTTTTTAGCAGTTCAAATGAAATACTTAACAGCACATTAATTTTTGAATAATACTGCTGGAAAACAAAATGTAATACCCAGACAATAATACACTTAAATGGATATTTAAAGATATGGCAATAAATGTACCTCTTTAAAAATATTAGATCTCTTCCAAAGAAGTAGTTTAAGATAAAGTTAATGAGCATTTTTAAAATATACCTTTGGATCATTAGCAATTTTTTTTAAAAACGAGATTTGTCATATTGCTTTCAAGGAAAATTTTGCACATACCGGTCAATTTTGTTTTTAATGAAATACAATAATCACTGATATTTTAAAATCATACAAATTATGCTTAAAGTTTACAAATCACTTTTTATGTATTTTATTTGTTCCTCAAAACAATCCTATATTATTTCCATTTAGAGATGAAAAAAAACTAAATATTCAAAAATTTAAGTGCTATAATTGTCAGAATCAAAATCTCAAAAAGACCTTCCTGATCCTAAGACCAGAATTCTATCATATACCTTAAGTTATTTTCTATAAAGCATGTACCTAAAGCATGACTTTTCCTTTTGAAACTTCTTTCATTTTTTCCAAAATGTCACTATAACTGTTTATAAGAAATAACTTGACAATCCTAAATGTTGGATGAATTCTTCTCTGAGTAAACTAGGCAGAAACAGATAAGATTAAAATGAATGGATGGATGAAAAGCATTCACTAAGTTCTTACTATGTACCTACTATTGTGCTAGCATTTTGATATTACAATAAAAACAATAAAGCAATCCCTGTTATTGAAAAGTTTACATTCTAATGGGGAAAGGCAAAATACACAGGAACATAGTGTCAAAGAGGGATGCTTTGATCAGGGGAATCACAGAGATGGGTTTCTGTGCTATAACCATTAATCAACTCAAATGTTAGCACTTTCAAAAGTATTTGTGAACTCATCAATTTTAGTGTTTCCTCCAAGGATGCAGTTCACAACTTATTAGATTGAAAAAAGATAGAAAATTAAATTTTTCCTTCTTAATCATGAAATACCATATTTTTGGTGGCCATAACACAAATATTTCTCATAAAAATGTTTCTTTTCTTGCTCAATGGTGTACAAATCCTACAGTCCCATTTACAGTTAATGATCGGTGTATTTATACATTTTATAACTCAATGTGGGCAATGGTTTGCAAGTTATAGCACTTAAAATTACATCTTTGCAGAAAGTCTAGCTGTGTTCAGGCAACACCTGAGCCATCAGGTTACAAAGTTGTACAATAAGAGGAAAGGAGTTCATTAAAGATTCCAGAAATGAATAAGGTGAGTTCAGCTCTGTAGGTCCCTTTTGCTAACTTCAGTCAGGGACTCCAACTGATGTCACTCTGGAGTCATGAGCACTGAGGAATGTGGGATAATTTCTAACAAAGACAAAAAAAGAACAGACTAAAATGAGAGGAGAGGAGGTTTGAATTTAAAAGAAATTAAGACAACATTTCTTTTATAACAAACCAGCTAGAACTTGGCAAGTAGGAGAATTTCTTTACAAGGTTTTGATTTCAAGGATGGCTTAGAATCTAAAGCTTGGGAGTAATTTTACCAAAGAGGAAATCAGTTACAATGTCACTTTCCTCTTGTATTTATTTACAACCCTACTTAGTTTTTTTTTTTTTTTTTTAATACATCCATTCTGGTTCTTTTGTACTGGTGATGAGGGAAGAATAAAATTGAAATTTTGAAAGTGTCCAATCCCATAGTGGCCTAGTCAGATAATCTTCATTGAAGAAGAGTATCAACATTGGGTTTCCTTCAGAAACATTGCCTAGAGGCTAGAATCTGCAGGTGGTTTCAGAATTGGTCCAGCCCCCTCTATAAAGACAATCTGATTTTGTTTGAAGTAATTGATTCAAATACTCTCAGTTACATATGCAAAATACGAAAGGTGACAAATATGCTTTATTCTCTCTGAACATAATTTGAAAGGTTTGTCACAATGGGGGATGTCACAAAATAATTGGACTAAAGGTAATTTAAAATATTGATTGTACTTTCTATTATCTTTCTCTCTTCTATTCAATCATCCCTTCTTTCACCTTCAATGAAGCTACTGAAATGACTAATTAAAAGATTAGTAAATCAGGCCAATAACAGAATATTGTGTATCTACCTTAGTGTATGATAATCATGGAATTTAATTTTATTTTCTTGAGTAATAAAAAGTGACAAATGTGAATTAAATGGAAAGCACTCAAGTACAGTACAATGCAAACAGTTGGAATTCAGTTGTTTATGAAAGCAATAGGCTTTTATATAAATAAAAACAATGATGATGATGAGTTCTTTAAAAGGAATGAATCAGACAGATGATCATAATTTGCTATGCAGCTATGTAAGCTATAAAGAGGATCCTGTAGATGAACTAGTCTCCCCACTGAGCTTCTTCCTTTGTATTATCTTGTACAGAAGATGAAATTTACAGAAGAAACATTTTACCTTTAATGAACTCTAATTTTGATAATCGAGTTGCCAATTAACAGAGTAATTGCAAGGGTAGATTAATGTCACAATGCTCATTCAGTTCTCGTGCAGCCTTTCTCTTTATATGCTGTGAATATTCAGCATGTTTCTTTATTCTTTTTCCCTCCTCAGCCCAGACATTTTCTTCACATAAAAGCCTTACTTAGAAGAAGTATTTTATAACAAGATACTAAACACTTGACCCTATCCAGAAGAAGCAACTAGAAAGAAAAATTGAAGTCCAAACTTTGACTGACCTGTACTGAGATGACTCAGATCATTTTTGCCTCTGTAGTCACATGAAGGAGACCTTCCTGACCATTTGTCCACTTTTACTTTAATCAGTTGAACTAAACAACTGCGAGAAATAGTTATCAATGTCATTGAATCCCCTAAAATTAGTCACATCGTGGGTAGAAATTCATTGGAGAGCCTCCATCCTAAGTGCTTATTCCTGAAGAACACATAGATAAGTATATACAGGAAAAGTAATCATACCTCCTTCCTTTCTGTGTTTTTTTCATGGATCTAAGTGCTGACCAGACAGTCTGTCTGGGTAGGTCCTGCTGGGAGAACAGACTATGCATTATGGTTGTTTACAGCTGCTGATGCTCTTCTACAAAAAAACAACAGCAGCAGGAGAGTTATAATGAATCCTCACCTGTTCCAAGACTTTCTTATAGATGTATATAGCTAACCTCCTACTGTTTCTTCCCTTTGTGAAAAGATGAAACCTTACTTTCCCTTTGGACAGCAATCCAAGTTGATGTGCACACCAGCTGCTACTATGGAAAACAAATACATATCTTTTTCTTATAGCTTCTTATTTTCATTATTCCTTTGAAAAAGACCAAAGGAGGATGTCCCAACCTGGTCAGAGAAGTGAATTATACTGCCTATCACAAGAGACTTCACTTCTTCTTCCTCTTTTAATGGTCCCATTAAGACCATTAAGTTTCAGAATTAAGTTTCTTAACTGAGATTGGGGAAATGTCAGCCAAACTTGGGTTCATTTCTTGCAATAAAATCAGAAGAAGAAGAATAAAATCATTCCAGCAGAGCGGAAATTTGAAAAAAATCACCCATCAACAAGATTAAGTATTAGCTCTGTTTTATTGTAAATCTTCTACTTGGCCCCTTGGGAACAAAGACAGAAAGATTTATTTTTAAACAGAGGAGATAATAGAATGTGATTCAAAGGAGGAAGGAAGAAAGAAACCAACATTTCTTAACTAACAACTTTGTACCAGGCCCATATTAAGTGCTTTACAAATATTGTCATTTGATGCTCACAACAACTCTGGGAATTAAACACTATTATCTTCATTTTGCAATTGAAGAAACCAAGCCAGATAGACATTCAGTGACTATCCCAGGATCACTCAACTAGTTTTTGAGGCTAGATTTGGATGAGTTTCAATCACTTTTAACTTCAAAGAATCATATGCTTGCCAATTATTTTAATCCTGAGTCATGTACAAGACATTTACCAGAAAAGGGAAAAACTCTTCTTGATAAGAAATCTGGAATCTAACAGTGACAAGTACTAAGCTTTTGGGGGCTGGAGTTGATTATATTCTGGTTATCTTAACTAAAAGTTCTATTCTTCCTCTTCATTATATGGAAGGAAGCATTGGCAATACATAAACCCTGATCTTTACTCTCATAGTAAAATTTACTCTCATTTCTAATAGAATTATTTTTATGCTGATGGAGAAATAGGAGAGATTAACATAAAACCATTTCATTTTTAATCCATTATATTGGTGTTATGACTATGTTAACATTGCACTTTTTTGGCGACTCAAAGATTGCTTGATCTATGCCAAATATTATTTTTTGGCCAAAAAGTTTGAAGTGGTATTATCAATTCTTTCCACATTAAACTCAATTATTAAACAGAATTCCAAGAGTTCCAAACTCTTGCTAATATATTTAATAAGATTACTTTGAACTGTTTCCTATGAGCTGATACCTGTTGCCCTTGCAAAGATCCTCTTTACATTAATAATTTTCCCACCCCTTTCATAATTGTGAAATTATCTAGTGCTTGCATTTTGCAGGCTATTAATGGGGACCTCCCAATGTCTGCTTTTTAGGCCAACTGCAATTTTCCTTAGGGCAATGAGAAGAAAAACTTATAACCATATGATGGCTCCTCAATTACATTCGTGAAAGACATCTATCTTGTTCTTCCCAGAGGACCAATTCTACTTCTCCATCACTACCCTTCCCCCACCTCCCAATGTCTTTCTTTATTCCTGTTTCCTAAAACATTCCCATCACTAAAAAAGGTTTGAGGTTACAGGGCATGTCACTAAGGCTTTTAGTTCCTCCATAATACTATAGTTTCACCTTGGACAGCTGCCACCAGGTGATTAGGAATGCTCCAAAAGCATAGGGCAGGCATAAAGCAGTTAGGACTCTGAATGAATAAAAACAGAGGAAAATACTTAGTATTATACATGATTTTAAAGTTTCTGAAATGTTTCATATATATATAATTTAATTTGAGCCTTAAAAACCATCCTTTTAGCTAACTATTACAGATAGTATCATGTTCCCCCCAGCTTTTTTTTTTTTTTCTACAGAAAAGAAAAGTGAATCAGAGAATATAAGTGATTTGTTCCTGGTCACATAGCTAGTATTTTTTTTATCTCAACCTGAATATGAACTTAGATTTTGTTGTATCCAGGAACAATATTATCTAATATTCCATGGTATGACTAGCAGTTTTTACATCTTTCCTCCTTGTTGTTTGTTGCTGGTTCAGACTTATGATTTTATCAGTATCAGACATGTCTAGTAAGACCAAAAAAAAAATAATAAAAAACCTAAAACAAACAAACAAAAAAATTCCCTTTACCAATGCATAGCATCAATACCTCTGCATCTAATAATTTACTTCAGAGATTTGCTTGAGGCACTGAAAGTAGATAACATAAATTAGTTAACTTCATTTCCTATCTACAAAAATGCCCAAGTAAAGATGATGATGATAATAGCAGCTTTAATTTATGTTGCACTTTAAGATTTTTAACTGATATTGGTATTAATATCTTTGTTTCTTATAGCTCCTGTGTCTTTTAATCTATTCTTCCCCTTTCCTTCTCCCCAATCACCAAGCTTAACCAAAAAGAAATGAAGAAAAATGAAAAAAAAAATTTTCAGTAAAAGGCAATACAATGAAAAGGCCTGAAATTGTAGACAATAATTCAACTCATAAAACACTACTTATTCAAAGAAGGAGGATAGGCCTCTTCATATCTCTTCTTTGCACCTAAAGTCAGGAAGTTCTGAGTTCAAATTCAAATTCAGGCATTTACTAGCTGTGTGACTCTGGGTAAATTATTTAATTTCTATCTGCCTTAGTTATTTCAACTATAAAATGAGGACCAGACTTATTGTGAGGCCTATGTGGTATATTTGTAAAGTGTCTGGAATGGAGTAGGCACTTAAAAAATGTTTTCTTAGCCCATAGATATTAATATGGTGCTTTAAGTCAACAAAGTGCTTTTCTCACAATAACCAATTGAAGTAAGTAATGCACAAATTATTTTTATTTAATGATCCTATTTTATAGTAAATATACTCAAGCACAGCGAGGTTAAGTGATTTGAATGAGGATACACCAAATCACATCTAAGAATTTTTCCCAGGTCTCTTGATTCTTTCTATCTAGAATTCTCTACTTTTCCCTAGAACTTCATTTCTTGCCCAAGTTAAACTATATATTAAGTATATTAAGTACTAAATACTTGTTCACTAATTTAATGATTATACTCTACTTGACTATTTATTTGCTGATCTCTTCCTCACCTACAGGCTTCCTCAGCCCACTTTCACATTTTCTGTACTAATCTCAGCTAATATTCAGCAGCAATTTACAACACAGGTGTTAATTAGATCATTAATACTCTAATTTTCCCCAAGGTATTTTAGTTCTTTCCAGCTCAAGCTATTTTCCCCCTATCCTCCAGAGTTCCTGGCTTTTGGAATTCCTCTCATCTTCTAGAGGAAGTCTTGGCAAGGAGGCTTAGCACAGAGAACAATAGACTTACATTGTGTGTGATATTTTCCAACATTAAATAATTACTCGCTTAGTAATCTAAATCATTAAAATTCTCTGGGTCTCAATTTCCTCATCTGTAAAATTAGAGAATGAGAGGAAACAGTATAATACAATTTTCCTCAACCAAAATGCCAAAATTTAAACTAGTATATATATGTATATGTAAAGGACTGAAACTCTTGAGTTAATGCACTGAGGTCAGAACAATGGAGCACTTAAGGCTAATTACTGATTGGACAATATAAGAATATGCTTGGAAAATAGCCCTTTCCACTATTCTGTGCTGGCCCAATCGTTTGGTGTGTACAGAGAATTGTAGGAGGAACTAGGGGATGGATTAAGACTGGCCCCAGGGTCACTCTGGGTGGGAGAAGAAGAGGTGAGGGCACAGAGATCTTGTGTGTCCATTCATTTCACTTTATTGCTAAAGACCAACAATAAAGACCAAATACTTTTGCTTATCCTGACTTCAGCTGATTCTAAGGTATCCAGGGTGCTAACATGGTCATCATATGTATATGTATGTATATATGTACATTACAATATGCTTCAAAATTTCAAGAAGTCCTGATTTTATTGAAATGGATACTACCTCAACTGAATCATATAATAACTCCCCTGGTTCTGAGTAGATACTTATCATGAGCTACTGTGGCAGAAAAAAATATATCAGCTGAAGAATTGCTCTCTAATGATCAGCTTATATAAACTTAGCAAAAGAGTGGATCTGAAGCCAGTTATTTCTGTCAACACTGAGCTCATGACAGAAGACTTTTAGAAGATCTTTTAAGAACCTAGAATGGCCTTCATACCTTGAGACATAGAATAGGGTACAAATGAAAGACATTAGTATATTAATGAAAAAAGACACTAAGGAAAGGGGCAGTACTATTTGAAGTCTGATCAGTGATAACAACAAAGAAAATATATCACTATTGAAGAAAATTGTATGGAGAGAGAGAGCTTCATAAAGTGTGGAAATACTATACATAAAGATTTGCTCAGGGACCAATAGAAGAAAAAAAAAGCTCCAAGATGGAAACATTGATGTAGATTATGCATTAAGTCTGATCAGCAAGAAGGAAAAAAAAAAAACAAAAACAAAAAAAAAAAAAACACAGAAATGAATAGGTAAGCAGCAGCTTGATATAGCACTTCTATGTAATACCAGAAAGGCACCAAATCTTTACACTAAAAATGTGACAGAAATTTATTAATTGTATGTTCAATGCAACTAAGCCCCATTGTTAAAAAAAAATGTTTTGTTATTGTTCAGTCTTTTTAATTATGCTGATTTATGAATGTGATGGAATGCTATTATGTTATAAGATATAATGTGCAGGATGATTAAAAAAAAAAAAACCACAACCAAAAATCAAAAAACTTCAAGCCACTTACATGAACTGATGCAAAGTGAAATGTGCAGAATCAGCAGAAGTTTGTACTAGTAGCAAATAATAACACTGTGTGATGACCAACTCTAAATGACAGATCTTCTCTGCAATACAATTATCCAAGAAATTCCAAAGGACTCATAATGAATACTATTCACATTTAGAGAAAAAACTGATGGAGTGTGAATGGAGATCAAAGCATACTATTTTTACTTTCTTTATTCTTTGGTTTTTTAAAGTCTATTTCTTCTTTCACAACATGACTAATATGAAAATATGCTTTATATGATTGCATATATAAAACCTATATCAAATTGTTTATAATTTTAGGGAGAGTATGGATAAAAAGGGAGGGAGGAAAAATGTGGGATTCAAATTTTAAAATAACTGTTAAAAATATCTTTATGTGGAAACATAAGATACTATTTATTTAAAGAAACTTTAAAATCCAAATTTTAAAAAAAATATAGCCAATTCTTATGATTCCACTTGGAATCATTACTAGAAGATACTAGAGTGGTTTGTCATTTTTTTTCTCTTGATCATTTGTCCAATCGAGGAAACTGAGGTCAACAGCATTATCACTTGGTGCATATATATTTAGTATTGATATGGCTTCATTGTTTATGCTACCTTTTAGCAGGATATAGTTTCCTTCCTTATCTCTTTTAATTAGATCAATTTCTGCTTTTGCTTGATCTGAGATAAGGATGGCTACCCCTGCTTTTTTGGCTTTACCTAAAGCATAATAGATTCTGCTCCAACCTTTTACCTTTACTCTTTAAGTATCTCCATGCTATAAGTGTGTTTCCTGTAAACAACATATTGTAGGGTTCTGACTTTTGATCCAGTTTGCTATCTGTCTCCGTTTGATGGGAGAGTTCATCCCATTCACATTTACAGTTAAAATTACTAATTCTATATTTCCTGACATCATATTATCCCCAGATTATGCCTTTTTCCCTTGACCCCCCTGAACCCCTTCCCCAATATTTAATGTATAGACCCCACTTGTGACTTGCAGCCCTCCCTTTTTAGTATCCCTCCCCCCTCCTTTTAAGTCCCTTCCCTTTTCTTGTACCCTTCCCTTATTCCCCTTTTTCTTTTCCCTTTTCCTCTCCCCCCCTTTTAATGAGGTGAAAGAAAATTCTCTGAAAAACAAATATGTTAATTATTTACTCTTTGAGCCTCTTCTGATGAGAGTAAGATTCACACAATGTTTCTCCCCCTCTCTAAATTCCCTCAGATGTGGTAGATTTTCTATGCCTCCTCCTGGAATGTAGTTTCCCTCTTTTTATCACTCCTTCCCCTTTTTTCTGATACTAACCCCTTCCCTTTACTACTCCCCTTTTTTTTATATCAGTAAAATCAAATTATCCATGCATACTTTCTACATATCCACAACAGAGATACAGTTCTCAAGAGTTCTTTTTACCTTTTTTCTGCTTCTCTTCAGTCTTGTGGATGTAGATCAAATTTTTTGTTTAATTCTGGGTTTTTTCTTAGAAATAAATGGAATTCCTCTGTTTCATTAAATGAACATCTAAATCTAGCTGGGTAGTTTATTCTTGGTTGCAATCCTTGATCTTTTGCCTTTTGGAATATCAGGTTCCAGGCCCTTCAATCTTTTAATGTGGAAGCAGCCAGATCTTAAGTGACCCTTATTGTGGCAGCTTGATATTTGAATTCTTTTTTTTCTAGCTGCTTGCAATATTTTTTCCTTTGTTTGGTAGTTCTGCAGCTTAGCCACAATGTTCCGTGGAGTTCTTTTTTTAGGGTCTTTTTCAGAAGGTGTTTGATGAATTCTTTCAATGTCTATTTTCCCTTCTGTTTCTATTATCTCTGGACAGTTCTCTTTGATGATTTCCTGTAAAATAGAATCTAGGCTCTTTTTTTGATCATAGTTTTCGGGAAGTCCAATGATCCTCAGATTATCTCTCCTAGATCTATTTTCCAGGTCTATAGATTTTCCCAGGAAGTATTATTTGATGTTATTCTCCAGCTTTTCATTTTTCTTTTGTTTTGTTTTGTTTTGTTTGACTGATTCTTGGGTTCTCAATGAATCATTCATTTCTATTTGTTTCATCCTGATTTTTAATGAGTTATTTTCTTCATTCACATTTTTTTAGTTCTTTTTGTATATGCCCAATTGAGGTTTTAAATGAATTATTTTGGTCTATTGAATTTTTTTACATTTCCCTAATTTTTTTAGAGAGTTATTTTCTTTTTCCAATTCAGAAATCCTACTTTCTTGAGACTTTTTTATCTTTTCCAATTCAGAAATCCTACTTACTCTCCTGTGATTTTTTAACCTTTTATAATTCACAAATTTGGCCTAGCAACTGCCCTGAGGTTTAAGACTGAACAGTAAAAGCGACACAAAGCCCAGCCAATGTGTCCTGTGGGGCGTGGATATCAGCAGCTGATGTGAAAAGCCCCTGTGCTCAAACTGGAAGTGTCTGCCCAGAAACCATAGTCCCTATTGCAAAGGTTCCGCTTCTCTGGAATGCCAGGGCTGCTAGAGTTCAACTGCCTCAGGCTGAGCTCAGCACTATGTGGATTAGATGTTGCCTCAGGCTGTGTCCCAGCTGTTCAGGTCCTTAACTACCCCAAGGGGAAGCCCCAAGAAGCAGAAGGCGGCTTCACCGCAGTGCCGAAGTCTATTAGGTCACTTCCGGATTGGGATGGATTAAGGATCTGGCTTTATATTTTAAAGTGGCTTGATTTCTCTTCTGAACTGCTGATTTATAAGCAGAGAAGAGCTATCAGCCTGTGCCAGATTCCTCTATCTCAGCTTCTTTTCTGATCCCAGAGTTCTCCCCAGCCCAATCAGCACAGTGTGTTTGCACCTAACCTTGTCTGTGCTGGCCTTTTTTTTTTTTTCCTCCCCTCAGAATTGACCTTTTCTGTTGAAATTCCAGATTCTCTTCAGCTGGTAAATTGTGCTTCTAATCCTTGTGGTTTTTATTAATCCAGCATTATTTTTGAGGCTGATTTAACTAATTGGTAATGAGGGAAGAAGGGAGCTTACAAATTTGCGTGTATCTTCTCCGCCATCTTGGCTCTGCCCAAGAATAGGAGACTTTCAAGGAAATATTGCTTCCTTCTTAAAATGTTTAGATAATGATAGAAAATTTATGTACAGTCTGACATATGACCTACATTTTGCAAGAATAAATTTCAAAGAATTCATAGAAAAATAGAAAGGTATCCACAGTCTAGAATTCTTTCTTCTATGAATTAGACTTCTGGGGTTTTATAACATCACTCTTATTCATGCCTTCTCTTATATAACCTTGCCATCACCTTGGTATAGGCTCTTCTCACCTCATGCCTGGATTACTGCAGCAGTGTAATAATTGGTCTCATTGCCTCAAATCTTCCCCCCTCCAATCTATCTTCTACTCAGCTATTAATGTTATTCTCCCAAATTACAGATCTGTCTATGTCGACACTCCTATTCAGTGAACTTCTTTGGTTCCTTACTACCTCCAAGATCAAGTATAAAATTATGTTTGTCTCTTAAAGTTATTTATATCCTGGCCCCCTCTACCTTTTCAGTCTTCTTATATCTCATTCATTCCATATACTCTGCAAACTAGTAACTCTGCATTCTTTGTTCTTCATTCAAGATACTCCATCTCTTTATGCCATTCATTTTTACTGATTGTCCTTGATGTCTTGAATGATCTTCCTCTTTCTGTCTTCCCTAGCTTCCTTTAAATCTCAGTTAAAAAGCCTTACCTTCTTCAAGAAGCCTTTCCTAATCCTCCATAATGCTAGTGCCTTCCATCTGAGTTTATATCCAATTTATTTTTCATATATATTGTTTCTACATTATTATTTCCATGTTGTTTTTTTTTTCATTAGACTGTGAACTCCTGAAATGTAGAGTCTACTTTTTCTTTTGTTTTCTTTGTTTCTTCTTACTGAGCACAATGCTTAGGACATAGTAGGAACATAATAAATGCAAACTTATTTAACTTGATTGCTGATATAGAAAGCTGGAACTCTGGAGAAGTATATGTGAAACACAGTTTTAACAGTGGAATTAATGAGATAATGGTTCTCTAGTTCACATATATACTTAGTATGGTGATGTAATGGTTCTCTAAATTCACACATAATCAGTATGCTGTAATGAGTAATTATAATAAGGTATATAAGGGCTAAGAAGGACTGGAAGAGAGGCATTCTATTTTTGACCAGCCTTCTGGTGGCTCTTATGCCTCCTGCACTATGATCAAGACTGGGCCAGAATAAAGAATCTAGATTCTATTCTTGATCATTTTTGTGGTGTCTATCCTGCTGAGACCAAGGCCCTTCCAGAAGACTTTCAGAAAGCTAGCCCAAACATCACATGCTGCGCCTCATGGTACTGAGCATCACTAGTTGCCAAGAGGCAGAAGAGTAAAATCACTTGTCTCCATCACTGGAGGCATCTCTGACTTTTACTGAGAGTTATTCTTACTGAACGCATTTTTAAGCATTTAATGAATGTTTGTTAGAATTAAAGAAATATGTTTAAAAAAAAGAGCATCAATAAATATATTTTCTACTCCTCTCCTGCTCTATCCCTTAAAAAAAAAAAAAAAAAAAAAAAAAAAAAAAAAAAAAAAAGATTTCTCTGAAGTGGAAATGACCATAGACTGAAGAATCTCTGCTTGCTGTTAGGCCATTTTTTTATACATTGTATTATGAATCATGTTGGGAGAGAAAAATCAGAGCAAAAGGGAAAAAAAAAAAACATCAGAGAGATTTAAAAAAAGAACTGAACAGATCATTTGTTGATTTACATTCAGTCTCCTTAGTTCTTTTTTCTAAAAGCAGATGGAATTTTCTGTCCAAAGTCAGTTGGAATTGCTTTGGATTCCTGAACCGCTGAGAAGAACCAAGTTTTTCATAGTTGATCATCACACATTCTTGCTATGATTGTGTACAATGTACTTCTGGTTCTGCTTGTTTCACTCAGCTTCAGTTTATGAATCTTTCCAGGCCTTTCTATAATCAGCTTATTCATCATTTTTAATAGAACAATAATATTTGATTACCTTAATGTAAGACAGTTTTTTCAGCCATTCCCCAACTGATGGGCATATACTTATTTTCCAATTTTTTGCTACCACAAATATTTTCCAGTTTTCCCAGAATTTTTTTGTCAAAGAGAGTTCTTTTTCTAGTAGCTAGAATTTGGAGATTGTTAGGATTACCAAGTGAGAACTCTCCTGGGGCTCCCGCCAGCTTCTCCAGATCGGTCATGTTACTGCACTAGACGCCTCGCGGTGCCCGTCTCCGCCACTCCAGATTCGGGGATCTGAACCCGACTCCCTTTCGATTGGCCAAGGGCAACGGAAATCCATAGCAAGGACATGCCTGGAACCTGGAGAAAATTTGTTATGGCTTGTGGAGTTTCATGAATTATATAAAATCCAAGTCAGATGCAATTTGGAAATAGGAGTTAACACACAATTCACTTTTGAGCAATTAGCTGGTAAAGGTCAGTATGGAGAGAATTCAGAACAGATTAATTATATCATGACAATATATGAGCAAATTGATAAGGCTGCAATAAAAGCTTGGGGTGTTCTCCCTGGACAGAAGGATCGGGGAGAGGCTTTCACTAAAATAGAGCAAGGTCCCAATGAACCTTTTGCAGATTTTGTGGGACATTTGCAAACTGCTGTCAAAAGAACTATTGGAGAAAATGCAGCTACAGAAATAATGACCAGACATCTGGCTAAGGAAAATGCCAATGAGATTTTCAAAAGAATTATAGGGGGATTAGACAAAGATGCTCCTTTAGAGGAGATCATAAGATGTTGTGCTACAGTGGGAACAAATGTTTTTTTACACCTGGACAATGATGAACATGGAAAGACAGGGTCCCTCCTGGCAAGGGACTTCTAGAGAAACTTGGCAATGTTTTCAATGTGGAAAAATTGGGCATCTAAGAGCTCAGTGTAGATATGGAGATACAGTGAGAAAATAGGGTGAGAGAAGACCTAAAACTCCATGTCCAAAATGTCACAAGGGCCTCCACTGGGCCTCCGAATGTAGATTGACCCAGAGAAATGAGAGGCGGGGCCCAGCTTCAGCCCCCCAAGTGGGGCATGATGGCAGCCGAGGTTACATCCAGAGAATTTTAAGACATGATCAATCAGCCAAAAGGCAATCAGATGGAAGAAAGGGATTGAAATTAGGAAAAATAGAGTTGTGTGAAGTAGAGACTACTGAGATACTCCCTGAAGAAGTGAAATCTGTTCCTGTTGAGCCTATAGATCCTTTGCCTCCAAGCACAGTAGGCGTGACCATTTCACCTTCTGAGAGTGCCTACAAAACAGTGTCCATCCATATACTGATGTGGGAAACTGGAGAACGTGTAGCTAATATCCCAGTCACTAACACAGGTAGACAACGTGTGATTTATCAACCAGGAGAAGTAGTAGCATCAGGCTTATTGTTACATATCCCTAATAAGCAACCTGGTAATCCTAACAGGAGATATTCTTGAGCTTTTGTTCTTACAGATAAATTTTGTTATTATTTTTTCTAGTTC
The DNA here is from genome assembly GCF_048593235.1 of Sminthopsis crassicaudata. Classification (NCBI taxonomy): domain Eukaryota; kingdom Metazoa; phylum Chordata; class Mammalia; order Dasyuromorphia; family Dasyuridae; genus Sminthopsis; species Sminthopsis crassicaudata. Next base: position 216,785,108 of record NC_133620.1, on the reverse strand, counting down.
ATTAAAATAATATTTTGGCAGTTTGATTGGTATAGCACTGAACAAGTAGATTTTAGGGGAAATTGTCATTTTTATATAAAACTTGGCCCAAGCTGTGAACAATTCATATATTTACAATTGTTTAGATCTGATTTTATTTGTGAGATAAATGTTTTGTAATTGTGTTCATATAGTTTTGGGTTTATCTTGTCAGGTAGATCCCAAAGTATTTAATTTTATCTATAGTAATTTTAAATGGAATTTCTTTTTCTATCTCTTGCTTATGGGCTTTGTCAGTAATATAAGAAATGCTTATGATTTGGGGGGGGGGGTTTATATCCTGAAACTTTAATAAATCTATGAATTGTTTTCAGTAGGTTTTTGTATGATTTAGGATAATTCTAGGATTTTCTAGCTATATTAACATATCATCTGCAAAGAGTGATGGTTTTATTTCTTCATTGCCTATTCTAATTCCTTCATTTCATTTTTTTCTTATTGCTAAAGCCAATGTTGAATAATAGTGGTAAAATGGGCATCCTTGTTTCACCCCTGATCCTTTGAAAATGTGTCCAGTTTCTCTCCATTTACAAATAATGCTTGTTGTAGTTTTAGAGAGATATGGCTTATTATTTTAAGGAAAGCTCCTTTTATCCCTATTCTCTCTAATGTTTTTAATAGGAATATATTTTGTCAAAAGCTTTTTCTGCATATGCTGAGATTATCATATGATTTCTATTGGTTTTGTTACTGATATGGCCAATCATGGTAATAGTTTTCCTGATATTGAACCATCTCTGCATTCCTGGTATTAATCCTATTTGGTCATAATGCATTATTATGCTGATAAGTTGTGGTAAGCTATTTGCTAATATTTTATTTAAATTTTTGCATCAATATCCATTAGGGAGATTGGCATGTAATTTTCTTTCTCTCTTTTGGCCCTTCCTGCTTTAGGTATCAGTGCCATATTTGTGTCATATAAAGAATTTGGCAGTATTCCTTCTTTATGTATTTTTTTCCAAATATTTTACATAGTATCGGAATTGATTGTGTTTTAAATGTTTGGTAGAATTCACTTGTGAATCCATCTGACCCTGGAGATTTTTTTTCTTTTGGAGTTCATTAATATCTTTTTCAATTTATTTTTCTAAAATGGGACTATTTAAGTATTGTATTTCCTCTTCTGTTAACCTGGGCAATTCATATTTTTGTAAATATTCATTCATTTCAGATAGATTACCAAACTTGCTTCCATAGAATTGGGCAAAATAGTTCCTAATTATTGTTTTAATTTTTTTTCATTGGTGGTAAGTTCACCCCTTTCAATTCTGATGCTGTTGATTTGTTTTTTTTTTTTTTTTCTCTTTCTTTTTTCTGATCAAATAAACCAAAGGTTTATCGATTTTGTTTTGTTTTGTTTTGTTTTTCATAAAACAAACTCTTAGTTTTGTTTATTAGTTCAATAGTTTTCTGAGTCTCTATTCATTTCTTTGATTTTCAAAATTTCTACTTTGGTATTTAATTGAAGCTTTAATTTATTGTTTTCTGGCTTTTTTATATTGTATGCCTAATTCTTTGACCTCTTCTTTCTCTATTTTATTTATGTAGCTATTTAGAAATATAAAATTTCCTCTAGGAACTTTTTTGGCTGCATCCCGTGGATTTTGATGTTTTCTCATTATTGTCATTTCCTTGGATAAAATTACGGATTGTTTCTATGATTTGTTGTATGACCCGCTCATTCTTTAGAATTAGATTATTTAATTTCTGATTGGTGTTTAGTCTATACTTTCCTGGCCCTTTTTTGAATATTTTTTTATTGCATTGTGATCTGAAAAAGAAAGCATTTACTGTTTCTTCCTTTTTGCATTTGATTGTGAAGTTTTTATGCTCTAATATATGTCAGTTTTTGTGTAGGTGCCATGTACTGCCAAGAAAAAGGGGTGTTCCATTCTGTCCCTATTCAATTTTCTCCAGAGGTCTATCATATCTAGGTTTTCTAAAATCCTATTAACCTCCCTAGTTTTTTTTTTTCTTCTTCTTTATTTTGTGGTTAGATTTGTCTGATTCTGAAAGGGAAACATTGAGGTCCCCCATTAGAATAGTTTTGCTATTTCTTCCTGTAACTGCTTAAAATCTTCTGTGAGAATTTGTCTGCTCTACCACTTGGTGCATATACATTTAGTAGCATTATTGCTTCATTATTTATTGTATCCTTTATGCGGATGTACTTTCCCTCCTTATCTCTTTTAATAAGGTATACCTACTTTATTTACTTCAGGTGAAACATAATACTCTGTATGCATCTATGTCAAATGTGCTTCTTATAAATAATGTATTGTAGGATTCTGTTTTTTTTATTTTTTTTAATACACTCTGCTATTTGCTTCTATTTTGGGGGGAGAATTCATCCCATTCTCATTAACAGTTATGAATACCAGCTCTGTATTTCCCTCCATCCCATTCTCTCCCTTGTATATACTTTTATTCTCTCTTCCACTCTTTCCTTATTCATGTGTATTTTTACCCTCCCCACTATCTTATCTCCTATCACCTTCCCCCATCTTTTACTCATTTTACCCACCTCACCCACTACCTTTTTTCCTATCACCTCTCCCCCTTCTCTTAGTAATGTTTTTTAACCTACTCCACCCACTACTTTATCTTCTATCAATCCTTCTCCCCTTCTCCTACTTTTTTCCCTAGTGTTTTTACAAAAGTTTCTATTTTTTCCTTCCCTTTCCTTTTCTTCTTTATTCTCCTACTTCTTTATAGGATTAGATATATTTCTATACCCAAATGAATAATTGATTTATTCCATCTTAGAGTAACAATTGATGAAATCAAGCTTCAGACACTGTTCATCATGATCATCACTCTCCCTTTTTTTCTTTGATTATAATAGGTCTTTTGAGCTTCTTGGTGTGAACTAGTTGTCCCATTGTAGCCCCCCCTTCCCTCTTTTTCAATACAGAGCTTTTTCCATCCCTTAATGTCTTTTTCTATGATGTCATCTCAACCACACTGTCAGTCCTTTGATGCTGCTCTTTGTTTCCCCCATTGACAGATAACAATCCTCATGAGTTATAAATATTGTTTTTCCATCTGGGAATGCAAAGAGTTTAACTTTTACATATATATTTTTTTCCCCATTTACCTTTCCATGGTTCTCTTGAGTCCTATTTTGTAGATTAAATTTTCTGTTTAGTTCTGTTTTTTTTTTTTTCAATAGAAATGATTGAAAGTCTCTTATTTCATTGAAGCTCCATCTCCTCTTTTTTTTTCTTTATTTTTTTTTTACTTTTTCTTCCCATCTCCTCTCTCTTTTTTTTAATTTAGATTTTTTTCCCACAGTATATATGCATGAGTAATTTTTTTATAATACTATCCCTTGTATTCATTTTTCTAAATTATCCCCCCTCCCTCCACTCCCTCCCCCCAATGACAGGCAATCCCATACATTTTACATGTGTTACAATATAACCTAGATACAATATATGTGTGTAAATACCATTTTCTTGTTGCACATTAAGTATTAGATTCTGAAGGTATAAGTAACCTGGGTAGATAGACAGTAGTACTAACAATTTACATTCACTTCCCAGTGTTCCTTCTCTGGGTGTAGTTATTTCTGTCCATCATTGATCAACTGGAAGTGAATTGGATCTTATTTATGTTGAAGACCATCTCCTCTCTTAAAGATGATTCTGAATCTCACTGGGTAATTAATTCTTAGTTGTTATCACAGGTCCTTTGCCTTCTGGAATATGGCCAATCCTTTATTATAGAAGCTGTCAGATCCTTGGTAATTGTGACTGTTGCTCCTTGATATTTGAATTGTTTTTATCTGGAAGCTTGTAGTATTTGTTCTTTGAGATTATAGTTTTGAGTTCTGCAACAATGTTCCTTGGGGTTTTCTTTGTTGGATCTCTTTCCAGAAGTGACTGATGGATTCTTTCAATGAATATTTCTTCCTCTGTTTCTAGAATATTGTAACAGTTTTCCTTAATGACCTATTGTAGAATTCTCTACAGGTTCTTATTTTGATCATGGCCTTCAGGTAGGCCAATAATTTTTAAATTGCCTTTTTTGGATCTATTTTCTAGGTCAGCTGTTTTGAAAAAGAGGTATTTCACATTTTCTTCCATTTTTTTCCATTATTTTAGTTTGTTTCATTAATTCTTACTCTCTCAAAAAATCATTAACTTACATTTGCCCTGTTCTAGTTTTTTCTTCAGTTACCTTTTGTTATTTCTTTTTCCATTTGGTTTATTCTACTGTTTAAGTATTTGTTGTCTTCCGACAAGACTTCAGGAAGTCTTCCTTCCTTTTTCAAACTGTTGACTCTCTCAAGCATATCTTTCATTTCTTTTCTCATTTTTTTTCTTTTACCTCTCTTATTTGCCTTTTAAAGTATTTTATGAACACTTCCAAGAAGCCTCTTTGGGCCAGAAAACAATTTATCTCAATCTGAGATTTCTTCTTGGAACATTCTGTTCTTTTCTCAGTTTGTATTTTTGTCTGCCCTGTAATTATAGTAGCTTTCTGTGGTCGAGGTTCTTTTCTTTTTCTTGCTCATTTTCTTTCCTTTTGATATATATATAGATATAGATAGATAGATCGATCGATCGATAGATAGATAGATAGATAGATATAGATATATATATAGATCTATATATAGATATATATATAGATATATATATAGATCTATATATATAGATATATATATTACATTTCAGATGGAGTTCTGCTCCTGGAGTAAAGGAGCACTGTCCCAAGCTTCCACTGCAGCTCTGAGCCTTGGCTTTGAGCCTAAGGGCCCCTTGTGTTTGTAGGGGATATAGCTTTACTTGTTCTTTTCAGGAAAATCCTGTTTTCCCATAGTTTGACTTCTGAGGTGGGACTGGAAACTGTCCCACTGATTTGATTCTCAACTTAGCCAGGACCAAGGGTCTTTGTTGCTGATTTACCATGATTAAGATCCTTTCACTGGCTTTCCCAGCATCTTCTGACCTGATGCTGAGCTGGGCAGCCTTTTAATCTGACTTTCTTAAAGTTTTTTCAATCTATCTTAAGTTGGAGAGTAGCTTCATTCTGTCAGAATCTATTCAGAGGCTTCCTTTCATATGGTTTTCAAAGGAACTGGAAGAACTTGAATAGCTTCTGACTTTACTCCACCATTTTCTGAACACATTTCTAAAAAATTAATGAAAATTCATCCCCTACCCAAAATCAAATTACTTTGAATCTCCTGTTGTCATTGTACAAAATTCATTCTCTATTTTTCACTACTCACCTCTTTAAACCCATCTTCCTCAATCATTTCCCTCCTCTATTGATATTTATTTGGAGAGTCTCTTAGATGAAATAAAGTTTTATTTTTATAGCAATAAATAGTGAGATCTTATGTTTTCTTCACCTTTCAGGAAGCTTTATCATTGTAAAAATGTGATCTGCTGAAGAATAAGATTAATTAAAAAACACCTATTCCCCTCTCAAATGACATCCCCAAGTATGTCTTTTATGTATGTACAGAAAGTTCACATAAAAAATAAAGACAAGAAGGTAGTCATAAAGATCAAGAACTATAGAATCACTGAATTCCAGAATTTGGTAGTTCAAAGGGAATTTAGTAGACTAGCTCAACCTTACACAAAAGGCATATTCATTATAGCATACTCAACAAATGATTATCTAGCCTAATGTATCAGTCATTCATATTTTATTTCCTTTTTTCCTAAGCCTTTAGGAAAGGAGGGAGGTAGGGAAAGAGGGAAGGATGGAGGGAGGAAGGAGGAAGGAAAGAAAGGAGGAAAGGGGAAAAGAGGGAAGGAAGAAGGGAGGGAGGAGAAAGAGGAAGAGAAAAAGGGGAAAGAAGGAGGGAGGAAGGGAAGAAGGAAGGAAGAAGGGAAGGAGGAAAAAATGAAACAGAAAAAAAAAGAGAGAAAGGCAAAAAGAAGAGGAGTTAATGTTTTGTTGTGTTTTTTAATGCATAGTTGAAAATAGAAAGTTCAGGAGGAAATACAGAGAAGTAGGATAACTATGAAAGAATGATGAAAGAAAAAATATGTATTTATTGTGTGTCTATATTTTAAAAAAAACAAGCTGGATATAATAAAGATTCAGTTTGTATTTTCATACATGTTGCTGGATATATTCACATATATTTCACATACACATAAATTCATTAAATTTAGAATTAGAAAAAACAAATTTAAAAACTCTTACGGATCTTTTTCTTTTTTTCTTGTTCTTTTGCTGTTTTTCTTCCAGTTTCAATTGAAATGCTGTAGGGATAATTTAATTTCTACTTCTCCAAATGAGTATGGTAGTAATACAAAAAGGACCAGAAAGTTCAAAGAATCATAGAGGTTTTCTATGACAGATATACATATAATAACTTAGCTATTATCATTCTAAGTGTGAGATCTTTTGTTATTGGCCAATGAGTGGCCTTATACTAAAAGAAAAATTGTATCATGTTGAGCTTTATATACCCAAGCACAACTGAATGGCTTTCTTTAGAATTCTTTTCACTGGGTCTTTTTCAGACATTCAAAAGGATCCTAGAATGACTATTGTAGAGTTAGAATAAATCTTATAGTCTTTCTTATTCAGCTTCATTTTATAAAGGACCTGAGGTCCAAAGAGACTAAGTGATATGTCCTGAGTCATGTAGGTAGTGACAGGCTCCAAATCAAGGACTCTTTCCTTTATTGAATGCTATGACTTCTGTCCTTCTGTGGGTGAAAATTCCTTATGTGTTTTCTTCCTGTTGACATCCCACCTGGTCTACCTGGCCTTGCCTTAGTTTCTTCCATGCATGTTCCTTGTTCATCAGAACAGTGTCCAGAGATGGCTCATCACTGCTGGAATGTCTTCTTCCTTATCTTTTTTAAAGTTCAGTCTGACATCAACAGATGGCCTTGATGCCCATGCCAAATCTTGAGACTTCTTACCTATTATTTGTTAGTTGATGATTTTCCCAGAAGAGCTTTGACACAGATAAAAATAATACCACCATATGCTTTTACACAATCTCTTCTCCTATATCCCAACTTGATTCAGTAATATTAAAAAATAGATTTTAACCTTAATATTAAATTACTTATAATTTATACATTAATACATTAATACTCCATTAATACAAAATCAATTACTATCAGGCAGTAGACATAATTGTCAATAAATCAGTGAATTTCCTATTATCCTTTTCATATTACTTTCATAAATATTTTATCTAGTGTCTATATCCTTGGCATGTAGTCTAGAACACAGGGGCCCTATGGAAAGTAAAGACAGAAAAGGATACAGGTGGATCAATGATTGGATGTTCCCCCTGGGATGCTGTAATTTAGCTATAAGTCTATAGAAAATAGCTAGATCGAATGGTTGATTCTAATGGTACTACTAAATATACTTTGGCAGGATTGGGGTTGGGACAGTATAGTAGGAGCATTGTAGTTGTGTATTGGAGTGATTTAGTCTACATATGACAGTGAACAAAGCAAATGGGTACAGTTGAAGTATATAGGAGATGGAGTAGCCAGTTAAGATTAAGAACAATGCCTACAATGTTGAGCCTTGCATCCTTCTGTTATTTAGGCAATCTAATAAGTCAGAATGTGCACTGGTATCCTTTATCCAGAGACATAGCTCATGAAGCCACAGAGCCTGTGTACAAATTGCATCACTGTTAGAGGAGTTAGTATAAGAATGCTATATTTCAGAATTAATCTGAGTAGCTTTTTTCCTTTAGAATGTATATATTGGATTTATAATAGGCACTATTCAAGGATTTAAATCAAATGACAAATTTAAAATCCTTCACACACCTGCTTTTTGGGGGCTGATCTGATAGGACCATGACCATAAACATAGACATGAAATAAAGACATTGACATAGGCTTGGAAACTGACAAAGATGTGTACATAAGCATAGAAATAGGTGTAGATATAGCTATAGGTATAACTATTACTATGGCAATAGGTGGATATGATACAGAGACAAAGATGAATATAGAAATGATGCATTTTTACTGCCAACCTTATAGGAATCAGTGAAATGTTACAATGACTTGCATAAACATTAGACCCTCGACCAACTGTTTAAATTGAGTAATATTTTCTCATGTGAAGGTGTACAAAGTGTTTGCCTATGCAAAGAGCCCCTTTTCAGAAGAAACACACAGCAGTGAACCTGGGTGTGAATATTTAGAGTCCATGATTGGACTTCTTTGAAAATGTCAGATTCCTTATTACCATTACACTGTGCAAATTGCAGGTCTCTCCCAAGTGGTCATGAAACAACAGGAGCAATGTTTTATCATATCCTTCACAAATATATGTAGTATTCAGCTCGATATTTGCAGGAATTCACTGATGCACAGGCTAGAAAAGACTGTCAAATATAAGCCTTTCAGTTGGGTCTCTGTCAGGAATGTCGTTTTTGAATAAAGGATGACAAAATAGTTTTTGACTTAATCTGGAAACACAAATTTGAATATCTGTATAATTTATTGGTTAATGCAAAAGGCTTATAATTCCAGACTGCAGGAACAAAACAGAACCTATTTATGCAAACTACTGTGCTCCTATTTGATAGACTTTGCAAGAATCAACCAGAATTTGGAGAGAAGGAGAAGTTTGCTAGCTTCAGCACTGTAAATTAACACACTACTAGATAAACAATAAGAGGTCTACCCTAAAAATAGTTTAAAATTATTTGACCTTCTCTCTCAGGGTATGCTCTAGCCAGGGCGGCCCACAGATCTGATGATAAGTGAATTGATATGAAACCTTGATAGTTATATGGTGATAAATTCATCCACCTTCCCTAAACAAGAGTAATTATTTAGGTTTTTATTATTACTATTATTATTATTATTACTAGCCAATTATTCATTACATAATGAAAGGGTGCACTCCTACTATGGGTACATTAAGAATGTATTCTGTAATGAGTGTAGAAACTAATTTTCCTTTCAATTTCATCCCAGAAATATTTGGGCAAAGGAAATAACAGAAGAGGTAACATCAGAGGAAAAAATTGAGCCTTCAAAATTTTCTCTTCCCCTAGCTTCTTCCCCAAAGCTTTATTCCACATATAGATCATATCTCTCACTATTGAAATAAACAAATAACTCAGCAATACACCTTTTATGTATAGAATAATAATGATTCACATTGCTATAGTGGTTTACAATTCTATTTCCTCACAATTCTGAAATGGCTTTTGCAAAAGTCCATGCATTATTATGCTCATTCTATAGATGAGAAAATTGAGGCCCAGAGAAATTAAATGACATAAAAAAAATCACACAGCCAATTAATAGCAGAGGCAAGACTAAAATCCAATTCTAGCTACAAATCCAAAGATGTGTGTGTGTGTGTGTGTGTGTGTGTGTTTGTTCCATGTTTCTGAATGTCGTGAGAAGATATCCCTTACCCTTCCAACCCTTTGATCTATGACTGTCTTAAGTACAAAACATATCTAGTAAATCACTTCATTGTAGAATAAGATTCATAAGCTGTTTAGGTCAAGAATGAATGAGATTTTTGACCATGCTCCTTTTCTCCTTTTTGATATCCTCTCTAATCAGATCTGAATCCATACTGTGTTATGACAGGATCATGTAAACCAGGGCTTTTGTTGCATTATACAGTTAGCTGAATTTTGCATAGAGGTTTCTTGGGTCTATCGAGAAAGGGCAAAAATTAGCTTATTCAAAAACTAGAAAACCAACCAGGGTAAAAGAAAAAATTCTGATGCTGCCAGCGCCTCTCAATAATTGCTCCACTTGGAAATAATATGTACTAGGTTAAAAATTATATATAGAATGTTGGATTCCTCTTTCCCAAACCACCTGACATAGAGGGAAGAAAAGAGGAAATTGGAAGCTTCAATCAGTGTCAACATAGCATCCATTTTTAGAGTTTGAAGTAATTGGAAAGGTCCAATCAAAAGCCCAAAGATATGTGAAATTGTCTCTGGTTTTTCCCACACTGAGTTCAGTAAGAACATCTGGGCTGTAGGTCTTTATTGCTAGAAAAAAATGAAAATCTAATGTGAAAGGAGTGAAAAATGTGGAAAAATCACACACTGTTAGTAAATTAGGTCCTTTTTAAAGGGAACATCCTTACAAGCTTGGATTAATCTATGTGATTGAAACAATAGTGAAAGGTAAATGTACTTGGAGGGCACTAGCTTTGTTCTCTTTCTTTCCCAGTCAACTGACTCACGTGGTGAAGTAAATTTCCCTTGATTTTTTTTCTTCTTTCATGATCTACAAGTGACTGAGCTTGCAAGCCCTGAGTGACTTAACTCAGAAGAGTTTTAATTACAAAGGCAGCCTCTATTGCAGCTCTGGATGACAGCTCTGTGTTCCTAAACCAATTGACCTGAAGCTATGGAGATGAGTTCTTCTATTTCCTGCAGCCTTTTACAGAGATAAGAGGCTGACCAGTTGCCCTGACTATAGAATTTCTTCTTGATAACAAGTAATTAGCTTGCCCAGACAAAGAAGGTGAATTGTGCTTTTAAAGACAAAACTAGTTAGCAAGTTTTGGAAGACATCATCACATCACAACCCTAACCCTGAGAATATTAGGAAGGCAAGCTTGGCAATTGAACTAATTCATTTTTTGAGGCTCTTCCTTAAACTTTCCTTTTTCTTTCTGGGAAGGGAATAATTTTGATTTTACCAACTCATTGTTTTAGAAGTAAAAAGGAGCTAGCTCATACTCTTCAAAGAAAAAACTGAGGCTACCAGAAGGTAAGTGACTTGATCAAGATCACTCGGTTACTAACAAGACAAACCAAAAATTAAACACAACTCACCTGATTCAAAATCCAAGTCTCTTCCTACTGCTTATTTCAGACCTACTCCAATTTTCCTTTGTGAAAATATCACAAATGCTTACCCCAACAATAAAATTAATCTATGTTGCTAAATCATTTGAGTATTATAGGTCCCAGATGTTCAAAATGCTGACACTTTTAAATATTTGCTTTCAAGAAGGTTGTCAATTATGCTTTTATAATGTTAATTGTGTGAAACCTCTAGATTATTTTCAATACCTCATTATAAGGGATATCTTCCACCTTTCTCATATTTTTCTGCATACTTGGCAGACATTTAATTGTTCTTTTTCTAATGAATTAAGAAAGAGGCATGCTGGATTTAGGAAGGGCCAGCTTTGGAGTGAAGAAAATCTGGGTTTAAGAACTAAATTTGTTGTTGGTACACCTGAGTAAAATCAAATGTGCTCATTACTTCTATGACTCTTGACAAGTTACCCATTCTTTACATCTCACTTCTCTCATGGAAAAATGAGGAGGTTGGATTAAATTTGTAGTGTCCAAATATTTTAGATAGCATTCTCCATCATTTTTTTTAAAAAGCATAAGCACAACTTTTCATTATGAATATCTACATATCTAACTTGAAAATGTATGCATGTGCTACTATATAATATAAAATATAAAACTGAAATAAAATAAAAGTATGAAATTTAGAGTGAAAATAGCATTTCAAATAATAATAATACAAAACAAATACAAAATAATAAAACAAAACAATAATACAAAACATTTTTGCTCTCTCAAAAAATTATTGATAAGAATTGCTGTCTTCATTTAGCTATCATTTTATTGCTGTGGTCACCTGTGCAAGCCTCTGATTATATACATTGTTCTTCTATTTCTAATTTTATCTGGATATATGTTCACGTCTTTTTTTTCAATCATTTATTAGTACAGAAGCACTAATCTCAGAATTTGGTCCAAATTCTGCTTTTTATTGTCTTCTCTAAAACTGTTCCTGATTATTCCTATATCCAATTCAGAAGGCTAATAATAAGTCATTATAATGTTCATGTGTTTCATATTTATGTAGTATTTATAATATCTCTTTTGTATTGTACTCTGGGATCCATCAAAACAAAACTATCTCTGTTATTAATGTAAAAAGATATATAGTTATTTTAAAATTTATCAATTTTTTTAAACTGTGTTCCTATTATTAGACTCATTCTGTCAAATGAATTTGCCAAGATTACATCTAACTTTCTTTTAGGAGTATAGAATTTCAGGAAAAAGGACCTATAACAAATGCATGGCAGTTTATAAAATTTAAAGGACATTTATAGGCTCCTTCCATTACTCTTTATTTATAACTTTTTTTTTTTTTTTAATAACCTAAATGAGGGGTAGAGTCAAGATGGCAGAATAGAAGCTGGGATCCAGCTGAACTTTTCTAATATTTCCCTCCATATAAAAGGTCAGAAAGAAATCTTTAACCAATCTAAAAGAATTCAGGAGATATTCTGGAGACCTGACTGAAAGTCCAGAGGTTGACATGAGCAACAACAATGGCTCTTGGAACATCCAGGACAACAGCAGTAACAGTAACTGCAACAGAAAGATGTAGCATTGTTTATTTGTTAGCACTGGATACAATTAACACTGATGGTCAACTCTATTGCTTATAAACAGCTCTAATTTGACGTTTCTAAAGGCAGAGAGGAGAACCTATGATTTGTCACAAGGGAGCAAATTAAAGAAGCCCTTAAAAATAAAAATTAGCCAAATTGAAAAAAGAAAAACAGTATAAATGTTTCTAAAAAATTAGAATTGGGGGCAGCTAGATGGCACAGTGAATAGAATACCAGCCCTGAAGTCACAAGGATCTCAGTTCAAATCTGGTCTTAGACCCTTAACACTTGCTTAGGCAAGTCACTTAACTCCAATTGCCTCAGCCAAAAAAAATAGAATTGGCCCTGATAGACAACTTTTTTCAACAACAAGGGGATTCAGTCAAATTTCAATGGTCTTGTGATGGAGAGTGTTATCTGTACCCAAAGAGAGGACTGTGGGTAGAGAATATAAAGCACTTTTTTGTTGTTATTTGCTTGCTTTTTGTTTTCTTTCTCACTTTTTTCTTTTTCTTTTTTTTCTTTTTTCTTGTGCAGCATGTTAATTGTGGAAATATGTATAAAAGAATTGTACATGTTTAATATATATTATATTATTTGCCATCTGAGGGGGGAGAAAGGAGGGAGAAAAAATTTGGAACACAAGATTTTGCAAGGGTAAATGTTGAAAACTATCTATGCATGAGTTTTGAAAATAAAAAAGCTTTATAAAAATATAATTGGTCAAGGGGAAGCAAGTGACTCCATGAGACTTCAAGAAATGATAAATAGCCAAAAAAGAATTGGAAAATAGAAGAAAATGTGAAATATCCAATGGAAAAAAAACCTGGAAAATATGTTAAGGAAAGATAATTTAAGAATTATTAAGCTACCTGAAAGTCATGATAGATTTTAAAAAAGCAATTAGACATCATATTTTGAAAAATATGTATATCAAGGAAAACTACTTGAGCACATTAAATCCATATGGTGAAATAGAAATTGAAAGAATCCACTGGTCACTTTCTGAGAAATCTCAAAATGAAAACTCCCATGTATATTATAGTCAAATTTCAGAGCTCTTAAATGAAGGAGAAAATTTTCCAAGAGTTCAGAAAGAACTCATTCAAATAAGCCACAAATAGAAACCTTCAAATATTAAAGCCACATCATGATAATTTAAGATTGAATAGTTTCCACATTAAAGGTAAAGAGGGCTTGGAATATGATATTTAAGAAAGCAAAGGAGCTAGCATTACAACCAGGATTCACCTACCTAGCAAAGTGAAATAGAGGACTTCCAAGCATTCCTGATAAAAATGCCAGAGCTAAATTGAAAATTTGGCATTCAAGTAGAAGACTCAAGAGAATCATAAAAAGGTAAACATGAAACCATATTCATAAGGGACTCAATAAAGTTAAACTGTTTATATTCCTATATGGGAAAATGATTCATTTACTCAAGAATTTTATCATTATTGGGGCAGCTAGAAGCAGTCTTCATAAACAGAGGACACAAATTTGAGTTAATTATGTTGGAATCATTTCTGCCTGCCTTCCTCACCTTGGAATAATAAAAAAGTAGGATGAGAAACTAGGATATACTAGGAGAAGAAGGAAGGAAGAGGTAGAGCAGAGAAAAATATTCCCACATAATTGAAGCACACATAAATGAAGGAAATGGATTAGAAACCAGAATACAAGTATGCAAGAGACACACTTGAAAAAGAAAAATAACACTGAGTTAAAATAAAGGGCTGGAGCAGATTCTATTATGCTTCAATGAAAAGTTTTGGTGGTGAGAGATTCATTAAAAGAGGAAAGTAAAGAGTACTGGGGAAAAAAAAAAAAAAAAAAAAAGATTGAGCCCAAGTTAGATGCTGAACCTGAAAGTGCATTAGATGGAAGATATTATATTGTTCTAATCCATATCTCTACCTCACTCACTGACATTTTTCAAACCCTTTATCCATACTTTCTCTTCTCTATTTCCTGTTATGTGCTATCTTCCCACATAAGAAGACAAATTTCTTGTAGACAGAGACTCTCTTGCTTGCTTTTTTTTTATATCTCCAGTGATTAGCATACCGTCTGTCATATTATGATGTTTTAACATGTACTTAATCTATTATTCTACCTACTTATCTTACATTCTGAATATATTTCTATTTCTATTCCCAAGGATGCCCAAACTCACCTGGGAGTAACAAGAGCAGGAAAATAATAACACCCAGATTTCCTCAGATGAACTATAATTGCCCCTTCACTGAGCCAAAAACTTCTTCACAAGAGCCAAAAACCACAAAAGAAGAGGTTGTATAGTTGTAAATGAGCAGTTCGGTCATTTTAAAATATATATCCTGTTGAGCTGAGATTACAATTACTGGACATCAAAATCCCTCAGTAAATATTCAGTATTCTCTACTCTTCCAATGCAGAAAGGCCAGGGCTTTCTAACTTTACCCTTCTATGGCATGACTGCCATGATCCATATGAAGTGAACATGGTAAATGAAGTCTGGTGAAATCTCCCTTGAGTTCTTTACATTTGCTCTGCTACTATTTGACTGCAAGGACTCCTACTGAAGTGAAAACCAAAATCAATACCTGTAAAAGAGAAGGCTCTGGAGCCTTTTACATGCCTCCTAGTTCTTATCTTCCAGAAAGCCTGGGAATTTGATTGTGAACATGATTTTGTTCAGTTAGCTGTTGTTTTATTCTTTCAATATTCCCCCAACAATTTGTCCTATTAAGGATAGTCATGCAATTCAGCAAAAGCTGGCTTTTTGTTTTGATTATATTTGTTGCCTTTATATGTCATTGCACTATTTCCTATAATCCTGAGCAATCTAGTTCACAATTGTAAAAGCATCATCCTCCATATGTGTATTCCTCTGTCAAACTTTAGAAAGTACCATAAATGAGCTGGATTAGTATGCTTTTTCTAAAGGAGACAGAAACTGGGGGATGAGAGGGGAAAGAGAATCCCTGAAGTATTTTTCTTCAAGATTCATTTATAAATATATTATATTTAATGCACAAATTACTAGACTTAGAATGGAGATTTTTGTATTATAAATACATAAAGTAAATGGGGGAAATGTATCAGAAGCAAGATTCTATCTTCTTTTTTAGCTCAACATTAAAACATTCATTGGGTTACCTCCTCTGATATAAAATCAGTGTTGCGAATAGAAATTACTTTTCTTAATTTACATTTATCTTCTTCTTTAGACAAAGAAAATAAGAAAAAAATTAATTTCACTTGCCTTATTCCTGTCTTCTATTTTTCTTCAAATCAAAGATATTTATAATATCTTATTTTCTAAGGATTATGAGTTAAGAAATGTTGAAGTTTTGTAAAGTGTGAATATTTTACATCCCACAGTTTTCCAAAGTACTTTTTTCCCCCAAAGCATTTTATAATAATTATAATGATATAATAAGTTCTCAAAAAGAAACCCCAATCTAATCATTTGGTGAAACATTCTCAATTTAAATGTAGTTATCTAACTTGAAAATCAAATTTACTGACAAGTGGACTGAAATCTTTCTTATCATGATTTATATAATATTTTGGGAGCACAAAGCTGAACTTTTAGTCAGCTCTAGAATATCACAACCAATAGAGATGTTCAATGTCTCCAATTTTAGGAAACCATACAGTTCATCTTTCTGGGCGGGGGATGTGGTCACACAATAGGTTTCCTTATTACTCAGCCTAGCTACCTTAAAGGTCTATCTCTTTCCTATCTTAGATTTTATTGATGAATAGCTAGACAGCTATAAAGCAGAGACCATAAACTCTCATGAACAAAAAATCTCAAATTTTAGAGCTATTTCTCTTCCAAAATTGGGTATAGATCAACAGAAACTATCTAAAAATTACTTGATTTAGTATAGTGATAGTATCTTCTAACAGAAAAAAAAAATTAAGTTTATTTTCAAAGAATAACTATTTGGATATATAAATATTCATTGTGACACATCAGTTTATTTTGATTTATATCTGCAAAATTATAGATGCAAACTCAAAATTCCAATGGAATATTGAGAAACACCTAGCTCTATCTTTTTAATGATTCAAGCTACCATTAGCTTATAATTTTTACAAAATCTCTCTAACTGGAAATCATAATTCATATTTCAAGTAAAGTGAGGTAACCCAATGACAAAGGATACTATAGGGAAAAAAAATTTCTATATTTAGAACAATGACCTTTCTACCCCCTTAGGATGCTACTGTACCAGCTGTGAGCATCATGCATGAACTTTCATCCTTTACAATGTTAAAGAGTCTATATGCATGTAATGTCCACAGCAAGAATTTTCTTGTGTTTTTCATAAAAGAATTAAACTTTGCAGAAGAGTGAAAGAAAAAGTTGCTCTTAAAAAAAAAATAAGACATCAGAGCATAGGTAAAACCTGCAGGGATTCAACTGTACTTGAAAGCCTACTTTTAAGTATTCTTGATCTAAATGATCTAAGGGGATTTTGAGAATTAATGAATACTAGGTTTCAGACTAGGTCAAAAACAGATCTTCTCTACCCTCTTACCCCCAAAAGTTATTACTTTTAAAACTCTATTCATAATTCAGTGTTTGGAGTTTATTCAATGTGGTATTAACATTTCAATAATAATGATAATTCCATTTAAACAGAAAAAGAATTTCATGAACATGAGGTTATTTTAATCTAATTAAAAGTTTTAAAATATGAAGTCATTTGTTTTCAAAAGATTTTTATATTTCATTCCTATTTTATAAGAATTTCAGATAAAACAAATGTTAAGTGTCCCTTTTCACTTTAGTTAACCAAAAGAGAAAGCAACAATCAAAGCCATCCATACACTTGTCAAGGTCCATCTGTTTGGGAGAATTGTCAGGGCAGAAGAGAATAATCAAATAAATACTCCTTCTATAAGCTTATAATTTTATTGGAGAGAAAATCCTTATACTTTCAGGAAAAATCTGAAAAACTAATGTCTAAACAACAGTTTAACGATACAAGAAATACCATAAAAAGTATATATTATTTCCATTTCAATCAACTGAAAAATATTTATTGAGAAACCAACCATGTGTCAGATGCTACACAAGTTACTGGAAATGCAAAAGCAACAATGAAACAATCCATAACCACAAGGAGCTTATGGTCTAAAGAAGACAAAAAAAACATACATGCACATTTGTTTATACAAAAGAATTCTGAAAGTAACATGTACAAATAAGATAATTTGCGGAAGAGGTCACTAGCATTACATGGAATCAGAAAATTAATCATGTAAAATAATGTTTACTTAGTCTTAAAGAAACTAGAAACATATTATTGCAAAGGGTAATACAGGCCCCACTTAGGTAGACCTCTATGTCTAACCTCGAACAATGTTTACCTGAAACATGAAACTGCTAAATAATTTTTTTTAAAAAGTATGTAAGAAGTTATATGCACAAGAAGTATGTAACTGCTTTTATAATTATTGTATGCATGATATTCCAAACTCTTAAAAGGTAATATTTAAAGAATTAGGGGCACATTTCCATCACCCACTTTATGGATGGTTAGTGAATATTGAGCTATAATCATTTTTTGGCATAATACCAGAAGAGATAAACACTAAAGGATATATTTCATGGAACAATTTTGTTATGGCTCCAAGGGAGAGACTAGATAAGTTGTGGGATTTTCCATTTCTTATTTCTATATTTTTATGATTTATTCCAGATTTATTAACACAGCATTTTTCTAGTTCAGATTCCTTATACTGAAGGTTAACATACCTCTACTGACAGAAACATAAAAATTGCTTACAAATGACAAAAATTTTATTTCCCTCATTTTCTTAAAAGAGAAAAATTCTAAATATACATATAGGCAATTGAACTGAAGGCACAGTAACCCAATTGAAATACCAACAAGTTCTAATGGGACCCTAAATTATGAAGATCTATTTTGTCATTTCTAATTTAATTCACAGTTTACCACACTGGCTACATTTTTTATTCCCTAATATAGGGTATGAATGAAATATTGTAGCTTTTATTCAAAGATGAATGCTTATGAAGGGTGAAAGGAAAAGTATATGAAATACTTGTAATAAAGAACTCAATATCTATGCTGTAAGTACAGCAATAAAACCGTGCTTTGCATAGTGAATAGTGTTTTCTGTGATCATCACTAGCTGGCTTTCAAATGGGGAACAGACAACATTCTGCATTGCCTTTATATAATTTGATTTGCTAAAAATCAACTTTTATGAGCTATGGTCTAAAAAATTTTAATACAATGAAATTATGAACACAAACCTATGTTGCATGAAATATAATTTGCAGTGTCTATGTAACATTCATCTCACTTTTACATTCAAGTTTTATAATAGGTAACCAACTACAAAATTCAGAGGATAAGATGTTAGATTTACCAAACAGATTCAAAATATCTTGTGATATACAAGAGAAGAAACATTTTTCCCAATTGGAAAAATCAAGGAACATTTTAAGCATTAGATGACATGGATCTTTAAAGCTAGATAAGATCTTAGTAGACCCCAAATCAGGTGATGGACAGAAGCAAGAGGAAGGGAAGGTGAGCACATTAGGTACTATGAATAGTTTGACCAAAGATACAAATGCAAGAAAGTAATAAAATGTATGGTGAGAAGAATGGGAAACGGAGGAAATAACATGTCAGCTGAAATATAGATTAGTAGGAGGGAAAATAGTAAAATAATAATAATAATAAAATAATAATAATAACATTAACAGGAAAGTAAATATGACCATAGAATATGAATTACATTGAATATTGGTCTAAAACATTTCAATTTTATTCAGCAAAAATAGTGAATGATCTTTTTGATAAGTGGCCATATAAACACTACTAATGTCTCAATAGGAGGCCAAATAGTATTACAAAAGGTAGAAATAGGGTAATTGAAAGAAGCTAAATTGAATTTGCTTTTCTTTTTTCTTAAATTATTGATGCCATCATAAAAAATTTAGAATATATTCCTTCCCCTTCATATATCTAAATCATAACAAACAGAAAGAAAAACCAATTCTAGAAAAACTATTGAAACATAAGCCATATCTAACAGTTGTTATCATTGTATCTATCATTTTCCTGGTTCATTCTGTTTTAATATCTGTTAATTTATATGTCCTCCTTCATTTCTCAGAATTTTTCAGATTCACAATTTTGGTTGCATAATAATATTCTGTTTCATTATAACATTCCAAAAAGACTGGAAAATCAACACTATAGATTTATTAACTTCTTTGAATAATGATCTAAAATATTTCAGTTGGATTAAGCAAGAGTCATTTATTTCTTGAGTCATTCTTCAATCAATGGAACTTATTTTCTTGCTACCACCAAAACTGCTGGTACATTTTTTCCATATGTGGAAACCATATCTGTTTTTCAATGTTTTGTTTTATTTTGTTCTTTTTCTACTTTCTTGGACATAACTAACAAGAATCTCTACATTAAAAAAAAGTTATTATTCATTCTCTTTTTTCACATAATTATAAAAAGCTCTGTAAATAGTCAGACCAATTCACAACTCCACCAATAATGTATTAGTGTTGGATTTATGTTTCAAAAAGTCACATCAACCACTCCTTCCCCACTCAAAAATACTATTCTGAATTTTTTGTTATTGTTTTTATTAGATTAACACTTTCTTAATATCAAACTCTCTTAAATCCTTTGAGGATGTAACTTCTCAGTATTAGTTACCTCTGTTTATGTGGTTCTAAGTCATTGGTGAGAATTGAAATGGCCTATTGAATATTCAATTGCCCTTGAAATAGGAAAGTCATGAGTCAAGTCCTGCTTCTGACACATACCAGCTCTGTAATCATGGCTTCTTATAATTCATAGCTATATATCAAAGACTGCACATTACAATAATTAGTATCATAGAAAGAATTTCAATTTTGGTAATTCTCCAGTATAGATTAATTGGAGGGAAAATAGTAAAATAATAATAATAACAATAATAATAATAATAATAAACAGGAAAGTAAAGATGACCATAGAATATGACCACAGAATATAAATTACCTTGAATATTGGTCTAGAACATTTCAATTTTATTTAGCAAAGAATAGATAGTAATTGAAATTATAATTTTGAGAGATTAGAAATTAAGTAGTAACCAACAGTAATAAGTAAATTGAAAACATATATCCAATTGTGTGCTCATTGGAATAATTGGTTTCAGCATTGATATTGACCCTGAAAATAAAATGGAGAAAAACCATTTAAAGAATCTTAATATTATGGAATTGTTTTATCATTGGTTATTACCTCTTTTGTCCTAGGAATAATAGTTAACATTTATATAGCATTTACTATATTCCAGGGCCTGGACTAAGGAAGGAAAAAAGACAGAGACAGAAAAAAGACAGTAAGAGAGAAAGAGACAAGAGAAGAGAGAGGGAGATAGAAGGGGGAAAGAGAGGGGAGAGGGAAGGCTGAAGAAAGAAAGGGAGCAATGGAGGAAGGGATGGAAGGATATAGGAAGAGAGAGATATAGAGGCAGAGAAAGACAGATAAAGCAGAAAGGCAGAGTGACAAAGAAAGAGGAAAAGACAAAGCAAGATTCAGGGACAAATGAAACCAGAGGGCATTATGAGCCTAAGAATACAGAAGAAAAGCAGCTGGTAACACATAGCCTCTTTTCTTCAAGTTGCTTATACTCTTCAGTTAGCAGCATTGTTTGTCTTCTAAGTGGCAGTTGGTAAGAAAGTTTTATGGTGTTAGGGATGAATCCATTCTTCACAGGAATTACTTCCTTTGAACATAGCTAAAAGAACCAAGATGGAGTTTCTTCTATTCCCAAGATTCTTGGGGCACAGAAGCAGCACAAGAGTAAAGAAGATCCGAATTCAAATTTGGGCTCAGATATTCACTAACTACATGACTTTAACAAGTCAATTAACCTGTCAGCCTCTGTTTCCCAAACTGTAAAATGGGAATAACAATATCACTTCATTCAGAGGGTTGTTATTAAAATCAAAAAATATAATATTTGCAAAATAATTATCAAAATTTCTGATGTCTGGCACATAGTAGGTGCCACACAAATTCTTATTCTTCACTTTCTTCCTCTATTCAGTCCTATATCTTAGGTCATCACCATCAGGAAATGAATGGGATTTCTTAAAATCTGCTTTTAGAATAAAAGTTATTTGCATTTGCCAGCAACGTATAAATAATGTTATATTTTCAGCAAGAATTATATTTTTATTTCAGTTGGTTGGTCAGTTATTGTCCTTTTCTAAAATAAGATCAAAATAACATTATTATGTTAGAGTCAAGTTATAAAGTATCTGACTGTAGCTGATCAGACCAATAAGAGTTCAGAATGCTTTACCACTAGTCAGGTAAAAATAGTCTGCAAGAATATTTGGGGTTGATTTTTAATATTTCTTTTGAGCTGCTTCAATTCTGCTTTGTTCATTGAGCATAGTCCCTTCTTTGATGCGAGCATACCATGCTGAGCAGTTCTTTGCCTGCAACTCCCATGTCACACAGTTAGTTCAAAAGTTCTTCACAGAGACCTTGAGACTCTCCTTGTATCACTTCTCCTGACCATCATGTGAGCTCTTGCCTTGTGTGATTTCTCCATAAAATGTTAATTCCAATATATTTTGAAGTAAGGCAAATTAAGCAAAGAGGAAGTCCAGCTCTTTTGAATCTTCAGAAAGTTTCCATTTATTATACCTTTTATTATATTAAAGAGTGCACCTAAATATTCTATAAGAAGCAATATGTCAAAATGGCTAGAAAAGTGACCTTGGAGTTAAGTAAACATGCATTCAAAACATGCTTTTGATAAATTGTACAAACTTAGGCAACTCAAATAAGCACACAGTTGGTCATACTCAGCCTTCAAAGATTGTAAATTATAAATGACTTAACAATCTCCATCAATGAAGGGAGTTTTTAATACTAGGAATGCTGCAAAAAAATGAAATTACAAGACCTCCACCAAAAAAAAAAAAGTAAACAAAATAAACAAATAAAATAACAAAATACCCTGCTCTATTCTTTTCATTAGCTACTTATGGCAACTTACTCACAGACTTTTGTTAGGATTGTTCCCTACTCTTCGAACGCCAGGTTTTGAGGAAAAAGAGAGATGGGGAAGAGGAGCCAAGATAGCTGAGAGCATGTAGGTCTTTACCTGAGCTCTTCCTGGAATTCCCTCAGATCAACACCAGATCAAGCCTCTGAACTCTGTCTGGAGTGAAAGAACCCACAAATATTTGGAGTGCAACAAACTTTCAGCAAAATATATTTTGGAAGAACTTCAAAAAAGGACTGTTTCAATATGGCAGGGAGAGGGATGGCAGCCAAGAGCAGGGACCAGGGCAGTGTGATGTCTGAGCACAAGGGAATTTACCAGAAGGCTCTTAGCCAAAATAAAGCTGTATTGGCTATTTGGTCCTAGTTGGAATCTAGAAGATCAACAGATTAGTTGTGAGACATCCAGTGTAAATATAAAAGGCAAATAGTGAGCCTCTGAACCATATTCTATGGGACTTGGCCATGACTATCCAGAATCAGAAGCAAGTCATTCACACTGTCACAGAAGAGCATAAAGTTATTGTTACCTATAGAGGAAGCTTGGGACAATCTTCCCTTTCCCCTAAGATCAGACCTCAACCTTTAAAAAAAATTAAGCAAAAAAGCAAAAAGAACTCTGACTATAGATAGCTTTTATGGAGAAAGAGAATAGATCCCAAACTGATGATCCTAAAGGCAAATGGTCTCCAGATGAAGCCCTAAAGGATGATTTCATTTGTTCCCCATCTCACAAGGCTCTCTTGAAAAAATTTAAAAAGAATATTGAAAGAGGGCTAGAAGAAAAATGTGGAAAGAAAATGAAAACTTTGCAAGAGAGTTTGGGAAAAGAAACAAATTATCAGAAGAAAACTCCTTAAAAATAGATTTAGCAAAATGGAAAAATCAAATAACTCTTTATAAAATAGATTTGAAAAAAAAAAAAAACAATTAATTGAAAAACAGAATTTGTGAAATGGAAAAAAATCCAGTGAACAAAACACCTCATTTAAAAGTTCAATTGACCAAATGAAAAAGGAAACTTAAAAAAAGCTAACTGAAAAAAATTAGAATTGAACAAATGGAAGTGAATGGCTCAATGAGCCTTTAAGAATCAATCAAACAAAACCAAAAAAAAAAAAAAAAAAAAAAAAAAAAAAAGAAAAAGTAGAAGAAAATGTAAAATACTTCATTGGAAAAACAATTGACCAGAAAAACTGTTCGAGGAGAAACAATCTAAGAATTATTGGACTTCCTGAAAACTATGATGGAAAAAAAAGAGCCAAGATATCATCTTTCAAGAAATCATCAAGGAAAACTGAATTTATGTTCTGGAACTAGAGGGTAAAACATCCAT
The DNA here is from genome assembly GCF_048593235.1 of Sminthopsis crassicaudata. Lineage (NCBI taxonomy): Eukaryota > Metazoa > Chordata > Mammalia > Dasyuromorphia > Dasyuridae > Sminthopsis > Sminthopsis crassicaudata. Next base: position 216,761,282 of record NC_133620.1, on the reverse strand, counting down.
TGAAAGAATTCATCCATTACCTCCTGAAAGAGACCTCAAAATAAAAACTCCAAGGAACATTGTAGCTAAATTTCAGAATTTCAAATCAAGGAGAAATTTTGCAAGCATCCAGGAAAAAAAAAAAAAAAAAAAAAAAAAATTCAAATATTGAGGAGCCACAATAAGGATTACCCAGAAGCTAGAATTTAGCCATCCTCTATTTAAGCACTATCAGCTTCCACCTTAAAGGATCAAAGGCCTACAATCTGATACTTTGAAAAGAAAAGGAACTTGCATTGCAACCTAAAATCAACTATCCAGCAAAAAATGAACATTATCTTTCAGGTGGAAAAGATAGATATTTAATGAAACATGTGAATTTCATTATTTTTCTGATGAAAAGTAAATAGATAATTTAATCTTCAAATACAGAACTCAAGAAAAGCACAAAAAGGTAAAAAGGAAAAACAACTTTCTTTTAAAAATTAAAAAGCTTACACTCCTATATGGGAAGATGAAATATTTAACTTTTGAGATCTGTATCTCTGTTACGGATATACTTAGATGGTGCAGGTACAATTTGATTTTATTGCGAAGATATAAAAAAGAAATTAAAGGAATAAAGAGGGGTCTACTGGAAAAAGAGGGAAATGGAGTTAAAATGGGGGTAAATTACATTTCATAAAGAGGCATAAAAAGATCTATTATTATTGAGGGAAAGAAAAGAAGAGAATGAACATTATGTGAATCTCACTCTCATCAGATTTGGCTCAAAGAGAGAATTTAGCTTCGCAGAGAAACTTGCTCACTCTACAGGGAAAGAGAAGGGAAAAGGGAATAAAAAGGGGGAAGCTAATAGAAGGGAGAACAAAAGTAGAAGGGGAAAGGTTTAAGAAAGGGGATAGGGCTAGAAAAAGCAAGGGATTTTTGAGGGAGGTAGTAGTCAGAAGGAAAATACTGGAGAGGAAGGTAAGGGAGAAAGATAAGAGAAAAATGTGACTTGAGGAAAACAAGATAGCAGGAAATGCAGTTAGTAATTTTAACTGTGAATGTTAATGGGATGAAATTTCTCACAAAATGGAAGCAGATAGCAGACTGAATCAAAAGCCAGAATTTTACAATATGTTACTTTCAAGAAACACATTAAAGCAGAGTGATACATTTAGAGTAAAGGTAAAGGGCTGGAGCAGAATCTATTATGCTTTAAATTAAAAAAAAAAAAAAAAAAAAACACAGGGGTATCAATCCTGATTTCAGATGTACTTTTTCTCAACAATAAATGGAACCTATACAAAAATTGAACATGTATTATGTCATAAAATTCTCAAAATCAAATTCATAAAGGCAGCAATAGTAAACAATTTTTTTTCAGATTATATGCAATAAAAATTACATACAGTAAAAGGCCAGGGGAAAATAAACCAAAAATTAATTGAAAATTAAATAATCTATTCCTAAAAAATGAGTGGGTGAACCAAGAAATCACAGACACAATTGATAATTTCATCCAAAAGAATGTTAACAGTGAGACAATAAGCCAAAATTTATGAGATGCAGCCTAATCAATTCTTATGGGAATTTTTATATCCCTATATACTTAGTTGCATAAAATAAAGAGATCAATTAATTGGTCATGCAACTAAAAAAAGCAAAAAAAAAAAAATATATATATATATATATATGTATATATATATGCATATATATATACCAAATTTGAAATTTGAAAATAAAAGGGGAGATTAGTAAAATTGAAAGTGAGAAAACAATTGAATTAACAAAGAAAAATAAGAGTTGGTTTTATGAAAAAACCCAACAAAATAGATAAACCTTTAGTTAATTTGATTAGAAAAAGGAACAAAGAAAATCAAATTGGCAATATCAAAAATGAAAAAAAGATATTTGACAGTTGAGGATTTACTATTAGCCTTCAAAAATGGCACTGGCACTTACTGGTTTCAAATGATCACATATCAAATAATCACCAATTATCTTTCTGCATTCTACTGCTCCCTTTACTTGGTTCTTTCTACTACCCAAAATTTGACTTAACTTGTGATTGTATGGGATAGACCAATACTTGTATTGTAAGATGAGAAAACACCTTTTTGCATAAGAGTTTAGAAGTTCTAAGTATTTCTGGGAACATTTACTATTGCTAATTCATATGACATCAAACTTTTGAATAGCCATAAAGTTACTCACAGAGCCATAATTATTTTATGTCCTGTAAATGATAGAGTGTAACAAGTTCAGTTGAAATGCACTCTCAAAAAACACCATTGAACAAGTTTCTATTTGACCATTTTTCAAATAGTGGATTTTGGAACAACTAAGACATAGAATTAATTTATTTCCTAAATAAGTTAGGGTTGGCTTCTTTTTAGTTTGTTGGCTTAAGCAATTCAGCTAAGGTCATAGTAAGAAATGAATTGTCAGTTAAGCAATTCATGCAAGCATGCCAATTAATAACATATATTCCAGAAAAGAAGCTATCTTCCAGACAATTAATTTCCTTACTAAACACTTTGAACATGTATAACAAATTTTGATTTAATAACTTCCTGCAAATAGTTTATAAATGAAATTACAGGAATCATTAGGCAGAGAAAAAATGATTTCAGATCTTCAGGATAATTTTCTCCCAATTTTACTTTGGTTTCCCTCCTTTTCTTTCTATCTTTTTCTTTCTTCTTTTCTTCTTTTCTTTTTTCCTTCCATTTTCTTTCTTTTCACTTATATATAATATCCTCCAACTCAAACATTAGACTTGATAATCTTGTTTTCAAATCTGATTTTACCTAAAGAAGCACTCTTATCAAAAATCTCTCTTTTTGTATATAATTATAATATTTAATTATTTCAGTTGTTGGCTGAGATTTCTTTAAATATGATCCATAAATCATGAAATATATTTTTATCCATCTATGACATAAGTTTTTCAATAACCTCAATCCTTTTATTCACTATTTATAGCTCTAACCTTAGAATACTTGATTTTAGAACTTTGGAATTTTAACATTGGAATTTTAAAACTTTGGAATTTTAAAAGAAATTTAGCCATCCTCTGTTTCAGCACTAGATTTCACAGATGGTAACTTGTCCAATTCTCAGGAGAAGCAAGAACACCCAAGTCATAGAATTAGGATTATAGTTAGAAACATGGGACTAACACATTAGTCTTAATTCTCCAAGATTCATTCCTGATGCTGTGCTTTTTCTCTATCATGCCAAAAAAACCAATCTGTTCTGGATCACAATTTCATCATTTTGCATCTAGACTTTACACATTGAAAATACCCTCTTCTCTTAGGGCCAATCCCTCTGATTTGTCCCCAAATCTCCATTTTTAGGCTGACACAGACCAACTTTTTTTTCCATTCCTTTCCAGACTACATTCCTTATTCTTTGGACTTTTTCAACCTTCCTTTCCATACAGAATGCCATCTTCTCCTCCCTCTACCTATTTTTAGCTTTTAAAAAAATGTGTCCTCTTCTCCCTGTAGAATATAAAACTCCATAAAGGATACATAACCTTTATTTCTGGTTGTATATATATTCCCAATGCTTACTCCAGTGCCTGGAACATAATCTTAATAGATGTTTATTGGCTGACTTGATTGACACCCTTTCAAAAATACTAATTTATTTACATTGTTTTCTCCTCTATTTAATAATTCTCTTTAAAGGAAATGGGAGTACCAAGCTACCATTTTAATCCTTGTTGTGATATAGTGACCATGATATATGAGAGGTTATGACTAGAGAAGGAAGGGGTTGACATTGATAACTGGAGTAATATAGCACATTTCTGAAAGCATAAAAGAATAATGATAGCCTTGAAATGAAGTTAAGGAAGATTTGCTTTAGAGTCAAGTATATGGCAAGTTAAAACTAAATATCCTCTATTAACTTGGTTGACTGTAATGTCTCAAATCTATCTGGTTTCACTATATCCTTGAGCAAGCTGTTTACAATTTATGAACTCTGACTGCATTAATTATAACTGCCACTTTATATAAATAATTCTCAATAGGAAATAAAACTAGTTTTCAATATTGTTTTGTACTTCATCAAGCATAACCTGTCAGTAAATAGGTTGTAGTCTTTGATAGTCATTTTACACGGAGTGAAGTTAGCCATGGTACAACTGCTATGAATCTAATGTAATTACATCATCATTTTAGTAGCAATAGAGCTGCCATATGTTTACACTATAATATAACTGTTGGTTTTGTTTGCAGATTATGCATGCCCCAGGCCTCCTTTAGAGTCATTTTAATTTATGATAGAGAAACATGCACATGTGGATTCTTGAATGCTTATGGGATTTTCATGTGTAATGTAGGTGTTTAATTTTCCAATGTGTAATTTCGAAAAATGTCACACACAAACTAATAGGATGAATTTCAGCTTGTCTGACTTTCAAAGAAAAACTATTACATAACAAAAAATACATTCCAATTGACTAATTATCAATAAAAATAAATCATTCAAGTTTTTTATTTACTTTAAAAAAGATATATAGTAAAAATAGGAAGTTCTCAGTGTGTTGTTTTTCAAAAGATTGAGGATGCAGAACACAATAAAGATAATAGAATTTTGATTTTGAATGAATCTACATTACAAATATCACATGGATTTTCTCTTGACCGATCCTCTCATGTTTTAAAAATATATTCCATATCTGCTACCAAGCCTTCCTGTTAATATACATTCATTGATTCATTTATTTGGCAAACATTTATTTTAAAGACCTGCTGTATGTAGAGTATATAGTTGATATATTATTTGTAGATATATATATATATATATGTGTGTGTGTGTGTGTGTGTGTGTGTATGTGTGTGTTATATGTGTGTATATACATATTATATGTGTATATATTAATCAATGTGTGTTTTTGTATATATGTGTATGTATATAGGTATGCATAGATAATATATGATTTTTGCCATTCTTGAATTTACAAACTAGTATGGAATATGACATATAACTATCACTCACATTATTATACCACCTAAAAGCTTCAAGGAAGTTTCATATCTTCATAAGAAAGGGATTCTTAGCCTAATTTGTTTCATGGAACCCTTTAGCAGTCCAGAGAAAGGAAAAGAGGAAACAAGCATTTGTTAAACACTTGATATGTGCTAACTAACCACTCTACATTTGCTCCACACAACAACCATGTGAAATAGCTATTATTATCTTACATAATAGTTAAGGAACCTGAGGCAAAATTTCTTAATCACATAGTATACTATTGAGGTCACATTTGAACTAAGTTTTCCTGACTGCAGGATCAGTTGTTTATCATCCATTTCTGTGCATTTCTTCTCACACTAATGTTTTGTTGGTGATGTTGTTAATAAATAAAGCGAAATATACTTAATACATATAATACACATTTCTGTATGTATTTCAAGTTTGAAAATTCCAGCATAATGCTAGGTATAGAAATTCCAAATGATTTTGGAGGAAATAGGATGTGAACTGGCTATTTACATGTCAAGAAAATTTTGTACTGACCAAGAAATGAGAGAAAGAGCAGACAGTTCCAGATGTGCATTGCTGGCAGACAGGCACTAGTTCCCAAAGGGAAGATAGGAACAGAGAAGCAGAAATAGACTTTTCTCCTACTGGTTTCATTGATAAGTATGTGAGAGGGCTTATCCTGTAACTTTCCCCCTCATTTCTGTTCTTATATATTTTATATAGAAGTTTTTGATTCTTAAGAACGTTATACGTGTTACATGAACCTTTCCTTGTGACTAATAGTTGTTAATTCTGCAACATTTACATATGGAGTTCACATTCCATTGTTTTAGTGTGGGTATTGTTTCCTGGGTGTGCAAAGATGGTGAGTTAGGGGGAGAAAAATGCTGTTATCACACCTATAAAATTCTGTTTCAGAAAATTTATAAACCTGAATTTCAACCCTAATTTGGTGGCAAAGGACACCATCTGGGGGCATAGTTTATATGCTATTCTGTTCTATGTGTTTCGTATCTGAACTTCTAAGGGAATAGAGCAAGGGAAGGTATCTCTTTCTCTCTTTCCTCCCTCTAAGACCAGAAACATACCTCTCATTATCTTTTGAAATATGGCAATTTGTCTGATAAAGGCTTCATTTCTAAAATATATAGAGAATTGACTCAACTGTATAAGAATACAAGCCATTTTCCAACCTTTAAATCATCAAAGGACATGAAAATTTTTCAGATGAAGAAATTAAACATATTTCTAATTAAATGATAAAATGTTTTTGATCACTATTGATCAGAGAAATGCAAATTAAGACAACTCTAAGGTACCACTTTACTCTCAGGTTGTCTAAGATGACAAAAAAAGATAATGATAATTGTTGGAGGGGATGTGGGAAAACTGGGACACATACATCCTTAGTGGAGTTGTGAACTGATCCAATCATTCTGGAGAGCAATTTGGAACTATGCCAAAAGAGTTATCAAACTGTGCATACCCTTTGATCCAGCTGTGTTAGGTTCTTACTAAATGCTAAGTCGATACTTAAAAATTCTCTAGTTCACACCTTTGGTTCAGGCCTTTAAGGGGAGTTTACCCCTTTAAACTTCTGAGGAGGAGTTTACATATGAAAAGGAGTTTACACAACCTTTAAAAGGAGCAAGTTCATTGGTTGAAGTAATTTTCCCACACAAAAATGTATGTAGCAGCCTGTTTTATAATGGCAAGGAACTGGAAACTGAGTGGATGCGCATCAGATGGAGATTGGCTGAATAAGTTATGCTACATGAATGTTATGTAGTATTATTGTTATATAAGAAACAATTAACAGGATAATTCCAGAAAGGCCTGGAGAAACTTACATGAACTGATGCAGAGTGAAGAGAGTAAAACCAAGAGAACATTGTATACAAAAATGATCCGTTCTACTAGACATGGCTCTTTTCAACAGTGAAGTGATTCAGGCCAGTTCCAATGGTCTTGTGACAATGAGAGCCATTTCCACCCAGAGAGAGGACTATGCAGATAGAATGTAGATCACAACATAGTATTTTCACTTTTTTGTTGTAGTTTGCTTGCATTTTGTTTTTGTTCTCATCTTTTTTCTCCTTTTTGATGTGATTTTTCTTGTGCAGCATAACAATTGTAGAAATATGCATAGAAGAATTGCCAAAAAAAAAAAAAAAAAAGTCAAACATGACTGAAAAAATACTGAATAGCAATCAACAACATATAGATATAAATTTAGATAAAGATAGGCACTAGCAGTTAGGAGAGCTCCAAAAAGCCTCCCAAAAGATGGTGCTTTAATTTCATTTTAGGCCAAGAGAGGAACTCTATGAGGCAGAAAGAGTCTATTCCAAGCACATGGGACCACTAGTGGAATGACAGAGACATGTGAAGGAAGTATCATTATATGTGATCTCAAAGAAAATTAATATTTAAAAATTTGGTTATTCACTTTTTTTAAAAGACAAGATCCCTAGGTTAAGGATCATTGACTGGGAGGTCCCATGATGCTTGAAAACTCTCTGACAAAAGAAAGTATTTTATTTCATTAGAATGAGAGTTACTTGACAAATACTTTTTTGCCTTTTTTATATTATCAGAATTTAAGAGAATCCCTTTCACATGAGGAAGTACATAATAAACATGGGAGAATTTATTGACTTCTTACTCAGAAATAAAGCTTAAAATACAAAAACTCCTAGGAGGGGGAGAAAAAAATTGAAAATGACTAGAAGTACTTTCCTAAAAAGTAGGAGGGGAGGGAAGAGATAGGTTTTTTGTACCAAAATGGCGGCAGGAAAGATGAGGGGGTGTAGAAAGAAAAGTCTTAGGACCAAACAGATAATACAAAGTGAAGTTTGTATTTTGGGTGTTTAAATAGAATACTGGAAAATAAGCAGTTGATTATCATAGTGATATAGTTTCATTTACCTCTTGCTTGTAAGGATATTATTTTCTTCTGAATAATATCTATAACCTTTCATTTTTCCTTTTCCTGCTCTTATTACTACTAAGTTTACATTTAACGATGTTCATTATAAAAATCATCTCTATAATGCCCTTAAGCTTCTACTTAGTTTTATAGATGCCATAAAGTCTAATGAAGGAAATATATGTTTCACTGTGCATTATCTATTCAAATTCATTTTGTGTTACCAAAGACTTTGATCAAATTTATTTCTCTGTCCACTCCTCCACCCCATTTCACTCCCTCCTCAAAATGTTGCTATGTTAATTAATATGGAGCATCCATGTTAATTATTCCAAGCTTGTGCCCAGAATTATTTCAGAAAGAGGCATAAGATGAAAGAGGAAAGAAAAACTTAATGGTTTGAGATAGGAAATTAAAAATGAAAAGCAAATACCTAAAGCCCTGAATACAAATATTTTTGAATCTTGCTGTGGGAGAGTATTCAGAATTCACATTATAGACTTTCTTCAATCCAATGATAAAGCAATTCAATAATAATTTATCAAACACCTATTTCATATGGAACTTTGTGCTTATTTCTGTTTTAAGATACTAAGATGAAATGTCAAGATCCCAGTATTCCTAGAGCCTACATATACTCAAATAGATAGCAATCACACCACACACACACACAACCACATACAAAATCACATGCAGAGTAAAAGTAACTCACAAACAATGAATTTGCATAGAACATTAATTGCATTAAATAAGTTCAAATATTCTGAGGCAAAAGCATTAATTTCTGGTCATAGGGATGACTTCTTCAAGTGACAGTTGATTAAAACATTAAAGATAGGTAGATGTGGAATGGGAGAGGGAAGAATGTCAATCCAGCTTTCTCCTGATACACAAATAACACAAGAAGTTGTTACGGATCTTCGGTAACTTTGAACTAAATGCAAAAAAGAAACCATCTTTTACCAAAGTCTATGTTATAAACTCTACTAAAGTTTAGTTAACATCAACATCTGTTTGAAGGAGGAACAGACGATACTTACAGATGTGTGGTTATTTGCTTTATAACTGAATCTATTTGCCTAAGCAATATGCTTCAAAGAAATTCATTGTCTTGAAAAGTTTCTAGACACAAATAGACAATTTAGATAGATTATTCACCATAAACTTGTGCAGCAGAATAAAGGATCCAAGTGACTACCAGGTATGACCAGCTATGAAAGTATCATGATTGTTCTAGAAAAGGGTTGATATAGAATGAAGATTGAAGTCATGGAAGTTGGGAAGAGTGAGGAATACTGAAACCTGAATATTCAAAAGGAAGAGGAACTAGGGTGGAGAATCAATCAATCACAAAAATTACTAAATATCTACTATCTACCTGGTATTATAATCCTACTATCCTTTAGATGCCAAGACATAAATAAAAGGGTTCTAGTTGCCAAGGAGCTCACTTTTTTCTTTTTCTTTTTTTTTTTTTAATTTTATTTAGAATTTTTTCCACCGTATATATGCATGAGTAATTTTTTTTATAATATTATCCCTTGTATTCATTTTTCCAAATTATCCCCCCCTTCCCTCCACACCCTCCCCCCAATGACAGGCAATTCCATACATTTTACATGTGTTACAATATAACCTAGATACAATATATGTGTGTAAATACCATTTTCTTGTTGCACATTAAGTATTAGATTCTGAAGGTATAAGTAACCTGGGTAGATAGACAGTAGTGCTAACAATTTACATTCACTTCCCAGTGTTCCTTCTCTGGGTGTAGTTATTTCTGTCCATCATTGATCAACTGGAAGTGAGTTGGATCTTCTTTATGTTGAAGATATCCACTTCCATCAGAATACATCTTCATACAACATTGAAGTATACAGAGATCTTCTGGTTCTATTCATTTCACTCAGCATCAGTTGATGTAAGTCTCTCCAAGCCTTTCTGTATTCCTCCTGCTGGTCATTTCTTACAGGCAATAATATTCCATAACATTCATATACCATAATTTACCCAACCATTCTCCAATTGATGGACATCCATTCATCTTCCAGTTTCTAGCTACTACAAAAAGGGCTGCCACAAACATTTTGGCACATACAGGTCCCTTTCCGCTCTTTAGTGTTTCTTTGGGATATAAGCCCAGTAGTAGCACTGCTGGGTCAAAGGGTATGCACAGTTTGATAACTTTTTGGGCATAGTTCCAAATTGGAGCTCACTTTTTTCTTTGAGGGAAACATTACTTATATAAGTATATGCAAAATATATACATATATAAATGTATATATACATGTGTCATATACATGGGCATATAATGTGTGAACCAGTAGATTTTTGTCTCTCCTCTGTCATCCAGCTCAGTTTTTATAGTTCCAGAATATTATAACAAGAATATAAGATTTTAACAGCAATATGTTAGCAAGGTGTTAACACTTTAGCTAATGTGAAGCCTTTAGGTAAATGAGAAGGGGAATTCCCTATAGGCTGGTAGAAGATAAACCTCATAATGATAAATATAATTTTAATGCTATCAAATAACAATGATGTGAAAAGTACTTTGTTAAGTTCTATGTAGAATTAGCTAAACATGGCATCATAAGTTCTATAGTTTTGGATTGTGTTCTATAACATACTTTTAAGATTACATCTAATCATACCAGTACAACATCTGGTAAACAAGAGTACTTAAATATTTTCTAGGAAACTTAACTGAAAAACAAGTGTACATTGCTCTCAATAGGGAACTGAAGTGCATTTTGTCTCCTCAGATGAAGAGATTAAGTAAAAAATCCAATTTAAGATATGTGTCCCAGAACTAGTTTGGTTTTGAAAACAGGAATCTGTAAAGCAGATGTTCATTCATCCTTGGGAAAATATACTTGCTCAATTTAGAACAGCCAAAACACCATGTTGTCTTTCATGTAAAAAAAAATACTTTATATAAATTATTTATTGAATACCTCTTATTTTATACATAGATAGCAAGGAAAAGTAGTATGCAATAAGAAATAGAGATCAGTATTGGAACCAAGAAGACTTGAAGACTTGAATACAAGTTCTGACTTTGTCACCAAGAATCTATATGGTAATTTATAAATCAATAAAAATCTAAGTTATACATAAATTGCTCACGTGCTTCTGTGAAGAGATGTTCCATAGTATTCCCATAGGGATGAAATCACAGATCTGCAATAACAAATTAGAAGAAGATTCCAGTGTCTGCTCATTTCTTTGTATGCATGACAGTATCACATACTAGCATCCTTAAGGAGCTGTTGATCTTTTTCTATGTTAAATCAATCAAAGATGCATATATCCACATGTAGACAATACTTCTCTGACTGCTCCTTCACTGTCTTCTATAATCATCAATCTTCCTCCTATCAACTTTTCAGGGTAGAATATTCCACAACAATGAGCCTTCTTCTTTTCTCTCTTCATGCTCTTTCCCTTGTCAGTCTCATAATCTTGCAACAAATAAATATCACAGAGGTCTTTTCTCTACCATAAAGCTGTATCCTAAGATTCAGATTGCCATTGCTGATTACATAATGGACAGTTCCAACCTGTAAGTAACAGAAACACCTAAGACTCATCATTTTCAAAGCAACATTTTGTATTTCTTCATCACCACCTACTTTTGATTTATTCCTCACTTTTCATCCATGTACATATGTTTTAAAGTTCCTTATTTGTAGAGGGCTAAAACTCTGAAAAAGGTGTGCTTGAATCAGACAAGAGAGCCCTTAAGGCTAATTATCTAGTCAATGTGAGATAATTGCTCTATAAGCATATATTTAGATGATGGTTCTCCTCACCATTGGTACTTGTTGAATGCTTGGTGGTGAGGTAATTGTAGGCAAGGATTGGAGGGCTAAGGGAGAAAAGTCAGGGTCACTTGGCTGCAGGACAAGGAGGAGCAATCTGGAGACTCCAGAATCCAGAATCCAGGATACATCTTTGGAAAGTCACGTGGCAGCTTGCCTGCCTCCTTCACTTCTACCCCTAAAGACTGTAGCGCGATGTCGTCTCCAGAAGCTGCCGGATCACTCTCTGGGAAGAGATCTGCTGTGTCTACTCAAATCTCTCAGACAGATTCTTCTTCCTGTAGTGAACCGTTGTCTCCAGGTAGTTGCTGTTAACTCTTGTCCAGAGAAGTGACTTCCCTTCCTGCAGAGAGCCGACTTCCCTTCCTGCAGAGAGCTGCGTCAAGCAAGATGTAATGCAGAGTCTTCTTCTATCTCTGGGTGTCCTCTCTTTTATTCTCCCAGAGAATGGGCGTGGGATAATGCAAGGGCTTCTGGGAAGAACCACTTCAGCCAATGAGCTTGCTCCTTCTATCCAGACAACCTGAGTTCTCACCTAGTAATCCTAACAAAAGACCAAGGACTTTGATCCTGACTCTGGCTAATCCTGAGGTCCTCCAGAGAGCTAGCCCCATACTTTATACTTGTTATCCACTCACTTCTGTTTCTCTCACTTCCAATATACAGCCCTGCTAATTCTACTTTCATAGTATCTCTCAAATATATTATCACATTTCTATTTACATATTCATCAGCCACAGGTCTTCCTTTGCATAACCTAAACCACAGCAATAATTTTCTATGGGTGTCCTCACCTACAATCTTTCCTCTCTCTCCATCCAACACACATTTCTTTTTCTTTTTTTTTCTATATTGTTTATTTATTTTTTTATTAATTTTATAATTATAACATTTTTGACAGTGCATATGCATAGATAATTTTTTTTTTACAACATTATCCCTTGTACTCCCTTCTGTTCCGAATTTTTCCCCTCCTTCCCTCCACCCCCTCCCCTAGATGGCAGGCATTCCCATTAAATATCTTATAGTATATCTTAGGTACAATATATATGTGCAGAACCGAATTTTGTTGTTGTTGTTGTTGCAAAGGAAGAATTGTATTCAGAAGGTAAAAATAATCTGGGAAGAAAAACAAACAAACAAAAAAATGTTCACAGTTTACACTCATTTCCTAGTGTTCCTTTTCTGGATGTAGCTGATTCTGTCCATCATTGATCAATTGGAATTGGATTAGCTCTTCTCTATGTTGAAGATATCCACTTCTATCAGAATACAACCTCATACAGTATCATTGTTGAAGTGTATAATGATCTCCTAGTTCTGCTCGTTTCACTCGGCATCAGTTGATGTAAGTCTCTCCAAGCCTCTCTGTATTCCTCCTGCTGGTCATTTCTTGCAGAACAATAATATTCCATAACATTCATATACCATAATTTACCCAACCATTCTCCAATTGATGGGCATCCATTCATTTTCCAGTTTCTAGCCACTACAAAAAGGGCTGCCACAAACATTTTGGCACATATAGGTCCCTTACCCTTTTTAGTATTTCCTTGGATATAAGCCCAGTAGTAGCACTGCTGGGTCAAAGGGTATGCACATTTTGATAACTTTTTGGGCATAATTCCAGATTGCTCTCCAGAATGATTGGATTTTTTCACAATCCCACCAACAATGTACCAGTGTCCCAGTTTTCCCACAGCCCCTCCAACATTCATCATTATTTGTTCCTGTCATCTTAGCCAATCTGACAGGTGTGTAGTGGTATCTCAGAGTTGTCTTAATTTGCATTTCTCTGATCAATAGTGATTTGGAACACTCCTTCATATGAGTGGAAATAATTTCAATTTCATCATCTGAAAATTGTTCATATCCTTTGACCATTTATCAATTGGAGAATGGTCTGATTTCTTATAAATTAGAGTCAATTCTCTGTATATTTTGGAGATGAGGCCTTTATCAGAATCTTTAACTTTTCCCCAGTTTGTTACTTCCCTTCTAATCTTGTTTGCATTAGTTTTTTTTGTACAAAAACTTTTTAATTTGATGTAATCAAAATTTTCTATTTTGTGATCAATAATGATCTCTAGTTCTCCTTTGGACACAAATTCCTTCCTCCTCCACAAGTCTGAGAGGCAAACTATCCTATGTTCCTCTAATTTATTTATGATCTCCTTTTTTATGCCTAAATCTTGGACCTATTTTGATCTTATCTTAGTATGTGGTGTTAAATGTGAGTCCATGCCTAGTTTCTGCCATTCCAACATATATTTCATGCTTCTTCCATCATTAGTTTCCTTTTGTCCCAATTGATTCATCTCATCTTATTACTCAGAATGCTTCGTATTATACTACCTAATGAATAAAGTCCTCAGCCTGGCACTCTGGGCATTCCAAGTCCTCTACAACATTGGGTATTGAGGGAAGACTAGCACTTCTTAGATGAGGGCTTACTGAGCCCTTTTCAGAGCTGTTATGCACCTTGGTGTCTACCTTCACCCATTTCTAACCTGTGACCCCAATATGTTGTAACACAAATAGTGGCCACATCCCAGTAAACCTGTCTGGGCAGATGGACTAAACCAGTCCTTAAATATGCCAATGAGTTGGGGGATGTCTACCCTAAGCATGTGAGGACTGTTGGCAAAATGGGTGGATGACAACAAGTTGTTCCAATGTCTATGAAGGCAACTGAAACAGATAATGTGGAGCTCTCAGAGCATGATCAGACATCAAAGATGCCAAGATTATGCACCACATCTCAAGCCATTGCCAATCATCTAGATTTTTATTTTGTTACTAGACTTCATTGACTCTGGAAGAGAGAATAAAATTGATGACTCTGCACAACTCTGTCTCAAATCCAATTCACATGCAAATTAAATCATTTGATGTCATTGATCCTCTTCGAAAAATGAAGGACGAACAACAAAACCATAAACAATATTCAACTCTAAACTGGATTAACAAACATCTCTTGTATATGTCATTTGTTTTCCTATTTCTCTGTTTTTGCTGATATTTTCTATGTCTGAAATATCTTTGCCTCCTCATCTTTGCTTGTTAATTCTCTGTCCAACCTTCAAGGCTTAGGATAAATGATAATATCTTCATGAAACCTCTGATCTTTCTCAGCAGAAATTTACATTTTCTTTTCATTCCTTATATCAATCTTCATAACTTTAATCATATTCCATTTTTCATTACAGTTATTATATGAATATAATATTGTATATTATTCTTGCAATCATGTAATTATTATGTAATATGATCTGTTTGTAGCATATAGCACAACACTTATTCAGGATCTTTTGTGCACAAGGAATTACAATATATCTACCTCTAAATTAGAGTATAACTTCCTCAATGGTCCAAATTATCTGAATTTTCATTGTGTCTATGCTGAGTATAGCACAGTAATTTTCACACAGTAGATAAACACTCAATGACTGAACAGTGTTGATTTATAATACCTCTATTAGTCAGTGAAATTGTAGGAACTGAGGAGAAAGGGCATGCTCATTGTCAAACTTATCTAGATATATCATAACTTGATCTATGACCTCACTAGTTGCAAAGATTCTTGTATATAACCCCATTCTAATTTTAAAAACTCTTTTCTGGGTCTTTTTTTTTGTGAATTCAAAGAAAGAAGAAAGTCTAAATTCTGTGACCTTACTTTGGAGTTTTTCTTTAATATTTCAATTCATTAAAGCTTAATTAATGTATGCTATGTATTAGTGCAAAGAAAAAATGTCACTCTGAAATAAGTAACTCCAGACATCACTCAACCATCAATAATGGAATTAAATGTCAGACACAGCTTCATCTTCACCCCCAGGTTTAATGATTGGACAAGTCCCAATGTTTGCATAATTATTTTGCATTGAAATAACTAGATATAGACATAGAGATATGAATATAGAAAATTAAGGGGTGGTTGTTAATTCTTCATGAGTTATAGATTGCTAAAGCAGTAGCTCAAATTCATTTTTTTTCTAAGGAAGTATGATCAAATAAAGTAATTTAACTGAGATTTATAAATATTCTGGCTGTTTGCCAAGTATTGGTTGAACAAGGCATTCAAAATTTCCAGCTAAAGCAAAGGAGAATGTTATATTACATCACTAATTGTCCAGCAAATGAAGCTGAAGACACTTAAAAAACCCTCATCTTAACAATCAGTATAATGTCCCTACTAATTAGTTCATTAGTACTTTGGTAGCTCATGACCACTTGGTATTACATTAAATACTGCCAGTTTGTGGTAAGTCCTGACCACAAGACACTGGAATTAGATCCCATTTTCTTGTTTTATTGCAATTTCCCTCAGAAACTATAACATTTGTGTCCAGATTATTAAGAACACAACTTAACCTGAACCTTATAGTGTATACTATAAATGTTTGCCTCACCAAATTCTCACATAAACCTAGCAAAGAAAACTAAGA
The DNA here is from genome assembly GCF_048593235.1 of Sminthopsis crassicaudata. Taxonomy (NCBI): domain Eukaryota; kingdom Metazoa; phylum Chordata; class Mammalia; order Dasyuromorphia; family Dasyuridae; genus Sminthopsis; species Sminthopsis crassicaudata. The sequence goes on along the minus strand of NC_133620.1, from coordinate 216,745,104 downwards.
GAGTTGATTTTCATCTTATAAGAAACAGTATGAGTCTTTTCACACCCCTGCCAAAAGCAATTATAACTGTATTTAATTCCTGAATATACATCCCTTTGAACTGTTATTTTCAAGCACTGAGAAGAAAAAAAATCAAACTAAAATGCAGTATCTATTGCTCACATTATTCCTCTTTAAGCTTGTAGATTTGGAATTTAAGTTTAAAGGTTATTTTGCCTCTTCAATCTGCATAAACATGTATAATGCACTACTATCCTGAGTTCATTAGTTTATCTTAATAGTTCTCACATTTTAGTTATTTTAAGTTAAATTTTTCAATTTTTTTAACATTTAAATTTTTTAAAACTTTTTTTAAAAAATCCTATAGTTCAAAAGTATAATAATTCTCCTCATCTAGTTTCCCTCTCATACTCTCCATCTTTCAACTCAGACAATCAACTTGTATATAAATAAAGTAGTTTCTAAGCCAAGCAAATTCTTAGGCTCATTTCACTTCACTAATTGGCCTCCACTTGGCACACTAACCACTAATTCTTGTCACTCATCTGGCTGTATCTCTGAAAGAATAATTGGAAATGTCCACTCCCAGCTCTTCACACACCTCTTCCATTAGCATACAGCTGCTGAAACTTTTAAAATACTGCTTTGTATTTATCATTGGTTTTCCAACAAGACATTTTTATGAACCCCATTTTTAAAATGATTTGCTTATATTGAAATAAGTTAAATACATTCTTTTTTTAGGTTACCTCTTTTTATCACAGATTAATAAAGTCCTCAAAGCTTACACATTCTGAAAGCAGAAAGCACAGTGCAATATCCAATAAATATTGGCTTTTTTACCACTGAGGAAGATTTGACTATTTCTTAGCTCTTTCTGAAATGGGACATCAAGACTGCCCATTCTTACTGATGTAATGTCAGACTGTCACTCCTTAAAATGCTCTTTCTTTCTGAAATAGGATCTTCTGGCACAGTAATTTTCCAGCTCTGCATGGTTCAAGATGGCTATTCACAAGGTGGGGCAAATAAAACATGTCCCTTTGAGTTGAACACACCTACTATTATAGTAAAATAATACCTATTCATTTCTGAGTTGGTAGACACTCAAAGAGATTGCAGACACAACACAAAAATTTCTTAACAGTAGTAAGTGATCAAATATTATCTTCTTGTCTGGGAAGAAAGTATGTTCTTTTGAAGTTAAATGTTTTCTTTTTCCTTTTTTTTTTTTTCTTCTTCATGGCTTTATCACTTGAATAGCAAGTTAAAATAATCTATAATGTACCTTTGTGATATTAACAAGACAAGTGAAGAATCCATGGGAGGAGGAAAAAATCAAATAACCAAATAATACATCTAATAAAAAAGGATACAATATCAGAGAATGACAAGAAATAGCAGGTGATTGTTGTGCATGATGTAAATATTGTTCTTTTAGAGCTGTTCAAATGATGATTACCTTCAGAGTTGAAAGGTATTTATGTTTTTTGCTTCATGTATATCACTACTTATTTATTATCAATAAAGTTTTTATTTGAGCTATTATCTATTGTACTTTTGTACCTTTCTAATCTTATTTCACTCTTACCTTCAGATGCTTCCCTTTTCAGTCAAATAGGAATCTTGGAAGCTGCTCCCCATGTGCTTTTGCAGAAGTTGGGAATATATCCCAAGATCTAAAATATACTTCCTCCTCACAACCACTAATAATCTGTTGCTTCTTGGAGCAGCTAGGTTGCACAGTGGGTAGAGCAACAGCCCTGAAGTCAGAAGGATGAGTTCAAATCTGATCTCAGACACTTAACACTTTCTAGCTGTGTGACCCTAGACAAGTCACTTAATACCAATTGCCTCAGCAAAATAATGATGATGATGATGATGATGATGATGATGATAATAATAATAATCTGTTGCTTCCTTCAAACACAGTTCAGGCACCATAACCCACCTTGCCTGATCTTCCCAATTCTAACTGATCTGTCTCTGTTTTTGTTTCTCTCAGTGTGTCTCTCTGTCTCAGTCTCTTTGTGTGTCACTATTTCTTTCTCTGTATGTGTATCTCTCCCTCTGTCTTTCTGTTTCTTTTTTCTTTCTCTCCTCCTGTCTCCCTCTGTGCCTCCCTTTCTCTCTGAATTATGTTATATTACTATGTAAATACTTTATACACATTGTCCGCCTTTCCCCTGGAATATGATTTCCTTGATATCAGGGATTATTTAGCATTTGTCATTGTGTTCCCCAACACCTAATATGTTGTCTGGCATTTGTGACCAGTACCATGATCTAAGGAATGGATATCCAAAGTTAGGTGGGAGGCCAAAATTCTGAAACAAAAGGGGACAAATCTGGACACACAAATATCTAACCATATGACATCCAGAACCAGGTATTTAGTATCAGTTTTTGTTAGTAAATTATTGGTATCAAAGTACTGAATAAAGATTCATTTCTCTAACTGAATTTAATTAATGGATCCCTGAGCAACAGGAATTAATTCAGTAACTGTTTCCATAAGATTTAGATTTAGAAGAGACTTTAAAGATTACGTGATAAAATCTCTATTTTGTTTTGTTTTTACAGATGAGGAAACTGAGCTATAGAGAATGCTATATGAGTAGCTTCCAGATTATACAGGTTAAAAGTGAATAAATCACCAAGAATAAAAATAGAAATGTTTATCCAACTTAATAGGAAATAAAGAACACATTTTAATCTTTCATTAAATAATAAGTCAATGCAAAAGTATTAGGTTATTGAGAAGATAGCATAGTAGAATTAATGATTCCATAATAGCCATAGAAAGGAAAGTAATACACAAATTGGAAATTCTACTCTAACTACTAAATAGGTCATTACAACTGCTAGCAGTCAAGGAAAAGTCAAAGTTTTCATATCACCAGTTATCAGGAATATAAGTAAAATCCTAAACAGTTACTTTTTTAGTGCATCACTTTTGTAAGAAGAATACAGCCATCTCCTTTTCTCTGTTAAAATCATAGGCTGGTGATTCTCTCTCTTCTATCTTTGCAATAATCAAGTAATTAATCAAACCCAGAGGATAGTTAAAGTGAGTCCCTTTTATTTGTCTGTGCCTAGAGTATAATTATAGACCTTTCCTATACTGTTATTTTTCTCTTGCCCTATGTACTCACATATGTGCAGGGACACTGACTGTCCTCATGAAGAAGTTGGCACAAGTTTATGGCAGTCTTCCAGAATGTTTTTATTTCCTTCCAGATTCCCTTCTATCTCTGTCCCCCTGCTTGCAACACCATTAGACTATTTTCCCCTTGTTTGCTTTACTTCTCTTTCTGATTAAAACTTGCCTTAGTCTCTCCTGAGGCCACATTAAAGGTGAGGTAGAGTTAAAAGAGGGGAGGGATGGAAAACAGCCTGGTTTTGGCAGCTGTTGGCCATTTTCCCCTCTGTTTAATTGACCTTCCCAGTAGGGTGTTATTCAAATGTCCTGTACACAAATCTAAGAGCCTCTAAAACATGGTGAGAATCTGAAGAAGAAAAACACGTAAAGCATGTTTGCATATTCATTCTGTCTCTACAGTCATGAGTACATAATTCCAGAAGATTTGGTCACTTTCATCAATCAAGTCAATCAAAATTTGACTGAAAAGAACAGATGTTATAGGATCATGGAAATATTATGTGTACCATTGCCATCTAGGCAATTTTCCCACACAATAATATTCAAAAGAGTTAACATCAGAGGACAAAATGGAGAAATACTTATCAAAAAGGATGTGTAAACAAAACCATCTAGCCCTAAACTTAAATCTATTCTTAATTCCAGGTAAGAAAAAAAATTAGTGTTTTTTTTTATTATTATTTTGCTTTGTTCTGTTTGCCTTGAGCAAAAAAGGGAGAAAGAGCAGAGAATGAGAGTATATAAATTTATGTAACAGTGTGGCCAACATAAGAAACATTACCCACTATGTTCCAGTATTTGCACTGAGAAAAATCAATTACACCTCAACCATCATCTTCAAGTTGCAGTTCCAGATCTCTTTGTGATTTTTCCAAACAACCCACCTAGTTCCTGACTCATAAAAAAGAGGAGACAAAGCAAAGCATATCTAGCAGAAAGAGATTTCCAGTGAGATAATTTAAGGATTTTAGGAAGGGAAATATTAATAGTTAATTCAACTCAAGAAATATTTATGAATCATTTACTTCATACAGAGAATTTTAGGGGACATACAAAGTATATTCAAAATGCAGTTCTCTCTATCAGGGAATTTGTAGTTCAAGAGGTAGATTTCACATGATCATTAGTTTTTTCCTAAAAACTTTAATTATTCACTGGATTTGAGATGTCATTCATATGAAAGCTTGCCTTTTCAATGCAACTTCCATCCTATAATGTTCTTGGTTGAGTTTTCTGCAGGTCTTGGAGCAGCCTACTTTTCAGTAAAGTAATCACCACAAGAATGGCCAGATGTTAAAGTCCAAAAGTCTTTATTGTCTCCTTTGCCTGGTGCTCAGCTAGGTTTCTTGTGGGCTTCAGAGAGGAGTTTGTTTTAGTGGAGAAAATGTAGGACAGGCTAGACACCACAAGACTGATGAAGATGGAAAAAAATCTCTCTCTCCTTGGCTCTAAGAGCTTGAACTCCCGCCTTCAGTCCTTTTGTCTTCTCTGGCTCTCTGGCTCTGAGCCTTTCTGTCCCCCAGGAGAGCCATCAGGAGCCTGACTGAAGATGGAAAGAATTTTACCCAGTCCTTGCTGGCTATTATATACTCTACTATAATTACATTATCATAGGTGTGAATCTTGTGGAACTATATTAAGTACTAAGTACATGTACTGAACTAGAGAACTATTAAGTATCATGCTAAACTAGATAACAATTGTCTTTATCAATTCCACTGACTTAACACCTTGTAAGAATCCTTGTTTCAGAGTTTTGGCCCATAACACCATCCTTTTCCATTCTATGAAATTTTTGATCGTCTTCTTTCATAGGTCCTACATTGACTCATTATCTAGGCACTGCAGTCTATATTTTTCTACATTTCAAAAGTTCCATTGAGACAATAACACAAAAATGTAATTAAAAGGGCATAATAGATATCGTGTGGCATGACATTATGGACAAAGAAGCAGCTTTCAAAATCCACAGACCTATTTTCAAGTCCTGTCTGCAACACGTAATGATCTAGTAACCTGGGATTGGTTACTAAATTTCATGGCACTCCAAGTTGCTATCTAAGATTTTAAGTTGTAGAGAAGGTTCCCCTCGCACTTGCTGAATTAATACTTCATCAGTTGTTTCCTACAACAATTAAATGATGAGCCATTAAAAAGAGATCTAAATTTCTTTTTAAGCCCATATATGAAAAGTGCTTTATAATGTTGACAAAAGAAAAGTCATTGCTGACTGAAGCAATCAAAGAAGACTTCATGGAAGACATGTTATAGGTTGGAGAGACAATTATGAACCTATTTGTTTTTTAAAATACAATTAGATAAATTACAGAGCCAAAAAACAGTTTGGTTTGATCTATAAAATCCTATGTAATTTTAGCAAAGCACAGATCAGATAAGAGCTGTAAAATTCTATGGTACAGAATGTCATGAAGAATTAGCCAGTTTAGGGTCTGTAATTTATTCAGCCGGATGATTCCCTTTAAAATATACTTAGGTGGGGCAGCTAGGTGGGGCAGTGGATAGAGCATCAGCCTTGAATTCAGGAGGACTAGAGTTCAAATCTGCTCTCAGACACTTAACACTTCCTAGCTCTGTGTGACCCTGGGAAAGTCACTTAACCCCAGCCTCAGGGGGGAAAATATATAGACACACTCAGGTTAGTCTCCTAGTATAATTCACAAGAGTAGTAATGGGGAACGTGGAAAGTGGGCCAGCCTTAGAGTCAGAAAGACAAAATCATGGAATCAAACATGTTGAAAGTTGTAATAGATCTCAAAAGCTATTCAATCTATCTCAAACTCTGAAACAGAGATTCTTAACAATTCTTATATTATGAACCACTTTGGCAGTCTCTACTTAAAAGACCGCTAATGATGGGTAATTCACCAGCTCTAAAAGAAGACACATCAACTTTAGTGCAACCTACTCTTTTTCTTTTCTACTGCTATTTCTTCCCTCTAGGGTGAACAAGTCCAATCCCTTAACATTCATTAAGCACCAACTATTTGCTAAGTGCTGTTCTAAGTACTGAGGATACAAAAAGATTAGAACACAAAACAGCAATCATATCCCTTCCAGCAAAGAATAATTTCTTCATACAATGTGACATTGATTCAAAGACTTCAGCAGACCATTTGTCCTCCTCTGTCCTCTTTCCAGTTTAGCAATTTCACTCCTAAACTGTGGTGTCCAGAAAAAAAATACTATATACAATAAATGCAGAATAGAGATTAAAGCTCCATCTCTTTTAATGCAGTCCAAGACCACATTAGCTATTTTCCCTACCATGCATCAAATTTTCACTCCACTGAGAGCCACAGATATTTTTTTTCAGAACAAATACTTTCTATGCTTCCCTCAGCTGATTGTTTGTACCCAAGTGTGAGACTTTACATTCCTTCTAAGTGAATTTTATTTCCTTAGATTTAATCCAAAGCTCTAACCTGACAAAAACCTTTTGGATCCTGATTCTATTATTCATGTGTTAGTTATTCTTTCTAGATTTATGTCATCTACAGATTTGTCAAGAATGATATTTCTTGACAAATGTCAGCAACAACTATATGTTTATCCAGGTCATTGATAAAATATTAACACACTTGGGACTTCCTTCCTTGTTGAAACTGAACTTTTACTCTTTGAGTTCAACCATTCTGACTAGCTTTGAATCCATCTAGTTATAGTAATATTTGATCCTACATATGAATTCATCAACACAAGAATAGTACAACAAATTTTATTTGAAATTTTTCTAAAAGTTAGACAATTTCAAAGGGGTTTACATTTTTTCCTTTAATATATACTAACCATGTAACCATTGAAAATAACAACCTCTTTGTAACACAGGAAAATTGCTAAAACTTTAACTTAGAAGTGAGTTGGTAAGAGTTTCCTGGAAATATTAATATAATATGTTATATTATAAACAAACCACAGCCTAATTAATACAGTGATTCAGCATTACCATTTTTGCAAACTATTTTTGCAGAAGTTAAAATAGGAAATTTACAATGCTTAGGTAATGACTATGGTAATCACATTTTGAATAGGTATCAAGCATATCTGGAGAAGAAATTGTTTTTTTGAACTTTAGGTCACTTTTTAAAAGTGATAATTATTTATTACACAGTCATGAAGTCAATTCTTATATAATTTTATAATTAATAGGGGACACAAGAACAAATCACTGTTTTCTAGGTCAAGAATAGGTGTAAAGTAATGACTGGATGTATGTTTTACATTTCTTTATTCTAGCAGAGTTTTGTAAGAATATAGTGTCATTAAATAAAATAATTTGGAAAGAGATCAAAATTCAAAGCTACCAAAACCTGCTTTGTGAAATGTGTCATACAGGATAGTCTGTTATCAATTTCAGAGTTTTCACTTAAGATGATGAAAAACAAAATATTATTAATTTAATGATTCAAGGTCTAGGTCCTTAATACTAAGTCATTTCACTACTTATGAATCAAAGGTCAGAAGTTGAAATTTTAAGTAGTAAATTACTGAAATTGTTTATAGGTATCATGATGAGTTTGAATAGGGACAAAGGTTAAAACCACTGAAAAAGGATAATAGTAAAAAATTATCAGTTTGAAGTTTCTGAATCTTTTTATATAACTACTTAGATTTATTCCACCACTAATTCTGATGGCTATGGAATGGCTGATGGCTATGGAATCTGATTAAATGAGAATTAATTAATTTACTTAAGTAATGAAGCCATTGCATAGAGTTATCAGAGTAGTGATGAAAAAGTGTGCTGTATCTGGAGTTAGTAGATTTAAACCTCCCCTTTGGGTGCTTCAATTTGTTTGGGTTTGCTTTTTTTTTTTTCTCATTTGTAAAATGATTGTATTAGTTTAGAATCTAGATGGCCTTTAAATTTCCTTCCAATTAGTATGGCAGAAACTAGGCATTGACCCACACTTAACACTGTACACCAAGATAAGGTCAAAATGGGTTCATGACCTGGGCATAAAGAATGAGATTATAAATAAATTAGAAGAACTTAGGATAGTTTCTCTCTCAGACCTGTGGAAGAGGAAGGAATTTATGACCAAAGAAGTACTAGAGATCATTAATGATAACAAAACAGAAAATTTGACTATATCAAATTGAAAAGTTTTTGTACAAACAAAACTAATGCAGACAACATTAGAAGGGAAGCAATAAACTGGGAAAGTATTTTTACAGTCAAAGGTTCTGATAAAGGCCTCTTTTCCAAAATATATAGAGAATTGACTCTAATTTGTAAAAAATCAAGCCATTCTCCATTTGATAAATGGTCAAAGGATATGAACAAACAATTCTCAGATGAAGAAATTGAAACTATTTCTAGCCATATGAAAGATGCTCCTAGTCATTATTAATCAGAGAAATGCAAATTAAGACAACTCGGAGATATCACTACATACTGGTCAGATTGGCTAGAATGACAGGGAAAGATAATGCAGAATGTTGGAGGGGATGTGGGAAAACTGGGACACTGATACATTGTTGGTGGAATTGTGAATACATCCAGCCATTCTGGAGAGCAATTTGGAACTATGCTCAAAAAGTTATCAAACTGTGTATACCCTTTGATCCAGCAGTGTTACTACTGGACTTATATCCCAAAGAGATTTTAAAGAAGGGAAAGGGACCTATATGTGCAAGAATGTTTGTAGCAGCCCTCTTTGTAGTGTTCAGAAACTGGAAACTGAGTGAATGCCCATTAGAAAATGGCTGAATAAATCTGGTATATGAATATTATGGAATATTATTGTTCTGTAAGAAATGACCAGTAGGATGATTTCAGAAAGGCCTAAAGAGACTTACATGAACTGATGCTGAGTGAAATGAGCAGGACCAGGAGATCATTATATACTTTAACAACAAGATTATATGATGATCAATTCTGATAGACATAGCTCTCTTCAACAATGAGATGAACCAAATCAGTTCCAATAGAGCAGTAATGAACTGAACCAGCTACACTCAGCTAAAGAACTCTGGGAGATGATTATGAACTGCTACATAGAGAGAGAAGCTCTGTGCTCCTTGCTAGCCCATTCCCTCATACTCTGCCTATCTCCACAGTTATTTTGCCTTGCATGAGATGACAAAATGAAAAATTCCTGTTTAAGTTTCTAATAAACAATTAGTATTCAAATTAAGCATATATCACATTATATAATCATATCTAAAATATCCATATTTTGTATGACATGTATATCAATAAAAAGTGTCAATTCTATCAGGCATTTATCTCAGAATTTTAGATAAATAAAGAACTTGTTTGGAGTTTAAAGTATCTGCTGTTACATTTTAGTCTTTTCATTCAAATAGCTCAGCCCTGAATTTATCCAAAACTTAAATAGCAGAAGCTCCAGATTTCCCAAAGCAAACTCTACTAATTTGTCACCAAAATCATTAATATCTTATCATAAATATATAGGATATGATATATGAATTTCAAGGAAAATTTTAAGCATGAGTTACATGCTTGACTAAGTGCTCACCTGTCTCTTACATAGCTTGAAATATATTATAAGAAAAAAAATTGGTTAGTCACATGAAGAATAAGTTTTTAAAAAGTAAGTATTTCATTGGTTTCTTTAGGCTATCAGGAAAAAGTAAGGAAGAACCTGCTGTGGAAAATTTATGGCAGCTCACATACTAGACTAATCATACATAATAGACAAACATGCATTGGTTTCAACTTACATTTCTGGAAGAGAAAAATCAAAAATTTGACATTACACATCCATTTTAATATGTAAACATTTGAATAAAACTGTTTGGAAGTCATATCTGACACCTGGTATAATCAAGGGTCTTTATTGGCATGAGCATTGCCTGGTGACAAATTAAGCTTTTAATTATATGACACATTCACCCCTAGTGTTGAGAGGCTACTGATATCATAATTATCTATAAATACTTCAATACTTTATGGGCATTTGGAAGGGGGGATATTTTAATCCTATAATTATAGGGCTTGGAAAAGGAAGCAGACATTGGCCCACTGACTGGATTGAGTATTTGTTTTGTCATTTCTTACAGGAAAGAATTTTTAAGTTTTATAATTTTAAGTGAAATAAAACACCCGTTCTTTTTATCCTACTTGTTAGGGCTCTAACTTGTTTTCCATATGTTCGCATGTAAAGCAAATTCAAAGAACTCTAGGAGAGGTACTACTTCATAATTTAATCTTATATTGTACGTTGGCATGTATTTGTGGCATATGTTTATGGTTAAATCTTTTTGTTGTTGTTGTTGTTGTTGTTGTTAAGCTACATATTTCCTTGAAAGACCATGTGTTGGTTAGACCTTTTGAAGTGTTCTTTAAGGAAGTCATACTTGCTTTATTAAGTAATGACAATAAGTCCACCACAATGTTACTGATCACTTTTTTAAGATCTGGAGACATTGTCTGGGAAAAGATTCTGTTTTACTATCTACCTTATGAATAGCTAGGTCGTGCAGTAGATAGAACACCAGTTCTGGAATCAGGAATCTGGACTCAGTCATTTACTAGCTGTGTGACCCTGTCTAAGTTACTTAACCCTGCTTGCCTTATTTTCCTCATCTGTAAAATGAGCCAGAGAAGGAAATAAATGGCAAATCATTATAGTGTCTTTACCAACAAAGTCCTAAATGGGGCCATAAAGAGTCAGATATAACTAAAACAGTTGACAAGAATCTATTTTATAGGATTGTTATGAGAGAGATATTTTCCAAATCTTAAAGATTTAAACAAATGCCTATTGTTATTAATGTACTCATCTTTGTCAACGAAGTCTACAATAAAACTCTCATAACAACAACCTTTCCTTTATGTTTATTTTTTACTTTTTAACAGATGAATGAAATCATTTTCATGTAGTTTGATGAAAGTGTTGGGATAGAAGAATATCCTCTGTGTATTACAGTATTCTTAGCATATCTCCTGTGGCAGACAGAATAATAGAAAATATATTCACCTTTTTTTCTGTTCTTGCAGGAATTTGTTTTCCTCGGTCAAGTCACCACACTTGGAAAACTTTTTACTGCATGGATCTTGGATTATATGAATTTTTGATGACAACATCTATCAAAAAATATTACTCTTAAGTTTTATGAATCAATATAATGTCTATGTGATTTTGGCTCATTTTGGCCTGGTTTCAATAAAATGTATTGCTTAAATTTTCCAGGATATGTTGTTGTGTTTGTAGTAGAGGTGTTTCTTATCTGTCTATGAAAGTTATTGAGCTTCTAATGTATAATTCTAGCCACTAGCTTGTGTCTTGGTGGGCATTCAAGTAGGCACTAAATTTTCATAACTTAATGTAATGTATTGTGCTATTTTTACCATTTCCTTGCATGAAATCATTAATCACTAAGTCCAGACTTTTAAAGATCTTTCTGCAGGATCTAAAGACATTTCCACAGTTCTGAATTACTACAGTAAACCCCACATTTCCCACCATTTACTCTCTGTTTCTTAATCAGCACATTATCATTGTCCACTTGCCTACAGATCAATCAATTAAGTATCAATTAAATACTAAAGGCTAGGAATTCAAAGGAAAAAAAAATGAATTAGTGTCTCAGGCAAGAAAGTTACATTAATTTTTAACCTTTTTAAATAGTATTTTATTTTTTCAAATACATGCATAGGAAATTTTTCAATATTTACCTTTGCTAAACCTTGTGTTTCAATTTTTTATCCTTTTCCTCCCCACCTCTCTTCTCCCCTAGACATCAAGCAATCCAATTTAGGTTAAACATATGCAGTTCCTCTAAGTTCCTCTAAATATATTTCCATATTCATCACTCTGTGCCAAAAAAAAAAAAAAAAAAAAAAATCAGATCAAAAGGGGAAAAACAAGAAAAAAACAAAAAACAAAAAAAGGTGAAAATACTATGCTTTGATCTATATTCAATCTCCATAGTTCTCTTTCTGTATGTGAATGGCACTTTCTATCACATGATTATGGGAATTGCCTTGAATCACCTCATTGTTGAAAAGAGCCAAGTCCATCATGGTTCTTCATCACATAATCTTGTTGTTATAGTGTAGAATGTTTTTTTGGTTTTGGTTTTGGTTTTGGTTTTTTGGACTTTTTTCTTCTGCACACAAGGAGGTTATATTCTAACAAGGAAAATATGGAAAACAGCATGCTACACATGAGAACCTTTAGATTCTACCCTTGGGTCTAAGTCATTCCATAGACTCCATCAGTTGATAAAACACTTTCTACAAATATAATTTTTCATGTATATTAGAAATAATTATTATTGTTCTGTGATATGTTTTTTCTAAAAATAAATAAAAATAATATTTTAACCTATTTTATTCAGTTCTGAGAATATTTTATTTACTGTTTTTATATTTTATCTATATTATTTTATATTTATATTTTATTTATTATTTTTATTTTTAATTACTATTTTTTAGTCAAATGTTCATCTGTGTATGACTGCCTTAGGTTGATAGGAAGCAAAGTTTTGCTAATGTTGTACAGGTATTTATTAGGATATATTCCAAAATTGTTATGGTCCATTTTAAAGTTCTAAAAATACTCATTAAGTATGTCATTATGCAGTCATAACTGCTTAAAGAGTATTCTTATTTAGCTTTGACTTCGTAATACCAGGAAGTCTTTTAAAGTATTCAGCCTTTCTTTGATTTCTCTATAATTGATCTTTCTTGCCTACAGGGAGATTAGATTGCCTTCATTCTTTGGTTCAATGTGACCTCCAATTTAATCACCAAGTTTCTAGTTTCTAATCTACCTCAATCTATGTTAAGTATTTTATTTACCAAGTTGAAATGTCATTTTTATATCACTGGAGGAAGAAACCAGCATAGGAAGGAGCTATTACGTTTTGGTTTCTTTGGGGTTTTTCTTAAAATCTAATAGTAAAGTTTACTTCAACATTACCATCATTAATACCATCAATGTCATAATATAATTTCATATAGAAATGGGAATTAGAACTAGATTTTTGGCATAGAGGATATCAGAGAGAGGAAATTTTTGTATCTAATAGAGTAACCTGTAACTTATAGACTTAAAGAATTCATCTGAATGATAAATGTTGGAGTGGGATACAACAGGATTGTTGGTGGAGTTGTGAACTATATAACCATTCTGGAAAGCAATTTTGAATAGCCCAAAGGGCTATCAAATTGAGTATACTCTTTGATCACAAACTGAGTCTATATCCCAAAGAGGTGATAAAAAAGGAGAAAGTACCTACACTTGCAAAAATGTTTTTAGCAGCCCTTTTTGTAAGGTCAACGAACTAGACAGAGTAGATGTCCATCAATTGGGAATGGCTGAATAAGTTATTGTATATGAATATTGTAGAATATTAATGTTATATAAAAAAATCAGCAGGATGATTTCAGAAAGACCTGAAGAAACTTACATGAACTGATGCTCAGTGAATTGAGTAGAACCAAGAGAACACTGTACATAGTAACAAGATTAGGTGATGATCAGCTGTGATGGATTTGACTCTTTTCAACAATGAGGTGATTCAGGCCAATTCCAATAGACTTGTGATGGAAAGAGCTATCTGCATCCAAAAAGAGGACTCTGGGGACTGAATATATATCACATCATAGTATTTTCATCTTTTTATTATTGCTTACTTGTTTTTTTTTCATTTTTTTCCGTATTTGATTTGATTTTTCTTGTGCAGCATGATAAATATGGAAATATGTTTAAAAGAATTGTACGTGTTTAACCTATATTGGATTACTTGCTGTCTAGAGGAATGGGATGGAAGGAAGGAAGGGAGAAAAAAATGGAACACACAGTTTTGCAAGGATGAATGTTGAAAACTTTCTTTGCATGTATTTTGAAGATTAAAAGCTATTAATTAAAAAAAATAATTTATCTGGAACAATAAGGAGCTAAACAACTTAATGGAGATCACATATTCATTTTTTTTTTTTTGGTGTGGGACATTAATCCATGTCTTTCCTGTCTGCTATGCCATGCTCTATTACCGTCGTCATCATCATCATCATCATCATCATCATCATCATCATCATCATCATCATTATCATCACATCATTAATCTGAATGTTGAGGCCTATAGTCTACTTACATATGGCTATCTTTAGCATTTCTGAACACTATACTTAGGCCTTCATTGCCTAGGTATTCTTCTCAAATCTCTTTAAAAGAAAAAAAAAAAGATTTTGTTACTCTAAAACCAAATCCATAAAATATCTCCCATAGTATGATATATCATGCTCTCTTACCCATAAAGTTTATTTTTGATACATTGTTGTGTTGTTTTTCAATTTTTTTCAGCCATGTTGACTTTTTGTGATGCCGATTTGGAGTTTTCTTAGTAAAGATACTGAAGTGGTTTGCTTTTTCTTTCTCCAACTCCAATTCTACAGATGAAGAAACTTAGACAAACAGGGTTAAGTAACTAGTGTAAGTTCACAGAGCTAATCAGTGTCTAGGCTAAATTCACACTCAGAACTTCCTGACTCCAGGCCTGGTGCTCAGTCTACTCTGCCATCTAACAGCCCCCTTGATACAATGGCCAGAATTTACTAATTAAAAAACTAGTTCACTTTTACCTCTCTCCTGTAGTCAATTATTATTTTCCAATTCTTCACTCTGTCATTTTCAATGTCAGCAAGCTACTAAGTTTCTGATATCTTTGTTACAAAATTTATTGAAAGGAACCAATCCCCTTTTGAATAATTTTATTTTAAAAACTTTATTTATTTAATATTTTCCCAAGTTAAATTTCATTTTTTTACATTTGTTTTTAAAACTTTTGAGATTCAGGTTCTCTTCCTTATCCCCACTCCCAATTAAGAAACCACATGTGAAGTTATACAAAACATTTCCATAAAAGTCATGTTATGAAAGAACATATAGGTCTTCTACACTAATTTTTTAAAAATCCTCAAAAAAAAAAATAAAGTTAAAAGGAGTGTGTGTGTGGAGGAGAAAGACAGGGAGGTAGAAAGTATGCTTCAATCTAAAATTATATCTGTATTTTATCTGTATTTAGACACAATCAGTTCCTTTTCTGGATATGGATAGGATTTTTCATCAGAAATCCTTCAGAGTAGTTGTGGAATATTGTCCACAATTATTTTTTTCTTTTAAAGAGATTTGAGAAGAATACCTAGGCAATGAAGGCCTAAGTATAGTGTTCAGAATTGCTAAAGATAGCAATATGTAAGTAGACTACAGGCCTCAACATTCAGATTAATGATGTGATGATGATGATGATGATGATGATGATGATGATGATGATGATGACGACGACGACGATGACAATATAAAGCACCGTATAGCAGACAGGAAAGAGTCCTTGAAGAGCAAAATCATTTACACCTGGTTATTCCAGGACATTGCTATTACTTTGTACAAAGTATATTTCACTTTGCTTGAGTTCATGGAGGACTTGCCAGATTTTTTTCTGAGAGCATTCTGCTCATCATTTTCCATGCAACAATAATACTCCATCACAAATACATACCATAATAGGCAATTCCTCAATTTCCAATTTTTGCTCTGATAAGAGAGCTGCTATAAATATTTTTGTAGATGTATGTCATTTTTCTTTTTAAAAAAATCTCTTTCGTATTTATGTCTAGTGGTAAAGTTGTTAGGACAAATGATATGCATGATTTTTTTTTACATTTGTTTTTAAAACTTTTGAGTTTCAGATTCTCTCCCTTACTCCAACTCCCAATTAAGAAACCATATGAAGTTATAAAAAAAAAATTCCATAAAAGTTATGTTATGAAAGAAAATATAGATCTTCCACACTAACTAAAAAAAAAAAATTCTCAAGAAAAATAAACTTTAAAAGGGGGAGAAAGACCATAGATTGGGCATAGATTATATCTTTTGATCATTTATCAATGGGGACATGGCTCTTATTTTTGATAAATTTGACTCAGTTCCCTCTATGTTTGAGAAATGAGTTCTTATCAGACAAACTTGCTTAAAATTTCTTTTTACAATTACTATTGTTGACTATATTTCCCCCGTTTTGTGCTCTCTCTCTCTCTCTCTCTCTCTCTCTCTCTCTCTCTCTCTCTCTCTCTCTCTCTCATTTCACCCTGATCTTTCTAAAAAGTGTTTTGCTACTGCCCATTCCCTTCTCCAATATGCCCTCTCTTTTATTCCTTCCTCCCTTCATGTTTCTTTCTATTTTCCTGCAGAGTAAAATAGATTGCTATACACATATTGAGTGTGTATGTTACTTCCTCTTTGAGCTAAATGTGATGAGAGTAAGATTCACTCATTCACCTTCTCCTTCCTCTCTTCCCCTCCATTGTAAATGCTTTTTCTTGCCCCTTTTTTAATGGCAGATAATTTATACCATTCTACTTCTCTCTTTCCTTTTCTCCTATTACATTACTCTCACCCCTTAATTTCATCATTTTTAAAAGATATTACCTCTTCATATTCAATTTACACAGGTGCCCTCTGTCTATGTATTCTCCTTCCAACTGTCATAATAATGAGAAAGTTATGAGTTACACGTATTATCCTTCCATGTAAGAATGTAAACAGATAAACTTTATTAAGTTCCTTATGATATCATTTTCCTGATTACTTATCTCCTTGTACTTCTCCAAAGTCCTGTATTTAGAAATAAAATTTTATTTTCACCTCTGGTCTTTTCACCACAAATGCTTAAAAAGTCTTATATTTAATTGAATGACCACCTTTTCCTCTGAAATATTATACTCAGTTTTGCTGGTAAGTGATTCTTGGTTGTAATTCTAGCTCCATTGCTCTTCAGCAGCTGATCTTTTAATGTAGAAGCTGCTGAAATTTGTGACATTTTGACTATGGCTCAAATTATACTTGAATTTTTTCTTTCTGTATGCCAACAAAATTTTCCCAACAAAATTTTTTCCTTGACCTGGGAGTTCCAGTATTTGACTATAATATTCCTGGGAATTTTCATTTTGGGATCTCTTTCAGGAAGTGATCAGTGGATTCTTTCAATTTCTTTTTTATTCTTTGGTTCTAGAATATGAAAACAGTTTTCCTTGATAATTTCTTGAAAGATGATGTCCAAGATCTTTTTTTTTTAATCATAACTTTTGGATAGGCCAATATTTTAAAATTATCTCTCCTGGATTTATTTTCCAATGAGGCAATTCACTTTCTTTTTTTTTGGGGGGGGGGTCATGTTTTTATTTATTTATTGTATCTTAATTTCTCATGAAGTCATTACATTCCATTTGCTCAATTCTAATCTTTTTTTAAAAAAATTTTATTAAAGCTTTTTATTTTTCAAAATATATTCATAGATAATTCTTCAATATTAGCCCTTACAAAACTTTGTGTTCCAGTACCCCCCTTCTCTCACTCCTTCCCTAAATGGCAAGTAGTCCAATATATGTTAAACATGGTCAATTATAATTTTTAAAAAATTATTTTCCTCTGTGAGATTTTGTACCTTCTTTCCCATTTGGCTAATTTTGCTTTTTAAGGTATTCTCATTAGCTTTTTGTACTTCCTTTTGTATCACTCTCAATTCTTTTCCTGATTTTTCTTTTATCTCTTTTATCTCTTTTGCAATCTTCTTCTGAGTGTGTAACTTTTTATAGTCAGAATTGTTGTTGTCTACTCATTTTCCTAGCCTTTTACTTGGCTTTTAACTCTGTTAAAGTAGGCCTCTGTTTCCAGGATAAAGGGTGCACTGTCCCAAAATGTTTACAGAAATCCTTCTAGGGACCTGATCACAAACCCTCTTTTCTGCCCTATAGCATCCCACTCCAATGTAAGCTGTAAGATCTAGTATGCTAAAGCAACAGAGTTCTGGTCAGTTGGTTCTGGGACTTGGGCTGGTGCTGGGGTTGGGATTGAAACTGTACTCACTTGACCTGTCCTGAGACTGCACACTGGACTCCCAGGCTGTTGTCATAGACCTTTTCTGCTGACCTTCCAAGTCATCTTTGTTGTTTCTGAATTGAAAAAATCTAGAAATCGCCGTACTGTGTTGATTTAGAGGTACCTAAAGTCATTCCTACTTTACTGATGTGGGGCTATGCTGGCACTTCAGTGGGTCTGCACATTGGGTTAACAAATCTTTTCTTCTGATCTAAATTGTCTTGGCTGGAAAATGTTCTACTGTATTTTTAAATGTTCTGGATGCTCTAAAATTTGATTAGACTCATTATTTAGAGGAAGTTGGAGTTATTTGGGAGACAGTTAAGACAAGTTCATGCCTTTATTTCATCATCTTGGCTCCACTTCTTGAATATTCATAAAAAAATATTGAATCCTGTATGATACAATCATCCATTAGATTGTAAGTTTCTTCAAGGTAGGGCGTGTCTCTTGCCTCTTTTTTGCCAGTTTAGTGATTAGCAGAATACCTGGAACATAGAAGGCATTTAATACATTTTTTAGTGAATTGAAAATTGAATTTTAAAAAATACATTTAGAAGTGAGGCTACAAGAATACTGGAAAGGTAGAATAAATCAGGTAACGAAGGGCTTTGAATGCTGAGGGTTTCATATTTGATCCCGACAGTAATAGGGAGCTAATGGAGTTTATTTTGGAGGAGTTTACTCAAAACACCTGGTAGTCTCTTCTACCTGAATAGCATGACCTGCATGAATTTGGCAAATGACTTAAATTGTTAGGGCTTCTAAATTTACTTTTACATAAAATGAGAGAGCTAGATTAAAGTAAATTATCTTTAAGAACTATTCCAGTTTTAAAACAAAAGTTAGTTTTAAAAAAAACTTGATTTGCATAATTTAATAGTTACAGAACTGAATAAATAATGGGACTCATGAATTATGAAACCTAAGACTTAAAAAAAAATTGGCTAGGTATTTCCTATTTTGGATAAGACAATTCCTAATGCTGTGTTGTTATAGTATGACTAAGGGCTTTTAAAATGTTTGAATAAGAAAAGAAGTGGGAAAATATTTTAGAAACAACAAATTAAAAGTAAAAAGTAAGGTAAAATATGTAATACCAGCTCAAGAACTAAAAAAAAAAAAAACAACTTCTCTCAAAGATCTGTTAGTAATCTTTTTAGCATGTCAATAGTGCTATTTTTCATCCCAAGAATTTTTCACTCTCCCTTAAATGCTTCTTAATCTTTAGTCCTCATTCCTAACATTGGGGCATTCACTTCAGACAAATGGCAAGTTGCACAATAAATAGAAAGCCAGGTTAGAAATAAGGAAGATCTAAGTTCAGATAAGAACTTTAACCACTTAACCTCTGTTTGCTTCAGCTTCATCATCATTAAAATGTTAATAATAATATCAGCAGAGTTGTGAAAATCAAATAAGTTAATTGTGAAGAGCTTAGTACAGTTTTGGCACATAGTAAGCATTATCTAAAAGGTACTATTATGACCTCATTGCTCCTTATATCTAATTAACTAATATCTCTTTAGATTATAAACTTTCTGAAGAAGGGAATACTTTCATTTTGTTGTTATTGTTGTTTATTTTTATCCTTTATACTTAGCTCATTGCCTGGAATATAGTATATCATTCAAAATGTTGATTGATTGAATAGTGAATGATCTTTTTTTATCTTTTTTGTACATGGGCTTTTGTTTCCATAAATTTGGGAGAATGGGAAAATGAATATTAATAATGGTTTATATTTACCCAATGTTAAAGTTTACAAATCATCATATAAACTTAAGACCACCATCTCTTGTCTCTGCTCCTTTTCACAGACTACCTACTTTCAGGTCCTACCCTCTTGCTTAAAATGTTGCTCCCTTCTCTCTTCTTCTTCTAAGAAAATGCTATTTCTTTCAAGGTTCAGGTTCAGTGTTAACTCCTTTTCTATGATTTTCCTAAAGTCTCCATTTATAAATATTTTTTCTTTCTAAAAATCATATTGTTTTTATTTTCTTTTCTTCCTTACTTTCTTTCTTCCCTTCTTCTCTCCTTCCTTCCTTTCTTCTTTTTTTCTTCCTTCTTCTGTTCATTCATTTAACTACCCATCTTTCTATCATCCTTCTTGAGAGCAAAAACTGTTTAATTTTTTTGCTTTGTATTCCCACTGCTTAGCAGGATATCTTTGTACAAGAGATCCTGAATACGCTTGTTTAATTGGTATGAATAAAAAGCACTTTCCTAATATATTTTGAAGTACTACAAAGTGATTTATCCCATTTTGCATACCCATTAAGACCATGAATATTCTACATACTTTGTTCAATTCATCTTTTAAAAGTGGGAGGCAACACATATATTATGTTCTAATTCAATAGCTCTAGTGTGCATTTTATTTTCTATTAAAATCAATTAAATATTTTACATTGAAATTTTTGTTATAGCAAAGATGATTCATGTGATTGATTAATTTTGTTAATTCGATGTAAAGGTGATTCAAGAAAAGAAAGAATACAATTTTAGAGAACATTATACATGCATACATGCATAAGAATTCAAGTATGATTGTATATTCAGTGAATAATGTCATAATAATCTTTTCTGCACATGGAATGGAGATCCACTTAAATGTTCTGGGTCAATATAATAATAGAAAATGGCAAAATCCACATTAGACTCTTAACTTCATAATATATACACCACTCCATGGGTAGAAATTTATTTAATGATTCCTTTAACTTAAACTACTTAAGCCCATTTCATAAGAATAAAATAAAGGGGAAATGATTTTCAATTCAACAAATTTGGCATTGATAAAAAATTTAGATAGCAATTTCAAGGAAACTATAGAACATAGATCTTCTACCCCATAAAATGAAACTATAAAAAGGATAATATACGTGGAATAAGTCTCCAAATATCAGGTTTACAACTGCAAAAAATCTGAAAGGTCATTGAATTGAATCTCCTTATATTTTATAGGAGGAAACTGAGGTACAGAGAAGTAAAATAACTTGTCCATTTTAACATAACTAGTAAGTTTCATCTGTGAGATTTAAATTCAGAACTGGGACACTACTACATTGTTGGTGAAATTATGAATGGATCCAACTATTCTGGAGAGCAGTTTGGAACTTTGCTCAAAAAGTTACCAAACTATACATACCTTTTGATCCAACAATGTTTCTGCTGGGCTTATATCCCAAAGAGATCTTAAAGAAAGGAAAGGGATACAGATATGCAAAAATTTTTGTGGCAGCCCTTTTTGTAGTAACAAGAAACTAGAAACTGAGTGGATGCCCATCAATTAGAAAATGGCTGAATAAATTATAGTAAATGAATGTTAAGGAACATTATTGTTCTGTAAGAAACAACCAACAGGATAATTTCAAAGAGGCCTGGAGAGACTTACATGAACTGATGTTAAGTGAAATGAGCAGAACCAGGAGATAATTTTACATGGTGATTATCAATTATGATGGACATGTTTCTCTTCAACAATGAGATGATTCAAATTAGTCCCAATTTTTCAGTGATGAAGAGAGCCATCTATACCCAGAAAGGACTCTGGGAATTAAGTGTGGTTCACAACATAGCATTTTCACTCTTTTTGTTGTTATTTGCTTACATTTTATTTTGTTTCTCTTTTTTTCTTGTGTGGCACGATACACATTGTATAAATATGTATACATATATTGGATTTAAAATATATTTCTACCATTTTTAACATATATTGGACTACTTGCCATCTAAAGGAAGGTGTGGGGGAAAGGGGGGAAAATTGGAACACAGGGTTTTGCAAGGGCTGATGTTGAAGAATTGTCCATGCATATGTTTTGAAAAATAAAAAGTTTCAATTTTTAAAATGTACTTTAAATTTAAAAAATGAATGCTGAAAAAAAAATTTTTAACTTTTAAAGAGATTTAAATTCAGGCTTTTCTGATTCTGAAATTTTATCAACTATGCCATATTGCATCTTTCTTTTGAAGGAATGATATAGCATGTATTATAAAAGGGAAATTTATTCAATTAAACACATATTTGGTCAACTATTTCTTGTGTATGAGACATTTTCTAAGGGCTGAGATTTTGATGAATAAAATAGCTTCTGTACTTAAGGATTTAGAATGAAAAGAACTGGGTTCAAATCTTGGATTTACCCACATTTATCATTTACCATTCACTAAAGTTTTTTGGACAAATCTCTTGAGAAATTTAGGATTCAAAGTTTTCCTCTGCAAAAGGAAGGCACTGAATTAGATGAACCCTAATGTCCCTTCTGGTGCTAAATCTTATGATCCTATGCACTATGTTGTCTAAATAACTTCCATTAAAAAAGATCTCCTGATCAAAGTTAAAGAAGTGAATTGCAGAGTTAAATTTTCATAAAAATATCATTTTGTTTGATCCATTCATTGCAGACAACCTACCTGACTAAAGAAAATCTTGCAATACTATATTCAGCAGCCATAACAAACAAAATCCACTGAACTTTGGATCCTATCCAATCTTGCCACAGTGGTTTAGACATTATTCATGTATATGTCAGACAAAGAAGCAGCATGCACAGCCAACAGATCATCAATATGCTTCAATGTTTCCAGAAATAAAAGTAATGGTCAGTTATATAACAAGAATACTTTTAAAAAGTTTAAAATTCCTAAGTATCTGTGATATCTGTGATTAGTCCCAATTTTCCAAAACCAATTCTAGGAAAAACACACACTTGAGTGCGCGCACACACACACACACATGCACACACACACAGAAGAAAATGTGCTTCCTAATTCTATTTCATTATTTTAGCTCCAAAGTAATATATGGGTGTCAATTTTCCCTGTGTATCTTATCCAGATAGCAAATTATTCATGCACTCTGGGAGCCACTCCTCAGTTGAGAGTCACTTTTCTCTAGGCACCTCTTTGAATGCTTTCCTCACCACTCTCCAATCCCCTTCTACCACATCACAAAGCTTTTGGTGTTCCTTCTCTACCAAGTTTCTTACTGATGCTTGATTGAGCTTCCTCTCAAAAAAATTTTACACTCATTCATTTTTTATTCTAACACTGGCCAGATGTGGAATAAAGAAAGAATTGAAGAGGGAAGACAGTGTTTTACTTTCTCTTTCCTTCAAATTCATTTCTGATGCACTGTTAAGGACTTAGAGCAATCTCATCATGGCAGGAATGAGAAGTCCAGACAATGATTTTTGCTGTTAAGTGTCAGACATCAGTAAATCTGATCATATGAAACTGATGAGACAGAATAAAGAGATCTTTCAGCAGAGAAATGGTCATAACTTCTGCTAGACAAGTCAGTTCTCTAACTTTTTTAATTTAAAAAAAAGGGGGGAAAAAAACAGTTTTCTGTATGTAGATCATTTGGAAAGAGGTTTTTGTTTTTGTTTTTTGTTTTTTTTTGTCTTCCCAATGGTATAAGATACAGGATTTAAAAATGATTATTGTGAAGATAAGCATCAAAAGGGCCAAAAAAGAATTAATCCATTTTATGATGATGACATTCACCTTTATAACCTTAACTCTGGAATTCACAGCCACTGCTATGTTAGCAAAGAAAATTCTGGGCATTTTCTATTCCCTGTGATAATGTCCTTCTCTATTTTCAAGAGATAGGTTCTTCTCTCTTCTGTGAAACATTTTATTTTTACTGTTGCTTACTTGAAAATATAGGTGTTAGGACTCCCTCATTTGCAGATGATTCAAAGTAGCAAAGGAGAACTAAAATGTAGAATTGGTATTGAAAAAATTCTCATGAAGTTAGAATAGTAGAATAAAGGTGTAAAGTTGAAATTTAAAGGTGATATTTAATGGGCCAATTCTAGAATCACCTTCAAGTGTTGCCCTCTGATAAAAGCTTAGGTATATGACCAAAAGCAAGTCTTTTAACATTTCAGTATTCCAGGCAAGTCTATAAGTCACAGAGAAGTTATTGATTTTCATCATGAAAGAGAGCTAGGACCCCAGAAACTACTTGTATTGATGAAATCACAAATCTGACCCCCAAAAAGGATCCAAATCTTTTGTTGGGTTCAAGACAAAATGGGGGAAGTACAAGCAGGAAGCAGCTCTTATGAAAAAAAAAAAAAAATCAATAAGTCAGAAGTAGAATATAATAGCCAAAAATGTTCATATAGTTTGAAGCTACTTTAATAGAAGTAAACAATATAAGTGGAAACCATATTCCAACTATAATCTGCCCTACTTGGAATATATTTGGAAACCTATGTTCTTATCTGGTACTACATTTTAAATGGAACACATTCAAACTTCATCAATCCTAGAAAAGAGTGACCAAGATGAAGAGCAGAACTGAAGTTCTGTCATATAAGGAGCAGTTTAAGGAATGATAAATGTAGTAGTCTAGAGAATATCTATTATGTTTGTACATATGTTGGAGAAAAGGGGAGGAGGGTAGCAACCTTAATATATTTCAAGTGCCATCATGCAAGAAAGAATTAATTTGCTCCATTTGACTATAGAATACAGAATTAAAATCAGTGATAGATGGAAGTCACAAAGAAAGACAGAAACATAGAGGAGAATAATAATAATAATAGCATTGATATAATACTTAAATTTGCAAAGGATTTTAAGAATGTGATCTAATTTAATTTTTATAAACACCCTGAAAAGATTTTTAATATCTGTTTTACAAATGAAAAAGAAAAGTCTCAGTGCTTTCTACTTCTAAGAGCTAAGTAACTTGTCCAGGGTCCCATAATTTGTAAGTGTCTGAGCCAGATTTTCCTGACTTCAAGTATAGAACTGTCTCAACCCAACTACATCAGAATTAGATTCTGGTTTAACATGAGGATAAACTTCCTAATAAGTTAAAGTCTATAAAAATAAAATGATTTTCTTGATAGGCAGTTGAGTTGCTTGCCATATAGGTATCTGAGTGGAATTTGAATCATTAGGTTTGTGGGGTATGTTTTAGATTGAATTTCTCAATTGTTTAATGTTTGGACTAGATTGTCCCTTGGGACTTTTCTAATGTTAAATAAAAATATTATTGATGCACTGACCCCTGTATTGAAACAATGGAAAGCCTGCAAGGTTTGTAGGAAAACTTCAAAAAGGAGAATCATGAACAAAGGAATAGGTGAGCTGATAATACTATTTTAGTCTCATACTTAATATTAATCATACTGGAGAATGCTTGATCTAGTCAGAAATAGAAAGAGAATATGAAATATTGAAAGCTAAATTAATTTTATAAGTAGAAATCTGAGTATTTATGAAATCGTATAGTCTAATGGAAAAAGCAATGACCTAGCATTCTAGGTCTATTGTGCCTCACCACAAACTCTGTGGGTCTTTGGACATGTCACTTAACCCCTATTAATATTACAGATTCTTTATTATGCATAATTGAAAATATCAATCCAAAAATTTAATCAATCAAATAGCATTTATTAATCTGCTATGTGCAAAAAAATCAAGCATTTTGCTAGGTATTAGAGATATAGAGAAGTGAGACCAAAAGGAAAAGTTGCAGCTAAATGGTAGGATGATTAATATTTTCTTCAATATGAGGCCCAAGATAGAAAGAATATTGATTATCTCACACACAGGCACAAATTAAATTGAGTATATACTAATGGACTGAAAATGATTAGAAGTTTGTATGGTAAAATTTTGTTGAATCAAGTCTTTGTATATAATCAGACCATCAGCTGGATAGAGTATAGATCAAACAAATACTATATAAGAAGAAAAAATACAAGGAGGAAAAAGATTTGGTTTGTGAGGCAAATTCAAAACTTATCTATTTAAATGAATTACATTAAAAATAAAGAAAAGATGGACGGTGATTTACCTCCTCCCCAAAAATAAAAAAACAAAAACCTTGACGTGGATTAACATCAGTTCTTATTATTTTCCTTTGGAGTTACTTTACAATTGAGGTAGGGGAGAATGTAAAAAAAAAAAAAAAAAAAAAAAAAAAAAAAAAATGAGTATAGTTTTTACCTGTGATTTTAAAGATCACTCAGGAACATAATCCAAATTTAAATTCTCCAGAGGATTCCTGAGTTTATTGATAAGGAAACCATATAGAATTGCCTAAGAAGGAAATTCTAGAAGAAAAAGAAGATAGATCAGAAGTAAGTCCTTAGATATGATGAGAAATCTGAGACTATAATGTGATAATATTTCCAATGATGTAAAGGATGATGGATAAGCCTCCAATTTATCAAAACTTACAATTTATTTACAAATAACAATGATATCAAGATTCATAAATAATGCTAAGAATGAGCATAGACAAATTCTTTTCATAATTTACAAATTCAGAAAGTTAACTAGATATTGAAAGAATTTCTTTGCTTCTTGACTTGTTGCTCTTGACTTTTTAAGTCTCTAGATGGAAAGAAATTTTGTCATGACTTAATTTTAAAAGAAATCCACAATTCAATAGTGTAATTCTTCTTAATAGTATAAACCTTCTGCTAGATCTCACATTTTTACTAACCCAATCTAAAGAACAAACTTATTTACTACTATGCTATTTGTTTGTTTTCCTTTCATTCCTTAAAGTACTTTTCAAAGGCAACAGAAAAGGGAGGGAAGGAGAGAGGATGGGGAAACAGAAGGGAAAAGAATGCATTACCATTATAATGAGCTTATCTGACCTTGCATTCCTAACATAAACATACAGTTGTTTTTCTTTTTTCCCCTATGTATATATAGTTCCACCTTTGTCTAATAAGGTCTAAATGGAACTGAAACCCATGAAAAATACATGGCTCAGCTTATAAGAGAAAAGTATGGAGAAAAGTATCATTGTTCATTAACCAACGAAAACAAAGACATTTTTGAGGTAGAACCACATCACCTTCATTTTCTTAATAGTCAGTTGCAAGGCTTTTTAACTCCACATTTTTCATTACTTATTCAAGAAAATGCAAGTTCAGCACTTATTCTAGCAACTATAGGCTCTGAAATGCAGAGTGCAAAAGAAGCAGTGCAATTGAATGGTGTATATCTTATTTCTTTTTCCTTTTAGTAGTCATTTTTCCAGTTTTCTTCTCCATGAAAAAATGAGGGGAAGTAAAGTTGAGAAATTTGGATTATCTGATAGGAACATTTTTGCTGTCAGATGCTATTTGGACCTGTGTTGAGGAATTGGAGCAAAAATTTGATGGTTTAATATAAAAAGCAGGGTTTTTGAAGCATTTGGCTGGATTTCCCATTTCCCCTTCAAAAACACCATATCAGTCTTTTGACTTGTGAAAAAAGGCATCTATTCAAGTACACCCACAATGTGAAAAACATACTATTGAGGATAAGGTATATGGGCAAGTCCTCTTTCCTCAATAAATTACATCTCAAAATTCTTAACATATAGAAAGGATGTTTTATCATGTTATAGATCACACATTATAGAAGATGTACACTTCTCCCAAGAAGGTAACATTCTCTCACAATTAAGAAATAAAACCAACTGACAATTCTAACAAGTTTGTATATTTTCTTCTCTGAAGCTTACAATGATTAGTTAATGCCTAATAAAGGGCCTATTTCAGTAAGAAATGCCAGGTTTTTAATTTGGGGTTTGGAAGATTGGTCTCATTCCTTTTACAATGGACTTTAAGCCAAAGTAGACTCTTCCTGCAGGAGTGCCATACTCATCCATATTTCACTCACTCTAGCAGATCTTGATGCAGCTCTATTTTTGGCCATGAGGGTATTTGAGGCTTCTATCAAGTTTGTAGCTTTTCCTCCTTTCTTAACCTTTTTGTCACCACTCCCTACAGTTGTAAATGCCAGCTGACAGTCTTTCAGACCTAGTTTCTCCAATTCATCTAACAGCAGCCCCCAAATAAAAAAAGCAAAAGGAAACCTGTCTCCTTGGTATATAATGGCCCTTTTTCCCCAGTTACTTGGGGTTGAATTGTTTGACATTTTTACAATAGATATAGATTGTTGTCAAAATATATTGTACATACTCAGAAAGAAGAGTGAACGGAAAACAGGTGAGAGAGACAAGTCAGGATCAGGAGAAATAAATTAAGCTTCTGTATTTGATTCTTAAACCAAAAGTGAGATGGTAGCCTTTCTCTTAGTGTATAGTTTGCCTGGGTCAAAAAAATAAGTCATGAAAGTGAAAGTTGACTAATAGGAAGGGAAGGTCATAAAAGTTCAAATAAAATTCCCAATTGCCCATTGCTCTTTTGATTAGTTACACTCATTTAAACTAATTTAACCCTAAAGGAATGTCTCCTTCAAAAATTAAAAACAAATGTTTCTAATACTTTGTCAAAAATAAGAAAATATTTTTAATGCATTTTTCTTTTGACAGCTTTTTGCATGACAAATTAAGAAAATGTGACTGAAAGAAAGCATCTTTCTATGAAATGAGATGTTTTTATCACATGAAAACTATAAAAAGAATGGAACTAATAAAACTATATTTTTTTAAAAACATAAAGAACAATGTCTTCAGTAACTTCCTATATGAAGCTTTGGGTAAGCTTTGGATTTGAGCAGATCACTTCTCATCTAGTTTCCAAAATTAAAATAAATAGAAAATAAGAAAGAAAACAAATGAAAATTGGGAAAGGCAATTAAATGTGAATCATAACATAACAGGTTTTAACTAAGCCTCAGACGCTCACTAGCCATATTATCACTAACAATTCTTTTAACTGCTTAATGATTAAGTTTCCTCATTTGTAAAATGGGAATAATTATAATTATATATTTTACCTCACAGAATTATTATTAGGAAAGTTTTACAAACCATAAAGTGTTCAATAAAAGTGAAGCAATATTCTTTGGTTAACAGGCAAGCTTAGTGGCTAATTTTTCATGGGGAAAGAAGGTAGATTTGTGATATCATCAATATAGAGTTATTGAGTAATGAAAATACAAAAACAAAGATATTTGAAGGTGAAGATCAGTAAGTGGTCTATAGTATGTAGTCTTAGAGAGTTGTCTGGGACTTTGAGAAGCTGAGTTGTCAATGATCATACAGCTAGTGATGTCTAAAGAACACAGGTTTCTTTACAATATTTTAAATAACCATTGGGACTCTTGAATTGTTTCTAATATATTAAAAATTCAGATCCTTTAGTCCTTGAATATGATTGCATGTATTATTGGCCTCTGTCTTGAACAAGGACATAATGTATGCAGAGCCATAAATAGGAAATCTGATATTTTGGAAAATTCAGTTGAATTTTCATCCCTTACAGATAGGGAGAAGAAATAGTCCCTAGAATTACTAAAGATGAAATTGATTGGCATAGGGCAGCCAGAGAATTTTGAGTCCTAAGGATAGCTGGATAATGGAATGATAAGTAGTAACATCCAATGACTTCTAGTTGTCAGTCAAAAAAAAAGCCCTGTGGCTCCTCCTTAGTGATAGTTGTGCCTAAAACATCCTGAAGAGAATTGGCAAAGAGATATAATTCTGAGGAGACTGCACCATGTTTTATTGTAGAATTTATATCAATGAGTTCTTCTTAAAGTTATTGGTGGGGGAAAAAAAAGAACTTTATATTAGTGAAATCTGTCAATTATCTTATTTGTCTATGGCTTTAAAATATATAACTTGTTAAAAGTTTTTAAAGTTTGCTTCATTATTACCTTTTGATGGATTAACATTTAAACATTTATATACACAAATCTTAATAATATAATTGAAGCTACTCAAGATTGACTGGTGAGTAAATAATAAAAAATAAAAATGACTCTGAGAATTCCAAAGATCAAAGTGATGTTTCAATTCGTTAGCCCAAAATGAGTTAATACAACTCAGTAAAATATTCATCAGATGCCTACTATGTGCAATGCACTCTGTTGAGTACTGAAAATACAACAAATAGAAACAAATACAACAAACAGAAAATAGAACAGTCCTGAATCTCACATGAAGAGTTTTTTAGATTACATATCATTACTGAGGAACATCCTTGTGCAGCTTTTAGTCATGAAAACCTACAAACACTAAAACATGCGTGGAGGAAATCTTTGACAAATGGTGTAATATTCTCTTGGTTTGGTTTCCTTGGGGGTTCTGGAGGTCTTAGGAGCAGCCTTCCTTTCAGTTCAGTAATCACCACAAGTATAGCCAGATGTTGAAGTCCAAATCCTTTATTGTCTCCTTCAAAGTCCTATCTCCTTTACTTGGGGCTTGACTACTTTTCTTAGAGGTCCATCTCTCTCCTTGGTTCCAAGAGCTTGAGCTCTCGCCTGTGTTCTCTGGCTTCTAAATCTCTCCGAATTTAGAGGTTTGTGCTTCAGCCTCCAGCCACCACAAAAGTGGACGATGGAATGAATCTGTCTCAGCCTCCGAGAGCTTCTAATATGCTTATCTTCTCTGACTCTGTGAATTTCTTCTGTGGCTCTCAGTCCTTGCTTATATGCTCCACACTGAGTATACATCAATCATTATATCACTAGGAAACCATTATTTGTTGTAGGATTAAATCAATGCTAAATTAGATTTAACCATTGTCTCCTCAATTCCACTTAGTACCCTGTTTCAAGTTCTGGCCCATAACAAAATGGCATCAAGAAAGGATAGTAGCTCTTCAGATTTGATGAATTGTTAGTTTCCCAAGGAGATTATTATTATTTACCTGGGTTTTGCTATATGATAAAAGACTTGAGAGCTATACTGTATATACATGCTGAATATTTGTTTATATATTTTAATTGTTGTTTGTTAATATTTAGTAAAAAGGATGGTTGTTGTTGTTAGTCTCATTGATTGAATCACATGTATTATGTACAAAAAATTTGAGAAAAATAATTACTAGGTAAGTAATCATTTTTTTTAAAATTATGACTGGAAAATAATTAATAAAATGATGGTCATTTGACTATCTCTTATAAAGCAAAAATCCCTCTTCTTTGGGGCTTCTTGATGCTTATATATATACTCAACAGGCAGCAATCAATTTTGCTTGATTAACTTATTGTTTGTCCTTCATTCTCAAAGAGGGCCATGAAATCAGAGAGGTATTTCCGTGACATGCAAGTCAATTAAATTTAAGTAAAGGTGAACTGTGCAAAATTATCTGCCTCACTTTCTCCTCCACAGCCAAGTGGAGTCAAGTAGCAAGATATAGATCAGGACAACTGAAGATGGTCCTAGATGCAGTGATAGACTGAACTTTTTAAAATAAGGTCTTTTAGCATGTCTCCATTTTGGTCAAGACAACACAATCAGTAATGACAGCTAAGTAAGAAAAGATACAAAGAATGAGCTTTTATCCAGTTCCCTCTTCTTTCCTCCCCTCAAAAAATATATATGTATGTATGTATATGTATAGGTGTGTGTCACACACACACACACACACACACACACACACACACACACACACTCCCACATCAATCTGGGAGGGGGAAATTTTTGGGGTTTCTGGCCAAAACAGAAAAAAGTGCTATGTACATTCATTCTATAAGTGCCAGGAAAAAGATGACCAAGTGGGGCTTAGCCTGGGACCTATTGTTGGTCAATCAATGAAAGCCATAGTGATTTGGGTTCAAGGCATAGTCTTAGTTAACAAATTCCAAAACAGCTTGAGAGGTTTCAGCAATCAAAATTTACATTCCTTTGTACAGAAGATGAGTCTTCCAGAATTAAGGTCCAGCATTGTATTCATTTAGATTCCCTAAAGGATATACACCTAGCCATAGTTTAAAAAAGGAAAAATAAGAAGTCCCTTAAAAGAAAACAAGGAGCATACCTAAGAAAAACCTGCTTCTCATCTATCCTTTTTTGTTAGTTACTAGTGAACATTCATGAAAAATGACATGCAAATTTGAAATCATGAACCAAGAGGTAATAAGTCTTGTCACTTTATCATCATTTTTATTATTTAGGGTTCAATTCAGTCATTATCTCATCATAGATGCAAAGGTACTATCATAATATTTTAAGCTTATTATTATTATTACCTTTATTTCCCAACCTTATACATTAATGTGGTATGTTTTAATATTATCTATTTCCTGCCTGGGAAAATATGACCGCTTTCTGGACATTTTCAGATATTTTTGATAGACAAAACAGAAAGTAGTGGATGATTCGTTTTAAAAGGTCTTATCCATTAGCTGATGGTCACTATGTTATTCATGGAAATTATGATTTCCTGGTATTCATTTTAAATGAGTTCAAGTCATTTCTACTTTTTATTTCTCACTGCAAAAAAGGTGGGGGTGAACTTTCTTTCAAGAAAGAAAGAAGAAAAACAAGCATGTCAGCTTTCAGATTGTTTTATATTTACAAGTTTTACAGTTAGAAGCCATACTTAATATGTTTTGTCATTTTTATATTTACTTGCAAAACATTTTTTTCATATCTTCAAATCAATTTTGAAATTTTCTGTGCAGTAGTGCTTATCTGTGTTCATCACTGGAACTGCAATTTTTAGTTATTTTTGTTTCCCCTTTTACAATTCTTGTGTGACTATCAGACTTGGGGAAGAGGACCGGAGACTTATTTATCTTATACAATGTTATTCACCTACAATGAAATCTTACACCTTAGTCTCTGAAGACCATATTATAGCAAAGCTTCAGCATACCACTTTACCAAAGTGTTACAAACCCAGGCTTACTGGGACTATTTATTACATGTATTTTAATGGAAATATGCGAGCTCAAGACACTACAAAATTCAGGAGAAAACAAAAACAGGAAGAAAGGAAGGAAGGAAGGAAGGAAGGAAGGAAGGAAGGAAGGAAGGAAGGAAGGAAGGAAGGAAGGAAGGAAGGAAGGAAGGAAGGAAGGAAGGAAGGAAGGAAGGAAGGAAGGAAGGAAGGAAGGAAGGAAGGAAGGAAGGAAGGAAGGAAGGAAGGAAGGAAGGAAGGAAGGATGGGGGGAAAAGGGAGGGGAAGGAGGGAGAGAGGGAAAAATAAGATTCCTTTGCTCAATAGGTGATCACATAAAAACAGTTTTATGGTATTAATAACCACCTCTGGTGATGATGTTTAAAGTCCAGGGTTAACTTTTCTTTTTCCCATTCAGATATTTAAAGCAGTTTTAAGAGAGATCATTTGCAATCCAGTGCATCCAATAACAAAGTATTTGAATGGCATGTCACTGCTTTACAGAAGGATTCAATATTCATTTGTTTTAAGAGCATTATCTAGTGAATGCTGTGACTTCATAACAGATGAATTAATGATTTATGCTTGGACTATATACAAATAAAATATTCATCCATTAATGATAAACCATTCTGTCTGCTATTCCAGGAAAAAAAAAAAAGCTCCTTCTCATTTGTCTCTGACAATGGCAAACTCTAAAGATTCCAGGGTAGAATGTAAAACCTTAATGATGTACTGTATATATTTGTGAAAGACAACAAATGAAGGAAAACCTTTCCTGACCTGAGCCACTGATCAGTTTATACCATTAGCAAAGGATTGATGGTTCTTGTAATTTTATACTAAGTAAAACCATACTTATTCAAATAAATGGCTAGTCATTTTTCTAAAACAGCTTCTTAATAGCCTGCAGACCACAGTAAGGCCTTAGAAGTATCTCTTAATAGTAATAAGAAGCAATGCTTTGCAAAGACACTGGCAATTATCAGAATATGGGAAAAGGATTTGGATGACAGCCTTACTTTATAAAAGATAGCTACAAGAAAAAGAAATGGCTTAAAAAAACAGATACACATCTTATAAATATTGACTCATGTATAAAAACTAGTACAACATATATCAATCAATATTTCAATAACTATCTGTTGAGCAAAAATACTTTGAAAAATGCTAAACAACCATATAAATTATTGTATTGTTGTTGTTATTATTATTAAACCATCCCTGTCCTAGGTTACATGTACAAATTTACATAATAAATACTCTTTGAAAAGGCTAAAAAGGCTATGTCCTCAGGAAGTACCATGGAAGAATTGTTATGCCCAATTTGCAAGTAGAATTCTAAAAATAAGCTAATGGACACTTTCCCTAGAGAGTACACATAACATTGCAATATACAGGAAGGACTATAAAGCATATAGAGAATTTAGTTATTCTCCTTGCTTCCAAGAAAAGAAATGAATTAACTCTAGGCCTCCCTGGTTATATGGATATTATTTTAATGTGATAAAATACAATGTTTTACTTATATAATAGGGTCACATATCTCAGTTGAATTAATCATCAAATTGTTTGAAGGTAATCTGTTGGGCATTGTAGAGAATTTTCTTTTTACTTATAAGATCATATTCTGCCTTTTAGGTGTTTTTAACTTAACAGATTAGGAAATGTAGATATGTAAGTATGTAATCAAATGTGTTCGTATTTAGTGTCCATATTCATCAAGTGATTGGGATTATAAGAATCTCATCTTTTGAGGTACAACCTCTAAGAACTATGGACTCTAAAAAACCTTGTATGGATTCCACAGCATATATCATTGTCACTTAACTCAATTACTGAGTTTAAGGGCATTATTTTCAGTCTGCCCAGTTGAAAAATAAAATACTTTTTGCTAAAGAGTTGGAGAGCTATTAATACAGGCAATGATATAAGAATGAAAGAGAGAAAAATGGGGGAGGGGGGGACAAAGCAGCTTCTTCTTTTCCAAAGTAAGAGTTTGAACACTGTCTTATATTCACCAGGTTTGCATGAGGCAAAAACTGAAATGATGGAGACATCCTATAACTAAAGTTCCCAAGAGGAAAATGCTCACTAGCTGCTACTTTGAGCCTGAGAAGAAAGTAGATAAGCTGAAACTGCTTGAAGACAAGACTCTCTTAATACCCTGCTGTGAGTTTAAATGGACTGTGTCATGTTCCTGCTGTGCTGAGATGCTTGTGGATTGAATGCAGTCTCCCTCAGAAGTATGGGAGGTGGCAACCATCTGGGTATGGGTGCTAAGAAAGCTTGCCAAATGACTCAAGGCCTTATTACCTTGATATTCTGTTTCATAAAATGACTCTTATTTTTTTTTAAAGTCATGTGTCATCTGACTTGGCCAGGAATGAAGTCAGAGGATAGGGACTCAGATATGTTATTTTGAACAACTGGGGTAGACCCTTCTACTGTACATATATCACTGTAAAAAAAAAATTAATATTATCTTTGATTTATGCTGTACTGATTTTATATTGTATTTATTTTTATAACTGAATTATTTTTTGTCTTACTTCACTTTGCTCAGAAATTAGGTTTTCTTCCAAATTAGTTTAAAAGTGTGGTCGAAAAGTAATATCATTTGTGCAATGAATTCCTGGGATATTGGCTTGTCTGTACTCCCCAACTAGCTTAACCTGGTGCTACCCATTAAAAGATTTGTCAACTGTCCTTACCTATCCTTGTATAATCAGGAAATATTTTATCCCCCCAAGAAAATAAGAAAGATGGTGATCCCCAGAAAAGATTACAATGGACAGATGACTCCCATAATACAATAAATTTTCCTTATTTGTTAGATGAAGGCATGATTAACCACACCTGAATGCCAATACACTTTTCCTAATACAGTCAATTGATGAATCAGTTTCCTCCTTTTTTCCTGTATGTCAATAAAAGGATTCCTTTCCCCCTTCCCTCTCATTGAGGTGACTGACCTTATTGAGAAGGCCAGTCTGGTCTGCTTTCTTGGCAGTTCTATATATCACTGTTAATAAAATGGTTTTACATGGAGTATGTATTTTAGTTGCCTTTATTGCATTTATTTGCCAAACCCTAAAGAGATCAAAGACGGGTATAAATGGCCTATTTGTAACAAAAAAAAAAAAAAAAGTCAACAAACATTTATTTAAGTGCCTACTTTATTTGAGGCAATGTGCTAAGTTCTGGGGATTAAAAAGAAAAGCAAAAATAATACCAGCTTTCAAGGAGAGCTGAGTCTAATGAAGAAGAAGACATAGAAACAATTATGTACAAAGAAGATATCTACACAATGAATTGGAAGTAACATATGGGCAGATTATCCACACAGTGAATAATCTACCAGGCCTGAAGTTAGAAAGACATCTTTCTGAGTTCAAATCTGGACTCAGATACTTAAAAGCTGTGTAACCCTGGGCAAGTCACTTAATCCTGTATAATTCAGTTTCCTCACTTGTACAATGAGCTAAAGAAGGAAATGGCAAGCCATTGCAGGTATCTTTGCCAAGAAAACACCAAATGAGCTCACAAAGAGGTGGCTATGACTAAAATAACTGAACAACTATAAAAACTGAGGGAAGGCAATAGCATTCAGGAACATCAGAAAAGACTTTATAGAAGATAGAATTTTATCTGGTAGGTGAAGGAGTCTGGGGGCAGAGATGGGATAAAGATTTGAAGAAGGAAAACATCCCAGGAATGGGGAATAGCCAACTGAAAATGACTTACTGTGCCTTGAGACAAGAGCAGCAAAAATGCCAATAACAGTGGATTATAAAAAATCTAAGTGGGAGTAAGAAGGGAGAAGAGTAAGACATAAGAATGTAAAGGTAAGAGAAAGATAGATTAAAAGAGTTTTGAAACTCAGAGAGGACACTATTAAATTTATAGTTGCCCTTTAATTAACTTGGGAAAACATGGTCCACACACTGTAATACCAACAAGTAGATGTAGGCAGTATTGGGTCAATACCTGAAGTATGAGCCAGCAATGCAGAAACCATCTTGTCTTCTCATTGGTATCTTGAAAAATAGAGGAAAGGGATCAGAAAGGGTACTACTTAGACTATTATAATATCCTTGCAAAAGGCTTTACCAAAATAGACATTTTCCTCATTGCTATATTTAGAAGAAAAAACAGAGAAGGGTAAAAAAAAAGACTGAAATGATTCTAATTCTCCTTCATTCTACTTCTTTCCTCTTCACTAATTTGCATTAGCCTCTTAGAGATAAATAAAGCATTTGTTAAGTCCTTATTATGTGCTGACCTCTGTGATAAGCACTAGTGATAAACATTATACATAAAGGAAAACATTCCTTTCCATCAAAGAGCTCACATTGAAATGAGGGAAGACTACTGGAAAGGGGAATATAGCCTTGGGTGTTGCATGGAGATACCAGGAATTGTGATGGAGGTCTGGATCCAAACAAAATAAGGCAGAAGTTTAAGAGTCAGATCCCAGAGAGATAGTAGGGGAAGAGTTAAGGTTCTGGGGAGAAGCAAGTGAAGATGATGTCCAATGAGTAGAAAATATGAAGTGAAAGATGGCCATCAAGTAAATAATCATTACAGTATATGGAGTTGTTTCTTCTTGTAGATTTTTATTTAGAAATTAATTATTATTTTATTGCATACTAGAGATTTCTCATCAAATATAGTCATCTTCAAAAAATTGCAACATTCATAAAAATTAAAATGGAAAATAGGTAGATAAACTCCATCTAAGGCTAAAAATTAGCATGACCAATAATTAACAAGTACCAAAGAATTAGTCATAAAAAAAAAATAAAGAGAATGAAAGGTTTAATTTTCTCTTTTCTCTCATGCACTACATTCGGGTTATAGCATCCCATTGCCTAGATAAGCCATTGAAACTGGTGACTTCCAGTTGTGGACATCTCTGTGAACATTTCCAATCATAAAATAGGTGGATCAGAATATTGTAGCTATTTATTAAGTCCTGTACAATTCTAATTGTAGCTTCAGCTTATTTGAAATAGGTTTTTTCCCTTGTTTTTTGCAAAATGTTCTCTTTTATTTCAAAATTTGGCAATAATGTTCCTATGTGTTTTCCATAAAGGATCTTGTTGAGGTGGTGATTGGTGGATTTTTTTTTTCTATTTCTATTTTCCCCTCGTGTTTTATCATTCCAGGAAAATTTCCTGGATTATTTTTTGCATTATTGTATGAAGGTCCATTTTTTGGTCACAACTTTCAGGCAGTCCAATTATTCTTATACTTTTTCTATCTGTTCTCCAGATCTGTTGTTTTTCTTATACGATGTTTCACATTTTGTTCTATTTTTTTTCATTCTTTATAATCTGTTTTGTTATTTTTTTGGTCTGTTATAGGTTCATGGGCTTCCCCTTGCTCAATTCTAATTTTCAAAGTTATTTTCATCTTGAGACTGTACCTCATTTTCTAGTTGATTCCTTTTTTCTCCATAATCTTCTTCTTGTTCTTGGATGATTTTAATTTTTTTAATTTTTTTCTTTTTAGTTTTTTTTTCTCAATGTCTTTTATTTTATTTTTAAATTCCTTGAGTCCATATAACTCAAGAATGAGTTCTTCTATGAATTTTCTCTGGGCAGAGAGCCATTTCACATTACTCCTTGGGATAGAAGCTTTTTTTTAATTCAGTGTCTTCCTCTGAAGATGAACTCCCAGTCTTCCCTGTAACTATAGCATGTTTCTGTGATGGGGATTTTTCTTCTTTGCAGTTCATTTTGCTTTAATAAGAGGTATTAGTGTAAGCATTTCTAATCCTGGGATAGGAGAAATGGTATCTGGCTTCACTTCAGCTCTCCCCTCTAAGCAGAAACCTGAAACTAAGAGCTGCATTCTCAAGCTGCTGTCTGTAGCCAACAGCATCCCTGCCCTGCTGCCTTTGCACTCCTAGTGTGATGGTTCCTTCTCACTCAGGACCATATCTCAGCAGCACAGCTTGGGCCTGGCCAAGTTTCCCTCAGTTTTGTGGGATTCAGACCCTGACACAAATAGTCAAGGAGGTAAAAGTCTCTGTGGTTCTGGTTGATGCTCAAACTACAATCAGCTAGCCCCAGGGCTCTCCATACCTGGTGTTTTGGGGGAGCTAGTTCAAAGGTGAGATTGCATTTCCCAGGAGTTGATCCCCACCCTAAGTCTTTCTTCTGATCTTCTAAAGCTGTATCTGGAGGACCCCTGTTTTACCCAAGGTCTTCTTGATTTTTCATGATTCTATCTGAGGTGCAAATTAGTCCATATACTCCAACTTGAGTCCATATAACAATATGCTAGTTATTCTACTAACCTAGCCTGATGAAAAAACAGGTCTGAAGAGGAACTAACTTAAAGTAACTCAATCTGACAGCCAAAATCCATGTCCTGAAAGGAAAGGAATAACTTATCTACTAGTTGGGCTATACCCAGAAGTGAACTAGGTACAAATAATGTAACCACTACTTTAAACTTCTCATCACTCTATCCAGGAACTGAGGTGACAAAGGAATGTTTTCCTAGTTTGGGCAGTTGTTAATACATATTTTCAGTAGTTAAATTATATTCACTAGCTAAATGAGGGTATATAAAGTGGTAGAAGATATTAGAGAGAATAAAAGAGCTAGAACTTTCTAATTAATACTTTAAAACACCCCCATATTGTGAGTTGTACTTATACACTTGAGGGGAAATGGAAACAGTTGTTTTCTGGGGACAGGATCAATTAATCCATTTTTGGGTTGAGAGAATTAGAGCCTAGAGCCATGACATTGGCATGTCTGACTCCTAGAACCCAATATCTACCTCAATACTAATTCCATCAAATATTCCTGCCAGTATCTAAAGACATATGCCAATGAAAAGATTGACCCTATAAAGAAATAGAATAGCCCTCTCTCGAACCAGCTTGTTAGTCATTTAACTTTTTATTTAACAATCTATAAATACAGAAAAAGAAGGAGAGAGAAGACAAAGACAGAAAACAGAATAAAAAAATAGTTCTAATAAAAAAATAGTTCTAAAATTCTCTCCCATTACACTCAATAATATGCCATGAGAAGGACCTGAGATAGGATATATAAATGCATTCCCTCAGACCATCTCAGATAAATCCCATGTATCTCCCAGAGTGTATGCATCACTCTCAGTATAATTTTAGAATTTCTTCTACATGTTAAATATAATCATCTTTTCTTTAACTTTCTTATCTACAAATTTGACTCAGAATAATGCCTAGGGGGTAAAAATCACTTATATGATGGCTTGATCACTCTATATAATAGAACTATATTTATGTATGAACTCATTTAAAGAATACTTTCCCCACTAAACAAATTTTCTTACTCTCTAATTATGTACTTCTCTGCTTTTCTTTTTGAAAAGAAATTTTCATTCCCACATCTCTCTTGATAAAAGCTTTAGTTAATAAAATTTTCATAAAGTGTTTTAACCATTTCAGCTCTATCTGCTTTCCAAAATAGACTTCCTTCTTTTAAAAAGATTCTCAAACTTTTTCAACTATAATTCTTTAAATTTATTGTACCTGATATACTTTATGGACCATATAAAAGATTTTCAAGTATAATTTGACTAAATGATTTTTCTCCCATATGTGCTGACTTGAGAATTTAAATCTACATTAAAATTCAACACCATTGATCATACTTGCTATTTACAGAAAAATCTTCTAGTGTAATGTAAGCTCTTTGAGGGAAGAAATTCTTGTTTTCCTTCCTTTCCTCCTTACTTCCTACTTTCATTCCTTCCTTCTCTTCCATTTTTCCTTCCTTCTTTTCTTTCTTCCTTTCTTTTTTTTTCTTTCTCCTTTTTTTTCTTTTAAAATGGGGAAAGAAATAGAGGAAAAGGAAGTTACTTACATACCTAATCCCCATAACTCTGTGATTCATTTTGGCACATTAACAGCTAAAGTCTATACCTAAACCAAGGCTCTAACTCCATAGAATTTATATGATTGGGGCTTTATTACACTTATTGAAAGGATCAGAAAACAATATCATATTACAGACATCTGAGAAGGTTACAATGCAATATACCTTTTCTTTTTCATATCATAATCCCTTACATTTGGGTAGTGCTTTATGCCTTTCAAACCACCTTTACACACATTATCTCATTTGATCCCCACAACAA
This sequence comes from Sminthopsis crassicaudata, assembly GCF_048593235.1. Lineage (NCBI taxonomy): Eukaryota > Metazoa > Chordata > Mammalia > Dasyuromorphia > Dasyuridae > Sminthopsis > Sminthopsis crassicaudata. Next base: position 216,704,353 of record NC_133620.1, on the reverse strand, counting down.
CTCTTTGATACAGTGTTTCTCAAAATTCTTCATGTATAACACATGGTAGTATATATTTATTTTGAACTAGCTTTATTATTGCACAGTCAGTGCCTATTATTTTGGCTTATGGTAAGTAAAGACAGTTATATTTTTATATACATTGTGACAGTGACTAAAAACCTGTCTAGAATATGGATTCATGTCTTCCTTTGACAGTTTCTGAACATAGACAAGTCATTTGTTTTCTCAATGATCTAAGTAGGACACTAAGATTCTAAGTTGCAAAAAATGTGTATACATATTTTGATATAGTATAGTTTTTTCATATAGTTCTTCTGTATACTAATGAAATTACATCTTTATTCTCCATTACTATCTGTTGGAAAAACTTGAAAGGCTAAATGTATAATTTCTTTTTTTGTTTTCCTAGAGGTGATTTATTTTATTTTTAATCTTTTTTCAAGTAAATTCATTTATTTTTATTACACATCATCTTATGAATCAGTTGAGAAAGAAAAATCAAAGCAAAAAGGAAAAACCATGGAAGAGATTAAAAAAAAAAAAAAAAAAAAAACAGAAAAAAGAAGTGAACATAGCATGTATTGATTTGCATTCCTTCTCTATAGTGTTTTGTTTTGTTTTTGTTTGTTTTTGTTTTTGTTTTTTCTGGATGCAAATAGCATTTTCTGTCCAAAACTATTTGGATTGCTTTGGATCACTGGACCACTGAAAAGAACCAAGTCTTTCATACTTACTTGATCATCCCACATTCTTGCGTGTGCAATGTATTCCTGGTTCTACTTGTTTTGCTTAGCATCAGTTCATGTAAATCTTTCTAGTCCTTTCTAAAATCAGCTTGTTCATTATTTTTACAGAACAATACTATTCCATTATTTTCATATTCTACACCTTATTTAGCAATTTCTCAATTGGTGAGCATCTACTAATTTTCTAATTCTTTGCTGTCACAAAAAGAATAGCTACAAACATTTTTGCTCATATGGGTTCTTTCCTCTCCTTTAAGATTTCTTGAGATACAGACCTAATAATGGCACTGCTGGGTCAAAGGGTAGCACAATTTTATAGCTCTTTGGACATAGTTCCAAACTGCTCTCCAAATTGATTGGATTATTTCACAATTCCACCAAAAATGCATTATGTCCCAGTTTTCTCACATCTCCTCCAACATTTATCATTATCTTTTCCTGTCATCTTAACCAATCAGAGAAGTATGAGATGGTACTTCAGATTTGTTTTAATTTACATTTTTCTAATCAATAGTGATCGAAAGAATTTTTTCATGTAACTATAGATTGCTTTAATTTTGACCATTTATCAATTGGGGAATGATTTGTATTCTTATAAATTTGGCACAGTCCTATATATTTTTAGAAATGAGATCTTTATCAGAAAAACTAGCTGTAAAGATTTTTTCCAAGCTTTGTACTTCCCTTTTAATCATGCTTCTGTTGGTTTTGTTTGTGCAAAACATTTTTAATTTAATGTAATCAAAGTTGTCCATCTTGCCTTTCAAAATCTTCTCTAGTTTTTCTTTGATCATAAATTCCTGCCTTCTCCAAAGATCTGATTAGGTTTATTACTCCTTGCTCTGCTAATTTGTTTATGTATCCTTTACATCCAAATCATGTATCTGTTTTGACCTTACTTTGATATAGGGTGAAAAGTTTAGATCTATGCTGAGTTTCTGACACTATTTTCCAGTTTTCCCAGCAATTTTTATGAAATAGTGAGTTCATATCCCAGAAGCTAGAATTTGGGGATTTGTCAAATTCTGGATTGCTATAAATCTTGATTATTGTTGTGTGTATCTATTCCACTGATTTGTCATTCTATTTCTTAGCCAGTACCAAATGGTTTGATAATTGCAGCTTTATAATATAGGTTAGGTTTTGTACTACTAAGCCATCATCCTTGATATTATTGACCTTTTGTTCTTCCAGAAGAATTTTGTAATTATTTTTTTAAATCTATAAAATAATTAATTGGTAGTTTAATTGGTATAATACTGAAAAAGTATATCAATTTAGAAGTGTCATTTTTATTAAATTAGCTCAGCCTAATATAATACTTGAGCATTAAATTGATATTTAATGAGCAATTGACATTTTTCTAATTGTTTAGATCTGACTTTATTTGTGTGAGAAGTGTTGTTCATAGGGGTTTGTCTTGGCTGGTAGACTCCCAAGTATTTTATTTTGTCTACAGTAATTTTAAATGGAATTTCTTTTTCTATTGTTTGTTGATGGGCTTTGTCAGTAATATATAGAAATGCTGATGATTTTATATGGGTTTATTTTATATCCTGCAACTTTGCTAAAGCTGTGAATTGATTCCAATAAGTTTTTTGATAATTTTCTAAGATTCTCTAAATCTATCATTATACTATGTGCAAAGAGTGATGGTTTTGTTTCGTCATTGTCTATTCTAATTCCTTTCATTTCTTTTTCTTTTCTTATTGCTAAAGACAACATTTATAGTACAATGTTGAATAATAGTGGCATCCTTGTTTCACCCCTGATTTTATTGAAATGCCTCCAGCTTCTCCCCATTACAAATAATGCTTGTTGTTGGTTTTAGATAGATACTGCTTATTATTTTAAGGAAAGCTCACTTTATCCCTATGCTCTCTAGTGTTTTTTTAAATAGGAATGGGTGCTATATGTTTTTCAAAAGATTTATCTGCATCTACTGAGATTATCATATGATACAAATTAACACAATTAATTTTGTTAGTGATATGGTCGATTATGGTAATAAGTTTCCTGATATTGAACCAGCCCTGCATTCCTGATATAAATTCCACTTGGTCATAGTATATTGTCCTGATGACAAGTTGCTGTAATCTCTTTGCTAATATTTTATTTAAAATTTTGCATCAATATTCATTAGGGAGATTGGTCTGTCATTTTCTTTCTCTGTTTTGGCTCTTCCTGGTTTAACTATTAATACCATATTTGTAAATATATATATATATATATATATATATATATATATATATATATATATATATATATATATATATATATATATATATATATATATATACCATATTTGTATTATAGAAGGAATTTGGCAGTACTCCTTCTTTAGCTATTTTTCCAAATAATTTTCACAGTATTGGAATTAATTGGTCTTTAAATGTTCATTTGTGTATCTATCTGACCCTGGAGACTTTTTCTTAGGGAGTTCTTTAATGACTTGTTCGATTTCTTTTTCTAAAATAAGACTATGTAAGTATTTTTTTTCCTCTTCTGTTAACCTGGTAAATTCATAATTTAGTAAATATTCATCCATTTCAATTAGATTGTCAGACTTGCTGCCATACAGTTGGGCAAAATAGCTACCAATTATGGTTTTAATTTTTTGTTCCTTGGTGATGTGCTCACCCCTTTCATTTTTGATGCTGGTGATTTTTTTCTTCTTCTTTCCATTTTCTGATCAGATTAACCAAAGATTTATCTGTTTTATTGGTTTATCACATTATTATCATTCTCTTCAATGAAATTATGAATTGTTTCTGTGATTTGTTTTTTGATCCATTCATTCTTTAGAATTACATTATGTACTTCTTTCCCTGAATTATAATAGGTCTTTTGTACCTCTTCATGTAAATTAATTGTCCCATTATATGTCCTCTTTCCTCTTTCCAGTACAGAACTTTTTCCACCCCTTAATGTCTATCTCTTTGATGTCATCACATCAGGGACCATTCACAATCACACCCTCAGTCAGTGATGCCCCCCCTCTATCTGCCCCAATAACAGATACAGTTCTCAAGAATTACAGATATTGTTTTCCTATCTAGGAATGTAAATAGTTTAACCTTTAAATAAAACATTTTCCCCTGTTTACCTTTTTGACTTCTCTTGAGTCCTGTTTGTAAATTAAATTTTCTGATTAGTTATATTTTTTCAATAGAAATTATTGAAAATTCTTCACTGAAACTCCATCGCCTTTTCTAAATGGTGCTGAGTCTAGCTAAGTAGTTAATTCTTGGTTGTAACCCAAGGTCCTTTGCCTTCCAGAATACAATATTCCAGGCCCTTAAATTCTTTATTGTAGAAGGTGCTAGTTCCTGGTTAATCCTGACTGTTTCTTCTTGATATTTGAATTGTTATTATCTCACAGCTTGCAGTATTTTTTTTTTTTTTTTTAGCTCTGGAATTTTGTAACAATGTTCTTTGGGGTTTTCCTTACGAGGATCTCTTTCCAAAGGAGATCAATGTAGTCTTTCAATGAGTATTTCCCCCTCTTTTTCTAGAGTATAAGTACATTTTCCTTAATGCTCACATGAAGAATGTTATCCAGAGTCTTTTTCTAGTCATGGCCTTCAGGTAGGCTAATAATTTTTAAATTGTCTTTTCTAGGTCTATTTTCCAAGTCAATTGTTTTTTCAAATGAGGTATTTCACATTTTCTTTCATTTTTTTAGTTCATTTGACTAATTCTTCTTGTCTCCCAGAGTCATTGGCTTCTATTTGCCCTGTTCTAACATTTTTAAAGTATAATTTTCTTCAGTTAGATTTTCTTTCTATTTTTCTATTTAGTTAATTTTGTTTTTTAAGGAGTAGTTTTCTTCAGACGATTTTTTCCCTTCCCTTTCCAAACTGTTGACTCTCTTGTGCATACCTCTTATTTTCTTCCTATTTTTTCATCTACCTCTCTTATTTGCCTTTTAAAGTCTTTTATGAGCACTTACAAGAAGTTTCTTTGGGCTTGAGACCAATTCATATCATCTTTGAGATATATTCTGTGCACATTTTGTCTTTGTCTAAGTTTGAGTTTTGGTCTTCCCTGTTACTATAGTAGCTTTATATGGTCAAAATTCTTTTATGTTTCTTACTCTTTTTCTTTCTTTTTTCTTTTGGAATTTCCTTTTTTTTTTTTTTTTTTTTAAGTTTTATGGTTGAGCTCTGCTCCTGTGGTAAAGGGAATGCTGTTCCAAGCTTCCTGTGCAGCTCTGAGCCTTGTCTTTGAGCCCAGGGGCCCCTTGTATTTGAAGGGCATAGTTTTGCCTGCTCTTTTAAGAAACCAGCCTGATTTCCCAGAGTTTGCCTTTTGAGCTGTCACTGGAAACTGCCCCACTGATTTGCTCCTCAAATGAACCAGGACTGAAGATGTTTAGTTGCTTATTTGCTGTGGTTAAGACCCTTTCTCATCGGTTTATCTGAGCTGGCCTAAACCCCCAGTGATCTTTCTTTCTTTTATTTTAAAGTTTATTTGTTTTTAATACACATTACTTTATGAATCATGTTAAAAAAAAAATCAAAACAAAAAAGAAAAACCATGGAAGAGATTAAAAAAAAAAAAAAGAAAAGAAAAGAAAAGAAAAAAGAAGTGAATATAACAAGTGTTTACATACATGACTGACCTTTCTTGAAGGTTTTCCAGTCTGTCTTGAGCTGAAGTGTAGTTTCATTCTATCAGACTGTATTCAGAGGCTTGGTTTCATGTGATTTTTGAGGAAAACTGAAATAGCTCGAGCAGTTTCCTGGTTTCACTTTTCCACCTTGGCTCCATCAAATGTATGCTTTTTGTAAATTAAAATATGCATATATATGTACAAATGTAGGGCTGCTGAGTTGCTCAGTGGGTAGAATACTGGGTCTGGAGTCAGGAAGACTCATCTTTGTGAGTTCCATTCTGAATTCAAACATTTGCTGATTGTGTGACCCTGGATAGGTCACTTAAATTTGTTTGCCTTGGTTTCCTAATCTGTAAAATGAGTTGGAGATGGAAATGGCAAACTACTGCAGCATGTCAAAACAAAACAAAACAAAACAAAACAAAACTCCAAATGGGGTCACAAAGTATTTATTATGACTGAAATAACTCAACAACAGAAATAAACAAATTTGTATACCTGTGCACATGCATACACATACATATTTGTTCACATATATGAACATCCATAATTAGGGAAGATGAAATAGCACTTATGATAAAAACAATTCTTTTTAAGTAAACTTATAAAATTATTTACCAAAATGCATTTGTCTATATATAAAGATAGGAAGGGAAAAGGAGAAAAGAGGACAAGAAAGGGGAGAGGATATGAAGAGAAGGAAGGGGAAGAATATAATCACTTGTTATATTATGTTGCAAAGATAGTTGTGACCCTAGAACCAGGAAGCTCTAGTATAAATATCACTTCTTATACTGATTAAATATATTATCATGGGCAAGTAAGTCACTTAGGTTCTCTGAGCTGACTGTAAAACAAGAATGATAATCTCAATAATAACATTAACTAGAGTTTATATGGAACTTTGAAGTGTGAAGTACATGCTATAAATATTATCTTCATTTCAAAGATGAATAAACCAAGGATCAAAGAAATAACTATCTTGTCCAGTCAAATATATAGCAAGTCTCTCCACATAGATTTCACCTCATCTCCCAATTCTAGTCTTCTTTAAGCTACATCAGTGACATACATGTATTATGACATACTACTTATCATAGTACTTTATATAATATAAAGATTCAAATATACTTCATGATAACTCAGTTGATCTCAGCATTTCTAATTTTTCCTTAATACTATTCAATTAGAATTTTACATTTCCAATCTCATTTCAAAGTATATGACAACCATTATAACTCTTCTCTTTACCTTTGTCCCCATATTCAACCAGTTGTGCCACCCTATTCATTTTAACTTCAAATCAGTTTGTTATTTATTTCTTCCTTTTTCATTGCTATATCTCAGTTAAGTCCTTCATTATTATCCAGAGGGACTTGTTTAACAGGCTCCTAATTAGTGTCTTTCTATCTCTCTCTGTCTCCCTCCCCCCCCTTCCCTCCCTCCCTTCCTCTCTCTCTCTCTCTCTCTCTCTCTCTCTCTCTCTCTCTCTCTCTCTCTCTCTCTCTCTCACTCTCTCTCTCTCTCTCTCTCTCTCTCTCTCTCTCTCTCTCTCTCTCTCTCTCTCTCTCTCTCTCTCTCTCTCTCTCTCTCTCTCTCTCTTTCTCATTCTTTTTATCTCTTGCCTTCCCTCTCTCTCTTTATCTCTCTCTATATTTCTTTCTTTTTATCTCTCTCTCATACACACACACACACACACACACACACACACACACACACACACACACATATACACACACACTTCTCTGTTTCTGCCTTTCTGTTTCCCTCTGAGTCTCTCTGTTCTTCTTTCTTTCTCCCTCTTTCTCTGTCTGTCTTTGTCTTTCAGTCTCTTTGTTTCTGTCTCTCATGCTTTGTCTCTGTTTCACTGTCTCTCTTTCTGTCTTCCCTCTCTCTTCCCACACATATTCACTTGTCCATCTAACCTACCCATGTCATGCATACCCAACAAGTGACCATCCAGCACTGATTTGAAGATCTCCCAAAAAGGGAAATTTAAACCTACTAATTCCACAATGAGGCAGGTCAAATTCTTAGAATCCTAACATCACACCTAGATTTACCCCTTTTCAATGTTCACTTGTTCCTGGTTTTGCCATCTGAGGTTCAGTTAGAGCAAGTCTAATCATCTTCATTTACTGAATGTTTTTCCCCCAATGATACTACAAGATAGGTAGTAAAAGTGCCATTATCGTAATCAGATAGATGATGAAATTTAGACATCTTAGAACTGAAATTGCCCAAGGTTACACAGGTAATAAATGACAGAGCTAAGACTCAAATGTTCTCTCCATTCCAAGCTCAGTGCTCTCTTAGGTTACTTCCTAGAGAGGGCTTTTAATAAATGTTTACAAAATTGAAGTAAATTTTAGTTGGCATTTTCATACATCTAATCTGTAAGGTCATATAACTTATCTATATAAGTTCATCTTTGTGCCAAAAATACCAAATGGGCCAGAATAAAAGCATAGTGCCAACTCATTCAAATCTATGCATTTATGCATTTCATACCTATTTTAATATGCATTAATTACCCAGCAGACCTTAACAACTCCTTCAAAGGCACTTCAGTCTATCATCTAAATATGTATGCTGGTACAAGAACTCATTTTGACAACAGATTATTTACCCATTAGACTGTAAAAGCTCAACTGCAGCTGTTACACTCTAATTGTAGAGACCCATATTTTGGCACTTTTTAATAAGAAGGCTTTTGACCCAAAATACTGCAAAGGATTTTTTTGTTGTTGTTTTGAAAGGAAAATATTGACATAATTCTTATTTGAGCAGTGTGAAGGCTTACAATATGCTTACTAACAATAATAATCATCAATCTGTTTTCTGCTTCAGTGAGAAAGAAGACTTCAGAAAAACAAGAGACTGCTTCAATAGAAAAGAGAACTTTTCAGAGGGAACTATTCTCCTGGGACTTGGAAACTCCTTACATGAAGCTTGAAAAAAATAAAATAATTTAGTTAAACAAAATCAAGAAAAGGTGGTTCCATTAAAAATATCATGGTGTCATAACAACAACAACAACAATAACAGCAATTAGCATTTATAATAGCACTTACTATGTAACCCAGTCCTATGCTAAGTACTTTATAAATATTTTATTTGATCCCCACAATAAACTTAGGATGTAGGTGCTATCATTATTTCCATTTTATATTGAAGAAATTGAAGTGATTTGATGTTTTACTTTTAGTAAATGTCTGAGACCAGATATAAATTGAGCTGTCCCTTACTTCAGGCCCAGAACCCTATCCACTTGCCACCTAGCAGATATGAGGAGTCAGAATAACTGTAATCATATGTCAACTCTCTGGAATTTATTAGCTAAATGTCATTGAAACAAGTTATTCCTTTCAGACACAAGCTTTATACATAGGGATACAGTTTTCTACATATCAAGATCCTGGATATAATAATCTCTAAGATCCCTTCATATTTTAGAATATATATAATGTTATATAATTTACATTTTTATTTAGGAGGTTTGCTTTTGAGAAATCACAAAGGACTGGAAAATACCTCAGTGTCTTCCTGATCAATGCTTTCAGTATTATAAGCAATCTTTCCAATTACATGGTAACTGTTCCATACTCACAAAACTAAATACTTTATTGCAATATTATATTCACTCATAAGTTCCTGATTGAAAATTAATGTAAGTTATGATTAAACTAGTGAAATTTTACTTTCCAATACTGAAAGAAAATTAAAATGTGTGTATTATGCTTCTTTGGACATAACAACATGGGCAAACACACATGCACTGAAGATCAAGTGAAATTGTTTTATATGGACATTTTTATTTCACTATACCAAAAATTCACTTTCAGTTCTTCTATGACCACATTTCTCATTTTTCCCCATTCATTTATTATCAAATAAGTAAAATACAAAATTTGAATTACCTCATTAAATTTAGCAATTTGTATTTATTTTCTAACAATAAGATTAATTTATAGTTGTAACTAATTTAAAGGATCTCAAACAAAATCTAATTTTTTTAAATTGTGACATTAATACATGAAGCTGGGGGTGGAGCCAAGAGGGGGGCGGAGCCAAGATGGTGGAGAAGATACATGCAATTTTGTGAGCTCCCTTCTTCCCTCATTACCAATTAGTTAAATCAGCCTCAAAAATAACGCTGGACTGATAGAAACCACAAGGACTGGAAGCACAACTTACCAGCTGAAGAGAAAATGTCAGTTCCCAGAGGAAAAAAAAAAAGGCCAGCACAGACAGGGTGACGTACTAGCACACTGCGCCAATTGAGCTGGGGAGAGCTCTGAGATCAGAGAAGCCACTGAGATAGAGGAATCTGGCAAAGCTATTAGCTCTTCTCTGCTTATAAAACAGCAGCTCAGAAGAGAAATAAAGCCACTTTAAAATATAAAGCCACATACTAGAACCACTCCAATCTGGAAGTGATCTAAGAGATCTCGGCAAGGTTGTAAAGCCACCTTCTGCTGTCCAGGGTTTCACTTTGGGGTAGTTAAGACCTTGAAAAGCAGGGAAACAGCCCAAGGCAACATATAATTCACATAGTGCCTGGCTTGGCTAGAGGCTGTGGAACTCAGCCGGCAGAAGTCCCAGAGAAGCAGAACTTTTGAAATAGGGACCACAGTTTCTGGGCAGACACTTACAGTTTGAGGGCAGGGGCTTTTCACATCAGCTGCTAAAATCCCAGGAAGAGGCAAAAAAAAAAATACCATATCTGAGGGAATTTAGAGAGGGGGAGAAACATTGTGTGAATCTTACTCTCATCAGAAGAGGCTCAAAGAGTAAATAATTAACATATTTGTTTTTCAGAGAATTCTCTCTCACTTCATTAAAAGGGAGGAGAGGAAAAGGGGAAAGGAAAAGGGGAATAAGGGAAGGGACTTGGAAGGAGGAAGGAGGTATACTAAAAAAAAGGGAGGTCTGTACATCACAAGTGGGGTCTATAAAATAAATACTGGGGAAGGAGTTCAGGGGGGTCAAGGGAAAAAGCATAATCTGGGGATAATATGATGTCAGGAAATAAAGAATTAGTAATTTTAACTGTAAATATGAATGGGATGAACTCTCCCATCAAATGGAGATGGATAGCAGACTGGATCAAAAGTCAGAACCTTACAATATGTTGTTTACAGGAAACACACTTAAAGCAGGGAGATATATACAGAGTAAAGGTAAAAGGTTGGAGCAGAATCTTTTATGTTTCAGGTAAAGCCAAAAAAGCAGGGGTAGCCATCCTTATTTCAGATCAAACAAAAGCAGAAGTTGATCTAATTAAAAGAGATAAGGAAGGAAACTATATCCTACTAAAAGGTAGCATAAACAATGAAGCCATATCAATACGAAACATATATGCACCAAGTGGTGTAGCATATAATTTTCTAAAGGAAAGGTTAAGAGAGTTGCAAGAAGAAATAGACAGTAAAACTATAATAGTGGGACATCTCAACCTTGCACTCTCACATTTAGACAAATCAAACCGCAAAACAAATAAGAAAGAGATTTAAAAAGTAAATAGAACATTAGAAAAACTAGGTATGATAGACCTTTGGAGAAAACTGAATGGCAATAGAAAGGAATGTACTTTCTTCTCAGCAGGTCATGGATCCAATACAAAAATTGACCATATATTAGGACATAAAGATCACAAAATTAAATATAGGATGGCAGAAATAATAAATGCCTTCTTCTCAGATCACAATACAATAAAAGCTACATTCAGTAAGAAGTTAGGGGTAAATAGACCAAAAAGTAATTGGAAACTGAATAATATCATCTTAAAGAATGACTGGGTGAAACAGCAAATTATAGAAACAATTAATAATTTCACCCAAGATAATGACAATGATGAGACATCATACCAAAATCTGTGGGATGCAGCTAAAGTGGCAATAAGGGGAAATTTTATATCTTTAGAGGCTTGTTTCAACAAAATATAGAAAGAGAAGATTAACGAATTGGGCCTGCAACTTAAAAAGCTAGAAAAAGACCAAATTAAAAACCCCAAACCAAAAATCAAACTTGAAATACAAGAATTAAAAGGAGAAATCAATAATATTGAAAGTAAAAAAAACTATTGAATTAATAAATAAAACCAAGAGTTGGTTTTATGAAAAAGCCAATAAAATAGATAAACCTTTGGTAAATCTGATCAGAAAAAGGAAACAGGAAAATCAAATTGTTAGTCTTACAAATGAAAAGGGGGATCTTTCCACCAATGAAGAGGAAATTAGAGAAATAATAAGGAGTTACTTTGCCCAACTTTATGCCAATAAATTTGATAATTTAAGTGAAATGGATAACTTTCTCCAAAAATATAGGCTTCCTAGATTAACAGAGGAGGAGATAAATTGCTTAAATAGTCCCATTTCAGAAAAAGAAATAGAACAAGCTATTAATCAACTCTCCCGGAAAAAATCCCCAGGACCAGAATTTACATGTGAATTCTATCAAACATTTAAAGAACACTTAGCCCCAATGTTATATAAATTATTTGAAAAAATAGGGGATGAAGGAGTCCTACCAAACTCCTTTATGACACAGACATGGTACTGATACCTAAACCAGGTAGATAGAAAACTGAGAAAGAAAACTATAGACCAATTTCCTTAATGAATATTGATGCTAAAATCTTAAATAAGATATTAGCAAAAAGACTTCAGAAAATCATCCCCACGATAATACACTATGATCAAGTAGGATTTATACCAGGAATACAGGGCTGGTTTAATATTAGAAAAACTATTAGTATAATTGACCATATTAATAATCAAATTAATAAAAACCATATGATCATCTCAATAGATGCAGAAAAAGCATTTGATAAAATCCAACATCCATTCCTACTAAAATAAGTAAGTAAGTATAATATGCAACAGAAATAAACTGGAACCTTTTCAAGTAAGATCAGGAGTGAAACAAGGTTGCCCACTATCACCATTACTATTCAATATAGTACTAGAAACGCTAGCCTCAGCAATAAGAGCCGAGAAAGAGATTCAAGGAATTAGAGTAGGAAATGAGGAAATCAAACTATCACTCTTTGCAGATGACATGATGGTATACTTAGAGAACCCCAAAGACTCCGCTAAAAAGCTATTAGAAATAATTCAGAATTTTAGCAAAGTGGCAGGATATAAAATAAATCCACATAAATCCTCAGCATTTTTATATATCACCAACAAAATGCAACAGCAAGAGATACAAAGAGAAATTCCATTCCAAACAAATGTAGAGAGTATAAAATATTTGGGAATCCATCTACCAAAGAATAGTCAGGAATTATATGAAAAAAAATTACAAAACACTTGCCACAAAAATAAAGCCAGTTTTAAATAATTGGAAAGACATTCAGTGCTCTTGGATAGGCCGAGCGAATATAATAAAGATGACAATACTCCCCAAACTAATCTATTTATTTAGTACTATACCAATCAGACTCCCAAGAAACTATTTTAATAACCTAGAAAAAATAACAACAAAATTCATATGTAAGAATAAAAGGTCGAGAATTGCAAGGGAACTAATGAAAAAAAAAGTCAGATGAAGGTGGTCTAGGTGTACCTAATCTAAAGCTATATTATATAGCAGCAATCACCAAAACCATTTGGTATTGGCTAAGAAATAGACCAGTTGATCAGTGGAACAGATTAGATACAAAGGACAAAAAAGGGTACATCTATAGCAATCTAGTCTTTGACAAACCCAAAGATACCAACATTAGGGATAAAAATTCAATATTTGGAAAAAAGTGTTGGGAAAACTGGAAATTAGTATGGCAGAAATTAGATATGGATCCACACTTAACACCATATACCAAGATAAGATCAAAATGGGTCCATGATTTAGGCATAAAGAATGAGATCATAAATAGATTAGAGGAACAGAGAATAGTCTACCTTTCAGACCTGTGGAGGAGGAAGGAATTTATAACCAGAGGAGAACTAGAGATCATTATTGATCACAAAGATTTTGATTACATCAAACTAAAAAGTTTCTGTACAAACAATACTAATGCAAACAAGATTAGAAAGGAAGTAAAAAATTGGGAAAATATTTTTAAAAGCAAAGGTTCTGATAAAGGTCTCATTTCCAAAATATATAGAGAACTGACCCTAATTTATAAGAAATCAAACCATTATCCAATTGATAAATGGTCAAAGGATATGAACAGACAATTCTCAGATGATGAAATTGAAACTATATCCACTCATATGAAAGAGTGTTCCAAATCACTACTGATCAGAGAAATGCAAATTAAGACAACTCTGAAATACCACACACACCTGTCAGATTGGCTAAGATGACAGGAACAAATAATGATGAATGTTGGAGGGGATGTGGGAAAACTGGGACACTAATACATTGTTGGTGGAGTTGTGAAAGAATCCAACCATTCTGGAGAGCAATTTGGAACTATGCCCAAAAAGTTATCAAACTATGCATACCCTTTGATCCAGCATTGCTGCTATTGGGCTTAAATCCCAAAGAAATACTGAGGAGGGGAAAGGGACCTGTATGTGCCAAAATGTTTGTAGCAGCTCTTTTCGTAGTGGCTAGAAACTGGAAAATGAATGGATGTCCATCAATTGGAGAATGGTTGGGTAAATTATGGTATATGAAGGTTATGGAATATTATTGCTCTGTAAGAAATGACCAGCAGGAAGAATACAGAAAGGCTTGGAGAGACTTGCATGAATTGATGCTGAGTGAAATGAGCAGAACCAGAAGATCGCTGTACACTTCAACAACAATACTGTATGAAGATATATTCTGATGGAAGTGGATATCTTCAACATAAAGAAGATCCAATTCACTTCCAGTTGATCAATGATGGACAGAAACAACTACACCCAGAGAAGGAACACTGGGAAGTGAATGTAAATTGTTAGCATTACTGTCTATCTACCCAGGTTACTTATACCTTCGGAATCTAATACTTAATGTGCAAAACAAAAAATTTGTATTTACACACATATATCGTATCTAGGTTATATTGTAACATATGTAAAATGTATGGGATTGCCTGTCATCAAGGGGAGCGAGTAGAGGGAGGGAGGGCATAATGCGGAAAAATGAATACAAGGGATAATGATATAAAAAAAAAATTACTCATGCATATGTACTGTCAAAAAAAATTTATAAACAAAATTTTAAAATACATGAAGCTGATTGAAAAGCAAAGTTAATTTCTAAAGTTAACCCAGATTTATACAACTTAATGCTTCCCTGAAATATTTATTATCAGTTGACAATATGTTATGTGATCATATATTCCCAAGAAATAATATAAGTTGTAAAAACACTAGATAATTCCAGCAAACACCAAGGTTTGTTATAGTAGGTAGTGCTGGATTTTTAAATATAAAAATCTTATTTCATCATTAAAAGTGGCAGTAAAGGTCATCTTAGAAATCATTCTCTCACCCCAAGCAGAAATCTGGCCTATAACCTCATTAACAAAGTAATCTTATATTTAGAGCTGGATGAAATTGTCGAGGTCATCACCCACCTTCCTCATGTTGTAGATGAGGCAACTAAGTACCCACAAATGTTGTGGGTTTCCAAATTAATATAAAGTAGTTAGAACCCCAAAACTAGAATTTGAGTCTAGGTCTTTTACTTCACTATGCAGTATGATTTCCCCTACACTATGCTATCTTCCATTGTTATTGTTATTGAGTCATTTTCACTCATGTCCAGCTCTTCAAGAGTCCATTTAGGGTTTTCTTGGTTAAAATCTTGGAGTAGTTTGCCATTTCCTTCTCCAGCTGATTTTACAGATGAAGAACCTGAGACAGTCTTCCAGAGTCACTCAGTAGTAAGGCTAGTCTCAGGCCTTATTTGAACTCAGGAAATTGAGGAAGATTCTTGATTCTTGATTCTAGGCTTTGCACTCTATCCACTGCACTACCCATCTGATCTTCCATTCAACCTTTATTTGAACACTTCTGGGAACAAGGATGCTGATCATACTGCATAAAAAACAGTGGACTTGAAACCAAGCAGGTTTTAGTTTAAATCCTATCTTATTAGTTGTATGACCATACTGTAGTCAACTTTTCCCATTAGTTATCTTGCCTATAAAATGAAACGAATAATAGCATTTATCTCCCAAAGTTGTTGTATCAAATGAGAAAATAAATGTAAAACTCCTCAGAAATTTAAAAGTATCATACATTTTAGTTATTTTTCCTCAGAAGATTGTCTATGCTAATGAATACAAAATCCCTTATCTTGAATAGATATCTGTATCTATGTAATTCTACCCATTGGTGGTAGTTCAGGCTTCTGGAACTGTATACATTTTTTTCTATTCTTTCCACATGACAATCATTTTTTTTAAATATTAACTACTCTTCTCTGATGATTTTCTTATTGATCTATGGAATAAATTGCCTTTTTAAAGAAGTTTTCTCAAGGTCCAAGAGAAGGAACGGTGTTCAATAAGAAATAAGGAGCTTTATAATCCTTATATTCTTAAAAGCCAATATTTCTCTTGATGGAACTTGATCAACTCGCATCTATTAATTCTTGTGTTTAGACTAACTCTCTTCCAGCTATAAGGAAGAAGCAGTTAATCCAAAGCTTTATAATTATGAAAAGTCTTGATATATTTAGAGGTCTTGAAAAGTATAAGTTGTATATAAAATAATGAGCAATTTCAGAAATCAGAGTTTGAGCATTCATCTGTTTACTTGTGGAAACTTCCAACCACATTCCTTAGAAGAAAGAATGTGAGGAAAGGGAAAGGAGAGTGAGTCTGGTCTTAGCTAATGTCTCCTCAACCCCCTAAATAAGAAGGACCTTTTGGAATTTAGAAGGTAAGAGGATTCAGACTTTTTCATTAGGACCCCAATGATGTGTCCAGAAATGCTGATCATAAGAACCAAGGACACATTGGATGTGAGGAACAAAAGCAGAACATTTTTGCAAGGATTAATGTTGCAAAATTACCCATGCATATCTTTTGAAAATTAAAAACCTTTAAAAAAAATACATGACAGGGAGTAAGGCATAAGAAGATAAGAAGAATAGAAAAGCAGGATGGGATTAAATTATCAAGGGCTTTCAGCCCCAAACAAAATATTTATATTTGATTGTAAAGGCAATAAAGAGCCACTTATTATTGAGAAGATGGATGACATGATCAAACCTATACTTTAGGAAAATCACTTTGATGACTGAAGAGATGCTGGATTAGAACAGAAATCATGAGGGTCAATATGAGAGTGGTGGCAATGTCAAAGGAGAAGAAGGTGTGTATTTGAGAGATAGGCCATGGCAACATGTTGGATATGAAAGATGTACAAGAAATAATAAAGAGTTGACAATAATACCTAAGTTGCAAGCTGGGGGACTGTGAAGAGTTAAAAGAATGTTTGGAAGGGAAGAGGATTTAAGGAGGAAATAATCAATTCAGTTTTGAACATTCTGAGTTTAAGTTGTCTACTGGATATACAATTTGAAATGTCAGAAAGGCAGTTGGAGATGTGAACCAGGAGGTCAGTGAATTATGAACAGATATGGTAATTAAAGCCATGGGAACTGATGAGATGATCAAATGAAGCATCATAGAGTGAGAAAAGAAGAGGACTCAGGATATGATTGTCAGGAATTTTCATATTTAGAGTACATGATCTGGATTAAGACTCATCAACAGAGAATAAGAAGTGGTCAGATATGGCAAAGGGGAACCAGGAAAGATTGGAATTCTGAAAATTTAGGAAGAAAAAAAGCATAAAGCAAGAAGGGAATTATCAATAGTGTCAAACTCTGCAGAAAGGTGAAGGGAAAGGATAATTGAGACAAGGCCATTGGATTGTGACATATGCATGTGACACATTCTATTAAAAAACATAGAGTTCAAAAGAAAATAGGTTTTAGCTCAATGCATATTTGGCAAAAAACTTAACTCTAAGTTAAGTTGTTGAAAATTATTTTGTTAGAGTAATTATGGTGTGGCTTTTCTACTATGATGCTTGTAGTATCTTGTCTTCTAATTGCCCCCCCTTCTCTCTACCCCCTTCCTTAGAAAGCAAGTAATGCAATATATGTCATGTATTCTTTAATTCAGTAACTTGAGCCTCCTGGTCAACTTACTGTTCCATGAACATTTCATCTTTTGTCTCTGGGCAGTTATCTACCTATACCTGTTTGTTTTCCTCATCTTCAGGTTTCAGGATTCAGGTTTCCTTAGCTTCTTTAATTCTCAACTAAAAATCCATCTTCTACAGGAATTCTACCACAGTCCCTCTTAAGTCTAATGCCTTTCCTTTCAATTATTATGTTTTTATCTTATATATGTCAATATTTTGCCTCTTTTTGCATCACCAGCACAATGGCTGGTACGTAAAAATACATAAGAAATATTTACTAACTGTCTGACATATTTGGGTGGGATAATTTTTATCAGTTATGGCACTTTAACAAGTATCAATTTATAAAAGCTAATAAAATTTGTCAGGCTAATTTGCATCAATTGATAATCATGAGGGTGAGAATTGTAGTGAGATTTGTGACTTATATTACCAAACAAACAAACAACTCTCTGGACACTCAGTGTACTCTAATAGATCTTTTAGGGGAGATTTAGCAGTTGCCTTGTAGAGATCAAACTAGGCAGTGCTGGTAAAGAAGGGGAGAGTATATACAGAATCTTGCTTCATTATCTTGCTATGTTTTCTTGTAATTCCCAGTTCTGGATCCCACCATTGTCATTATAGCTCACATTTATTCCCCCATTAAGTAGAATTTTATTTTTTCCAATTACATGTAAAGATAATTTTGAACATTCACTTTTATAAGATTTTGAGTTCCTTCCCTCATTTTTCTCCTTCCCTCATTCTCTTCAATCCTTTCTTCTCATCTGGCTGATGTAGGTTATACTTGTAAAATCACATTAATCATATTGTGAAAGAAGAATTAGAACAAAAGGGAAAAAGCATGAAAAACAAAAAGAAATAAAAAATTGTTTGCTTCAGTCTACATTGAGATTCCAGAGTTCTTTCTCTGGATATAGATTGCATGAATTTTTTGGAATTGTCTTGAATCATATTATTGTTAAGAAGAGCTAAGTCTATCATAGTTGATCATTGTATAATGTTATTCTTACTATGGCTCTGCTCATTTCACTCAGCAGAAATTCATGTAAGTCTTTCCAGATTTTTCTTAAATCAGTCAGTTCATTATTTCTTATAGCACAATAGCATTCCATTACAACCATATGCCACAACTTGTTCAACACCCCACATTGATGTGTGCTCCCTTAATTCCTTAATTTATTGTTACCACAAAAAGAGTTATTATATATATTTTTGCATACGTGGAGTCCTTTCTACTTTTTAATTCCTATGGGATATATACCTATTAATGGTATTTCTAGATCAAAGAGTACCACAGTTTGCTTGCCTTTTAAGCATAGTTCCATTTTGCATAGTTCACATTTGGAAAGTACTTTAAAGTTTGAAAAGTGTTTTGCTCACAACAATGCTATAAATGAATGAATGAAGACATTTCTTAAGGAATTATTATATATCAATCACAGTGTTATGTTTCAACAGAAGAAATAAGACAATCCTTACTTTTCAAAAACTTCAGGAGTTGAACCCACTTTCTTGTACCAGAAGATGGATTCCACCTAATTCTGAAAAGTATTGCTACACCATGGTTCTAACATGTTGGCCCTTCATACCTATTTAATTTTGAGAATATTTGTGTTACCTAGTTTGGTAGTAGCTGAAAGAGTTGGATCAATCTCTTTTTTTTTTCTTTCTGAGAGCAAATAAAGAGAAGAATTTAAAAGAAGATAGTTCAATAAAAGTGAAAGTTTTAAAACTTTCTACATTCATTTACAGAATTTCTTGAGCTAAGTGAGATCCTTAGCTCCTATGTCTTGAAGAGATTCATTTTAAAGACACTGGAAGTGTAGTCTTCTGATTAATACCTAAGCATAAACCTTAAAGAGGAAAAAGAAAAAAGCAAAAACATAGTTCAGTATCTTGCCAGTTCTAAGATGCTGCTACTATCGTCAACCTATCTTATAAAATTAGTATAAAGTGACTACTATATTGTTCATGACTAACATCTCTGCATGCTTAAGTTTTCTACATCTCAGGTCTGAGATGAAAACAGATTAAATTTTTATCTTTTATTTGAGCTTCTTAATCTTTAATCTCATCTTTACTTCAGGTCTTAATCCAGTTTAGTAACTACTAGGATCCTGAGGACATAACCAAAAGATTATAGGTAAAAGAAAGAGGCTGTTAATAAATAGGATAAAATCAAAAAGATCCAAATATTTAGTATATCATAAATCAAAGGTGGGGAAGGTCGCACAATTGTTCCAAGGTAAGCAGAAATTTAATTTTAATTTAAGTTTAATTTAAAGTGAAAATGTTGGCTTTATTTCAGTGAGGTAAAGAGTTTAAATAAAACCTAATTGAATGCAATTAGAGTAGCTTGAACTTAAAATGCCTCTACTGCAATGCATCAAGAGACAACTTTGAATAAAAAGCATGTTGTGCTGTCCTGTAACAAAATTTAAAGAATATTCTTCATTTACAAAATTATCCTGCATAATGTTTTGGGGAAAGAGCAAAAGAAAAAGAAGATAAAAAGTAAAATTCGTCGCCATTTCACAAACAGATCGACAGAAAAGTTATGCCTGTTTCAAAGTACTTTAGAAGTCAATTACATCTGTAAAGATCCGGTTGTCTGCTGTCCCAACTCTGTCCCAGACTCAACTACTCTCCAGACCCAATGCTGCCCTCTTTTATCCTCGCAGAGATTGTAGTGAGAACTCAATGGGGCTTGGGGAAAAACTTCAACCAATGAACTTGCTCCTCTTAAAGATGCAAACTTCTTTTAAACATGTAAACTCTACCTCAGAAGATCAAAGGTGTAAACTCCCTTTAAAGGCCCCAACCAAAGGTATGAATTCTGAGCTAGAGAATTGTTTAGACAATCTGAGTTCTCACTTTGTAATCCTAACATACATCCAAGACTTTAACTAACAAGTCTACATTAGTATATTTACTTTTGCTGGTCAGCCAGGAGACAGAATGTGTTTAAAACAAAGACACTTAACGAAATCGTATTGTAAAGAAAGTAACAATGGAACATTTTATTCCCAAGCCTGAGATAAAAATATGTGCTATTAGTGAGAAGAGTGAATGTGAATAGCAATCATGCTTTGATACACAAATGTAGGAAACATGTAAATATTGAACATACATAGGAGATTTGGGAGAAAATCACATTTTAATTTTTCAAGACCATCAATGTCTTCTAGTGACAGTTGTGTCATGATTTCTCTGGGCCTTTTCTTCTGATTATTGCTCTCTGACTTATCTACAACTGGATATCATGTCACATCTGCTGCTCTTCTCTTCTCACACTTCTCTAGTTTTCTCTACAGGCAATTTGCCTTGCTATCTCTATTATTAATCTCTTCAGAACCATCTGAAAATCATTTTGGCTCCAGTCTGCTTCAGTGAAGTGACTAGAAACCCTGTCCCTAATTAAGGGCAGATTGACAGGATTTGAATCAAAATAGATTACATATAAATATACATATAGATCTAGATATGTATAGCTAAAAATCTTCAAACTAAAATTAATATTTCTTTTTATCCTTTTGTCTAGTAACCAATATCTAACACCCCATACCAAGATAAGATGAAAGTGGGTTCATGATTTAGGCATAAATGATGATAAGCAGATTAGGAGAGCAAAGCATAGTATACCTGTCAGATCCATGGAGAAGAGAGGACTTTATGGCCAAAGAAGAACTAGAGAAAATTATTAAATGCAAAATGGATAATTTTGATTTCATAAAATTAAAAGGGTTTTGCACAAACAAAACCAAAGCAATCAAAGACTAGAAGGAAAACAAGAAGATAGGAAACCTTTTTTACAACCATTGTTTCTGGTAAAGGCCTCATTTCTAAAATATAGAGAGAACTGAGTCAAATTTAGAAGAATACAAATCAGGGCAGCTAGGTGGCTCAGTGGAGAGAGCACCAGCCCTGAATTCAGGAGGACCCGAGTTCAAATCTGGTCTCAGACACTTAACCCTTCCTAGCTGTGTGACCCTGGGCAAGTCACTTAACCCCAGCCTCAGGGAAAAAAAAAGAAGAAGAAGAAGAAGAAGAATACAAATCATTCCCCTAATTGATAAATCATCAAAGAATATGAACAAACAATTTTAAAATGAAGAAATTTAAGCCTTCTATCTTCTTATGAAAAATGCTCTAAAATACTATTAATTGGATAAATGCATATTAAAACAACTCTAAAGTAAGACTTTACATCTATCATCTTAGCTAAGATGACAAGGAAAGATACTGATAAATGTTGGGAGGAGATGAGGAAAACTAGGACAGTAATGCATTTTTAGTGGAGTTGTCCAACTGATCCAGTCATTCTGGAGAATAATTTAGAACAATATCCAGAGAGATATAAAACTGTGCATTTTGAACATTTTGAACAATTACTGGATCTGTAACCCAAAGAGATCATAAAAGAGGAGAAAAGACACAAAAATGTTTGTAAAAGCTTTTTGTAGTGGAAAGAAATTAAAAATTGAGTTGATTCCCATGAGTTGAGGAATGACTGAATAAATTATGGCATATGAATGTAATAGAATATTATTGTTCTATAAGAAATGATGATCAGGATTATTTCAGAAAAGTCTGAAAAAAGATCATGAACTATTGCTGAATGAAGTAAGCAGAACCAGGAGAACATTTTACATAACAACAGCAAGATTTTGTGACAAAGATGTTCACTTCTCCACTGAAACCAAGACTCCCGGAAGGCCTCCGAGAAAGCTGGCCCAGGCCCCAGGCAAGGAGACAATAAAGAATTTGAAGTTTAACACCAAGCTATTCTTATGGTGGTTACTGAACAGAAACGAAGGCTGGTTCCAAGACCTCCAGGAAACCATCAGGAACATTACATTTTGGCATTGGAATGTGGGACTAAGGACCTACATCTGTGACCCAGAAATTAGGGTGAGTACAAAAACAGACAAGAAGAAAACTTTATTAAGGGATAAAGTGGTGTTTCGGCTGAAATGGGACAAATGTTTAGAAAGGAACCTTTTCCACTTCAAGGAAAATGTGTTGAAAGCAAAGTTAAACTCATAAAAAATCAAGGTTTGATTGTAACTTGGGAGCAGATCATTCTCCTTTTAGAAACATTACCATACACATCTCCTTGGTTCTCTAAGGAAAAATAATTAGATCCAGAGTAGTGGAAATTAGTAGGAGAGCAACTATGGGAATATTACAATGATAATCATCCTAATTCAATTCCTAAAGAAACACTCTATACATATAACAACACAATTGGCTTTCAGGAATTATATAAGTAATACACTAAGGAAAAAGAAGAAAGTGTAGGAGGGGGAGGTTACTGGAAAAAAAAAAAAACAGTTTAAAAGGATGAAGAATTAGACAAGAAAGGAGTTAAGTACAATTCTGATGAAATTATGGAGCATGGTGCTTCACAGCAGGAGCCATTAGGACATTCCAACCCCTGACCTACCCTACTCTATTAATTCTTCATGGGTGGAGGGGAAAGGAAGGGGGGGGGGGCAATGACACAATCAGCACCACCTATGAAGGAGCCTATGACAAGATTACAAAAGGCACTAGTTAAAGCTAAAAAAGAAGGACAGGATATATCTGATTTACAAGTAAATGAATACCCTGTTATTGAAGAGTTTGACTCTTCAGGTCAACAAAGGAGAAGATACACTCCTTTTGATCTGGAAAAAATCAAGCATTTGAAAAAGGGTTGCACTATTTATGGGGCTACATCATCTTATGTTAAGATGGTATTAGAGAATTTGGCTTATGAAATTTTAATCTATAGCAAGGACATGTTTAAAACCCGGACAAAACTTTTTGTGGCTTTCAGGGTATAGTGAACTATGTAGAATACAAGCCCAATAAAATATGCAACCTGGGTTAATATACAAATCACCTTTGATCCACTAGCAGGTAAAGGTCAGTATGCAGATGCCTTAGCACAGATTAATTACCCTTTGATAGCATATGAGCAAATTGCTGCTTCTGCTATCAAAGCATGGGGCTCCTTCCCAGGAAAAGATAGAGGGAAAGCCTTCACAAAAATAGAGCAAGGTCCAAATGAACCTTTTGCTGATTTTGTGGGATGTCTGCAAACAGCTGTCATACGAACAATTGGAGAAAACACAGCTACAGGAATAATGATCAAACAACTTGCTAAAGAAAATGCTATTGAGGTTTGTACAAGAATTATATAGTACTACACAAAGATGCTCCTTTAGAGGAGATCATAAGATGCTGTGCCACAGTGGGCACAAATACCTTTTATACCCAGGCTATGATGCAGAACATGGGAAGACAGGGTCCCTCTTGGCAAGGGACTTCCAGAGAGACTTGTTGATGCTTTCACTATGGTTAAAGTAGAGCATCTGAAAGCTCAATGTAGGCATACAAATAGAGTGAGAAAACAGGATGGGAAAACAAGACCCAAAACCCTGTGTCCAAAATGCAACAAGGGCTTTCACTGGGCCTCAGAATGTGCATTGACCCAGGAAAATGAGAGGCAGGGCCTAGCTCCAAAACCTCAAACAAAAAACAGGTGAGGCATGATGGCAGCTGAGGTTACACCCAGAGAGGACTCTGATATGATCAATCAGCAGAGAAGTAATCTGATGGAGGAAAGGGATTACATGATCAATCAGCCACAAAGCAATCAGATAATAGAAAAGGATTACAACTGAGGAGAATACAAGCTTTTTAATCGGACTGAAGGAAAGAGTCCAGTGCAGGCAGCTCCAATATAATCTCCAGGTAATGTGGAGAGATCCAGAAAGTGGTGAATGGAAGGAACTAGATAGGTTAACTGCTTAGGAGAAAGGGTTTGCTTGTATCTCTACAGATGGAAAGAGAATCAGATGGGTGCCAATAAGTACTTGGAGAGAGACAGAAAAAGAGAAAAAAAAAACAAAAAACAAAAAAACTTTGAAACAAAGGAGAAGACCTAAAAAACATCTGACACTGAAAGAGCATGGCTAATAATGAGACTGCTGTGGGACTTTAAAACCAGTAGGAATCATTGAAATCCTTAAGATGAAAAATTGTTTATAAGACTGTTGCAGAACTTCAGAACTAGCAGGAATCATTTGTTTCCCTGAAACATAAGACTGATACAGGACTTCAAAATCTGCAGGAATCATGGATTCCCTAACACAAGATGAGACTATTGCAAGGTCTTCAAAACTTGCATGAATCATTGGATTCCCTGACACATGAAGTAATAGACAATAGATTGGTTTTGGACTATTTCTAGGACTTATAAACATGTATAATTCCTTATGCTAATTCATGTTATTTGTTACATCACTACTAGCCTGTGTTATATTGCAATGTGCTTGTGTAATATGGATTTATGAATACCTATTTCAATTGAAACCCTTCAAATACTTACTAATCTGGTTTGATTCCCCATTTTCTTTTGGTGTTTTCATCTTTCTTCCTGAGAGATCAAGGAGGGTGTGATCACCTCCTTTTCTGGTGTTTTCACCCCTTTTTTCTGAGAAGTCAGGGAAGGCATGATCACCTCATTTTTGGGGTTCTCATCTCCCTGAGAAGTCAGGGAGGGTGTGACTAGCTATGTTCTAAAACAAAAGTGGGAGACATTATGGGCTAGAACTCTTGTACTTGAAACAAGGATTTTTATAAGGTGCTAATTAAGTGGAATTAATAAGACAATGGTTATCTAGTTTAGCATGGTGATTACTAGTTATCTAGTTCAGTACATGTATTTAATACTTAATATTGTTCTACAAGATTCACACCCACAATAATGTAATTATAATAGAGTATATAACAGCCAGAAGGGACTGAGAGACAAATTCATTCCATCATCTACCTTTGTGGTGGCTGGAGGCTGAAGCACAAGCCCTGAGACTTAGAGATTCACTTCATCTCATACCACAGTAGTGTCTGACCTCCTTCACTTCTCCACTGAAATCAAGACTCCCTAAGGCCTCCAAGAAAGCAGGTTGGGCCCCCAGGCAAAGAGACAATAAAGAATTTGGACTTTAACACCTGACTATTATTGTGGTGAACTGAAAGGAAGGCTGGTCCCAAGACCTCCAGAAAACCAAGCAGGTGATCACACCCTCCTTGATCTCTCAGGAAGAAAGATGAAAACACCAAAAGAAAATGGGGAATCAAACCAGATTAGTAAGTATTTGAAGGGTATCAGTGAAATTGTAAATCAATTTGGATATTGCGGACTGATTTTTAAAAATATATACTTTTGAGAGAATTAATATTGCATAAATAATTCTTTCCTGGTTTCAAAAAAAGTAAACATTGGTTCATTAGAGAAAAAAAAAGAATGAAAACAAACATTTTCATATTTTTATTGTGTTTTTACACTGTGATAAAAGAAATTCATTTCTATAAATTGTAGCTAACAGAAACTTTTTAACTGGACTCTGGAAGAAATCTTAAAAATAATTTTATCCAATTGCCTCATTTTATAGGTGGTCAAACTAAGGCCCAGAGGCCTGAAATCACTCCAACAGCTGCATAATTATTTGGTAATGTGAGGATTGGGCCAAGCTCACAGAATCACTATTCACTGATTGACAAATGAATGTATGATGCATGGGGAAGTTTCTGTGTGAGTACAGTAATTCAAGTTCATTCTCCCATAATTACAGATTCTTTTGTGCATTTAATGGAGATGAAAGAAAGGTCATTAGCATTACTATGGTTTTGTAAATAAGTATTTGTCTCTATGGAAACATCTTTTCTTCCTCAACAACTTATTTTACATAGGCTATTAAATTATTTTTTTTTTAATAACTGTCTCCAGAAACACCATTGGTTCATGTCCCAATTTATATAATGCATTAATGGGTAATATAATATCATGGAAAAAAATCCTGTCATAAAGGTCTCAAATCCTGAACCAGATAATTATTAGATATATGACTTGAATAAGTTGCATAATTTTTCTGTATCGAAATTTTTTCATCTGTAAAATGGGAACACATGACCAACTTCACCAGATTGATAAATATTCTATACAAGTGGCCAAAAATGAATTAAAAACTCCAAAAATCTGAGAAGAGATTTAGAGACATACTTAACTATGTATGATTTTCTGATAATTAGCTTAATGCAGATGATTTCAACTCATCATTTAATTTTTAAGGCATTGTATCAGTGAGTTGTTCAAGGAGGATTTGTTAAACAATATCCCAGAGAGAATGGGAAACAAGAAATTCACCAGTTCTTGATACAGATCACATTACAAGCCATGGGCAAGATCAGGGCCCCAAACATTTCAGTGTTAAAATAAGTTGCATAATTTATTAGCAAATTATTGAATATTTTATTTCTCTTTTTAATATATTCATTTATTTTCTTATTCCACAACTTTACTGACAGACTTGACTACAAAACTCATACAAATACTAAAATAGGCATTTATTCTTATCTAATCTGAGAAAAAAAGTCTCCTCTTTAGAATGAATAGAGAGCTAATTTAGAAGACTTCAATGCTTTGGTGCTTTATGTAACCAAAAAACTGCCATACACAAAGCTTAGCTCCTAGATGATCTCCCTCCCCTGAGGAATCCCACTTCCATTAGGGATCTACTCTAAAAATAAAAATACCAAATACTTTGGGTGAGTGTTTTCTAGATTTTTTAAATTCCTTATTAGTTATTAGTCATTAGTCAAACCAAGTTAATTCTGTTGCTATGTATTTTGAGAAATATTATTTAATTTTTACATATGTAGGAGAAACACCTTTTGGAAAATTTTTAATGTGTCATTTTGTTCTGTCTAATCAAATGTTTGATTGTTTCTTTTTGAGTAGTCTGAATAATAAGCACAGTATTATTCTATATTCTCTCTATATATTTGAATCATTTTGGGAACAAAATGTTTCGTCTTCTATACCATGTTACTTACAGAAAACTGTCTGGTCCTATCAAGTATTTTCGTTGAGGATATTTTTAATCCATTTGTACGTTAGTATAAAAATGTTGTACAGTTGAAAAAGTAGACATATCATCATATCATGAAGTAGTTATTTTTGTTTCTTAATCAATTATGTCTGGTAACAATAAGATGTAAAGATTATTTTCTAAGCTTTTGGTGTTCTTTTTCTGCAAGATACTTTAGAATTAATTTCTCTTTGCTCTCAAATAGCACACTCTCACCATAGCACACATTTGCTCTATGTATACTTGGTCTAATCCAGTCATCCTTCCCCTCTTTCTTTTCTTTAATGACAATTCTACTTCCTCATGAAACATAAATATTAGGATTCAAATGTAGTGACACTACTATTGTTGACCATAAAAAAAAAAATTGCTAAAGAAATATTCACAGACTTTTTTCCATCTGCTTTTTCCTTATCCATTTTAACCCTTGAATGATCTTTGAGATTTTTCATCACTCAACATTATACAAACCTCAATTAAAGTGATAGTCAATGTGTAAAATTCTGAGGACACAGAAACCAAAAACTAAAAGTTATTTACACTCAATGATATTGCATTTTGCAGCTTGAAAACAACATACAAACAGCAGGAAAAGTGCATGTATACAAAAAGATATACATATGTATCTGAATGTACATGTAAACATATATTCATAAATGAATATATATATATACAAATGCATGTATACATGTGTACATATAATCTATAGAAGTTAAATTTCTTGCTCAAAATTATAGAAGTAGAAAGTATCCAAAGGACTTGAACCCAAGTCCCCTATCTCTATAAGAAGTATGTCTATTTATTTTATGTATTTTATTGAATTCTTCATATAGTTTCTATATCTTCTTAGCCTCTGCACCAGATGTTACCCCATAAACGGCAATTATTTTCATGGTGATCTTCATGCAAATGCTTATCATTAGCACTGAAGTACAAGATGATGAAGTGTCTCATAAAATGATATTTCTTGTTGCCTTTGGATTCCTAGGAAAACCTGCAAGCTATCCTTTGATTTCCATTACCCTCCCCTCCCCCATCTTCTTTTAGTCTTCTGGTTTCATTTAAAGCAAGAATGGCATGATTAATATAATGCTGTGCCTGAAGTAGTATGTCTAATTTTTGGTCACTGGGAAAGGATCTCACATTAACTGAAAAAGTTTTAGTTTTTAGAGGGTCACTTTGTATTTTTCTTTGCTTCCCATTCAGCATGGTCAAAGAATTGGGCACTAAGCATCCTATGAAATGGATGGACAGTCTGTTGACAGGATTATAATAAAAAATTTTTCCATCAAGACACAAGGTACCAAGATTTTTTCTCTAAATAGTATCATCAGGTCACCACCACTGTATGATGAAACATCTTCACATTGAAGTCCTATCACTTTTTTGCCCCTTAATGAACTGGTTTTTTTAAACCCTAGATCAGTAGTGAAGTATTCTAAATCCTATAAATTGTCTCCTACAAATAATAAATTGTTCCATTTTTGGTAATTTTTTTAAAATTATATTCTTCCAGCCCCCAAAGTTACATGTTCCAGTGGAAAGATTATTGGAATTGGAATTGGAGAACCTAGATTCAACTCCCAGCTCTGCCAGTTATTGCTTTTATAATCTTGGAAAATTTCCTCTTTTCTTTCACCCCTCCTTTCTCTTTTTATTTATTTATGTTTACTAAGCAATTAGGGTTAACTGACTTTTCCAGAGGCACACAACTAGTAAGTATTTAGTGTCTGAGGTCAAATTTTTATATATATATATATATATATATATATATATATATATATATATATATATATATATATTTTATAATATTATCCCTTGTATTCATTTTTCCAAATTACCCCCCCTCCCTCTATTCCCTCCCCCCGACGACAGGCAATACCATACATTTTACATGTGTTACAATATAGTCTAGGTACAATACATGTGTGTGAATATCATTTTCTTGTTGCACAATAAACATTAGAATCCGAAGGTACATGCAACCTGGGCAGACAGATATTAGTGCTAACAATTTACATTCCCCTCCCAGTGTTTCTTCTCTGGGTGTAGCTACCTCTGTCCATCATTGATCAACTGGAAGTGAGTTGGATCTTCTTTATGTTGAAGATTTCCACTTCCATCAGAATACATCCTCATACAGTATTGTTGTTGAAGTGTACAGTGATCTTCTGGTTCTGCTCATTTCACTCAGCATCAGTTGATTTAAGTCTCTCCAGGCCTCTCTATATTCCTCCTGCTGGTCATTTCTTACCGAGCAATAATATTCCATAACCTTCATATACCACAATTTACCCAACCATTCTCCAACTGATGGACATCCATTCATCTTCCAGTTTCTAGCTACAACAAAAAGAGCTGCCACAAACATTTTGGCACATATATGTTTCTTTCCGCTCTTTAGTATTTCTTTGGGATATAATCCCAGTAGTAGCGCTGCTGGGTCAAAGGGTATGCACAGTTTGATAACTTTTTGGGCATAATTCCAGATTGCTCTCCAGAATGGCTGGATTCTTTCACAACTCCACCAGCAATGTATTAGTGTCCCAATTTCCCCACATCCCCTCCAACATTTGTCATTATTTGTTCCTGTCATCTTAGCCAATCTGACAGGTGTGTAGTGGTATCTCAGAGTGGTCTTAATTTGCATTTCTCTGATCAGTAGTGATTTGGAACACTCTTTCATGTGAGTGGATATAGTTTCAATTTCTTCCTCTGAGAATTGTCTGTTCATATCCTTTGACCATTTATCAATTGGAGAATGGTTCGGTTTCTTATAAATTATGGTCAGTTCTCTATATATTTTGGAAATGAGACCTTTGTCAGAACCTTTGTTTTTAAAAATATTTTCCCAATTTGTTACTTCCCTTCTAATCTTGTTTGCATTAGTATTATTTGTACAGAAACTTTTTAGTTTGATGTAATCAAAATCTTCTATTTTGTGATCAATAATGATCTCTAGTTCTCCTCTGGTCATAAATTCCTTCCTCCTCCACAAGTCTGAGAGGTAGATTATCCTCTGTTCCTCTAATCTATTTATTATCTCCCTCTTTATGCCTAAATCATGGATCCATTTTGATCTTATCTTGGTATATGGTGTTAAGTGTGGATCCATATCTAATTTCTGCCATACTAATTTCCAGTTTTCCCAACAGTTTTTTCCGAATAATGAATTTTTATCCCTAATGTTTGTATCTTTGGGTTTGTCAAAGATTAGATTGCTATAGATGTACCCTTTTTTGTCCTTTGTATCTAATCTGTTCCACTGATCTACCGGTCTATTTCTTAGCCAATACCAAATGGTTTTGGTGACTGCTGCTATATAATATAGCTTTAGATCAGGTACACTTAGACCACCTTCCTCTGAGTTTTTTTTCATTAGTTCCCTTGCAATTCTTGACCTTTTATTCTTCCATATGAATTTTGTTGTTATTTTTTCTAGGTCATTAAAATAGTTTCTTGGGAGTCTGATTGGTATAGCACTAAATAAATAGATTAGTTTGGGGAGTATTGTCATCTTTATTATATTCGCTCGGCCTATCCAAGAGCACTGAATGTCTTTCCAATTATTTAAATCTGATTTTATTTTTGTGGCAAGTGTTTTGTAATTTTTCTCATATAATTCCTGACTTTTCTTTGGTAGATGAATTCCCAAATATTTTATACTCTCAACATTTGTTTGGAATGGAATTTCTCTTTGTATCTCTTGCTGTTGCATTTTGTTAGTGATATATAAAAATGCCGAGGATTTATGTGGATTTATTTTGTATCCTGCCACTTTGCTGAAATTTTGAATTATTTCTAGTAGCTTTTTAGCAGAGTCTTTGGGGTTCTCTAAGTATACCATCATGTCATCTGCAAAAAGTGATAGTTTAATTTCCTGAGGTCAAATTTGAACTCAATCCTCAGGATTTCAGGACCAGTGTTCTATCCAGTGGGCTATGTAGCTGCCCCAGTTTCTCCCTTTCTCTATCAGTAAAATAAAGTGAGTTAGATAAGATGGCATCTAAGTCTCTTTTTGTCTCTACATTCTGTAATAAATACATACTAAAACAATACCTGAATAGCTAATAATTAATGAATATAAAAAGGCAGATTTCTTCACATATAGTTTTAGAATCATAAGTTCAGAGATGGAAAAGTCTGAAGAGACCATTTAGTCTAAATCCCTCATTTATAAACCCCCCAAGATCTAGAGAGAGATATGACATCCAAAATCCCAAAAAGGTAGCTTACTCAAGTTTAAAAAATAAGTTATCTAACTCGATTTGTGTCCATTTCACCACACTATGATTCTTCAATAAGATGAAGATCATTTATTTTTGTTTTGCTAATATATACTATCCTTAAGTAAGAACTAAATATTTCAGAGAAAAAGAATATGATAACATCTGTTTCCTCCTTTATTTCACATTTCATTGGAGGCTTTGTTTTTATTATTCATAAATTGATTGTTACTTCTTTGAAGACAAAAAGGCCAGGTTCCTGAGCTTCTGTAATGTGTACTTTCTGTTTCCTAAGTACATATTTTATTTTCTACTAGAGTGCTCCTTTTTCATCATTGACTTCTTTCCTCTGAAAATCAAAACTATGGTGAAGAAAGGTGGTAGAAAATAAGTGTGCAACTACTTGTTTGATAGTTATGGTAGCTATTAACATTTATTAGGGATTTTCATCAATAAAATAATTATTAATGTTAATAACATCCTTCCCCTATCTAAATCTATATCTTTAACTCCATATGACCTTTGTATTTTTACAAAGTGTGCTCATTGATGACAGCTACCCTTTCAGGGTTAGTCTGATCTGGTAGTAAGCAGGAACATGTGCTTTGAGGTCCAGAATTAATAAGAAATAGAATGCTTTTAAAGTGGAAGGGAAGGGCTCCTTTGAAGCACATCTTGCTTTACTCACTCCAGCTCCTACCTCCCACTGCAATTCTTCATAGTAATGCAAACATGCACATACTGCTACAACATGTGAGCCTGCACACAGAGATAAATGAATCATTTTATTTTGGTAGAAATGTTTCAATGTAAAAGTCAGCAACAAGTGTTTACGCAAAAAGAAAGGGATAGTTAAATAAATAAAATAATCAAAAAAAAAAAAAAAAAAACCAGAAAACTATCATGTAAGCAGGGTACCAGAATTATGATCTTCTCTTTATTGTTGGGTAAATTGAGTCTTGATGATTTGCTCAAAAACTTTTATCTTACAAATGATAGAGTCAGATTTCCTTATTTCAATTACTCTGCTCTGTTTTGTAAGGCACAATATCAAAAAATTAGAAGATGGGGGTTCAAATCTTGCCTTCCTATGGACTTATGTTACTTAACCACTTTGAATTTCTGGTTTCTTATCTGATAAATGATGGTGTTTGATTAAATGACTGCTACATTGGAATGTCCCTTCCAATGTAAATCTATGATACTTTCTGTGTGATAAAAAAGTAATAACTTAACTAAGCCTCTGATTAGACCAGCTGTTTTTGAACAATTTCTTGCTCCAAAGAGTCATTCAAAATTAATATATAGATTTAGTGCTATACCAATCAAATAACCATGGGATTATTCTCCATGCATTTCTACTTGATTTTTCATTATTTCCCTTGAGAATAGACCTTTTGTTCTCCTAAAAGAATTTTTTTAACTATATAAAACAACTCTTAAAATGATCATATTCTATTATGGAATATTATTGTTCCGTAAGAAATGACCAACAGGATGATTTCAGAAAGGCCTGGAGAGACTTAC
Source organism: Sminthopsis crassicaudata (assembly GCF_048593235.1). Lineage (NCBI taxonomy): Eukaryota > Metazoa > Chordata > Mammalia > Dasyuromorphia > Dasyuridae > Sminthopsis > Sminthopsis crassicaudata. The sequence goes on along the minus strand of NC_133620.1, from coordinate 216,671,200 downwards.
ATGAACTGATGCTGAGTGAAATGAGCAGGACCAGGAGATCATTATATACTTCAACAACAATACAATATGATGATCAATTCTGATGGATGTGGCCATTTTCAACAATGAGATGAACCAAATCAGTTCCAATAGAGCAGTAATGAACTGAACCAGCTACACCCATTGGGAGAACTCTGGGAAATGACTATGAACCACTACATAGAATTCCCAATCCCTCTAATTTTGTCCGCCTGCATTTTGGATTTCCTTTGCAGGCTAATTGTACACTATTTCAAAGTCCGATTCTTTTTGTACAGCAAAACAACTGTTTGGACATATATACATATATTGTATTTAATTTATACTTTAACATATTTAACATGCATTGGTCAACCTGCCATCTGGGAGGGGGAGAGGGGAAAAAGGGGAAAAATTAGAACAAAAGGTTTGGCAATTGTCAATGTTGTAAAATTGCCCATGCATATATCTAGTAAATAAAAACTATTAAAATTTTTTTTAAATGACCATATTCTTTCACATCCAAGTTATCAAGCATTTGACCCAAGCAGTTCAAAGACAAAAAGACAATATAGACAAATATTCATAGCAGCTTTCTTTTTAGTAGCAAACAGCTAGTAACAAAGTAGTTGTTCACTAATTGGAGAATGGCTAATTTTGAATGATTCACTAACAAGGGCAGCTTAGTGGTATAGTGGATAGAGCACTAGGCTTGAAGTTAGACTCATCTTTGAGAGATTTAAATCTGGCTTCAGACACATACAACTTGTATAACCTTAGGCCAGTCATTTAACCTAGTTTGCTTCAGTTTCTTCATCTGTAAAATGAGCTTGTGGGAAAAAATGGCAATACCACTCTAATATTGCCACTCGTCAACAAAACACATCAAAGTGGTCACAAAGAGTTGACATGTGACTGAAAAAAAAAGCAACAATTAAAAAACAAAACAAAATAAAACATAACACTATAACAAATGACAAATATGAAAAAAATCAGAGAAGTATGTGGAAACCTCTATGAAATAATACAGAATAAAGCAAAAACAATCATAAAAAATGCACAATAATACAACAATGTAAACTGAAATTATAATAAAATAAAGCTGAAAGTTGAATAAATAATATTTGAGTACTCTGAAGAAGAATTGAGAAAACACCTTTTTTTTACTGCATATGCTGTCAAGAATAGTTAATATACTCACTGATTTTGATGAACTGTCTTTTTTAAAAATTTTGTTTTTTAATTGCTATTACAAAAGAAAGTCTTTTAAGAAAGGGAGAAGAGAAGAATAGATTCAAAAATAAATGTGCAGTTAGTAGTGGCAACACTGGAAATCTTATACATATAATGTAGCCATGTAATGTTTGAAAGTTAAAAGTGATTGTAATTGGGGCAGCTAGGTGGCACAGTGGATAGAGCACCAGCCTTGAATTCAGGAGGACCGGAGTTCAAATCTGGTCTCAGACACTTAACACTTCCTAGGTGTGTGACCCTGGGCAAGTCACTTAACCCCAGCCTCAAAAAAAAAAATAAAATAAAATAAAATAAAATAAAAAAGTGGTTGTAATTTCTAGTATATATACATGAGAAAATCTCTAAAGTACAAATTCTTTCAGCTTTCATTATGGAAGGCCACCGCAGTTGTAAAACCCAATTCCAACACTCTAAAACAGGGGTGGAAAACATTTTTTCTGACAATGGCCATTTGGATATTTATAACATCATTCGTGAATCATACAAAATTATCAACTTAAAGAACTCCAGCAGTGGAAGGTTGTTGTCATCTGCAGTTGCTTTAGCAGGGCCAGAACAAATAATTTTGTGAACCTTATATAGCCCATGGATTGTATATTCACTATCTCTCCTCTAAAAGTTCCAACCACAAGAAAAGGACACAGTAACTTTTTTCCATCTATAATCTTCTCCCAGAGTCCTGTTGAACTGATTCATTGTTATATAGTATGGTTTTTCAAATCCCTACCAGTAGAATACAATCTTTGGCATGTTCAAATTGAAAAGGTCTTGAGTATAGATGTTGTTTTTAGTTACTTTTAGCTGGGACTCATTTGGACTAGTAGCCTTTTCAAGAATTTCTACAGATATAGAAAGGCCTAGAAAAGAATGGAAAATGGAGGAGCTTAAAAGCAATATTTAAATCTAGAAGGGATACTGAAGATAATGTAGTCTCCCTGATTTATAGATGGAGAACCTACAGATGAAGCAGGATAAACACATTCTAAGGTCAGCAAGTAGAAGAGCCTGAATTTTAACTCAAATGATCTGCCTCCTTAGTCAGTTCTTGTTCCTCTGAACAATGCTGCTTCTGAGAAAGAAAGTTAAAAATACTAGAGGGAAATGTTTCTCCATTATAAAAATAGGAATGTGTCTTGTATTTATTTTTCTTTTTACTATCTTAATCTGGGATAGTTTAGAATCCAGAATGAAAAGTGTTTGCCTTGGGCAAAAGACCAAATATTCAACAATCAGGTTGTTTGTAAAAATCTTCAGCAATGATTTAATGTTTAGCAAATGGAAGCTCATACAAAACCTTCATTTTTGATGAAGTATTTCAGCCTTCTAAAGAACACTCACAATTCTGATTTCTTTTGTAATCTGTTTCTTTCCCAGTGTCCTCTTTTGAATTTTCTATATAAGAAAAATGTCTAGCTGCTATGAAAGTTTCCCTGATAAGAAAATATTGTCAATTAATCAGTTCCATGTTTCTAACTGTTTTCTCTTCAAAGTTAAGAATTATTAATTTGGTGGAAATTTTGAGTGTTTGGCACAGGATTTCTATTGATACCTACTTGAGGCATGTGAGAAGCATGTGCTACAAACTATATGTGATCATTGTAGCAGAAGTGAAACATATTTTATAACAGCTTCTGAAGTTTGACTTTTCCATGGTCACTCTCTATCGTGTCCATTTTATGATCAGAATGAAAACTATGAAAAATCCAAAAAAGTTATGTGACCAAATGGAGTGTAATAATCTATTTTGAAGCCAGAAAAGGTGTGCTGGTTCTTGAGTTGTATATTTTGGGGAAAGATTCAAAATGAGTCAGAAAAGCACAGAAGCCTTGAAACTAATATTTGTGTTTCAGATGTCATATGTCTCAACAGAGTCCTGTTTTCAACTATCATCCTCTCTTTTTATTGATTTATGTATTTAGAAATGCTTATGTTTGGTGATGTTTATCAAGTGTTTTTATTATTGTTTAGTCATTTCAGGCTTGGCCATCTCTTTTTGGAAAAGATAATGGATTGGTTTGCCTTTTGTTTCTCTGATTCATTTTATAGATAAGTTAAAGTGAGGCAAAAAGATTTAAGTGATTTGTCCAGGGACATAGAACTAGTAAGTATCTGAAACTAGATTTAGCTCTAAGCCTAATGTTCTATCCACTATTCCAGAATAATAATAAAGAGGGGAGAAAAAATTAAATGTTTCATAAGGTCCTACTTTGATGCCTCATTACAGCATGGAGATGGGATTAGATATCTCTGGAACCTCTTCTATATTCACCCTTCTCCAAAGGATGCCCAAATGAACCTGGCCATTTGGGTTCCAGGGGAAACTACTACTATGCACAGATTGTTGCTCATCTTTTGTTCTTGAAGAGGACCAATGACATGAAGAGGATAATATCTTGATTTGCAAGTAATATGGATTTAAGTGAGACAGAGCTGTGCAAAGTCATCACCCTTATTCTCTCCACATAGTAATTGGAGTTCAGTAGGAAGATATAATTCAAAACAATTGGTCATGGCCCTGGATACATGTGGGGACCTTGGCTAAGGTCTTTCCCAGGTCTCAGTTTGTTTGAGGATATGTCTATTTAGTAATTAAAGTTTAGGTAGGAATTAGGGCAAAAGTCATATTCATTTTTTTTTCTTTTTTCTTCTTTTGTTTTTTTTTTCTTTTTCCCTTTTGTCTGATTTTTCTCTCCCTACATTATTCATAAGGAAATATGTTTAAATAAATAAATAAGTAGATAGGTAAATAAATAAATAAATGGAATGTATATTTAAAGGAAAAAACTGCATGTAAAAATAAAATATTTTTAAAATAAGAAAATAATTAGGGCAAAAGATGGCCTAGTTTGTCTTAATCAAAGAATCAATCTGGAATGGGAAGTCAAGCAATAGGATAGGCTGACCACTCTACTGTTTTCAGAGAAAAAGTACTAGTTCAAAATTATAACTATTCCCCAAGTCTATTTTTAATCTAGGAGAAATAATTTAAAGGTTTAATCTGAACATGTTATAGTTTCTGATAGGGAATAAGAAGCACAAATTATCTATCAAAGACTTGATACCCTTCCCACAAAACTCCATTGTCAAAAAGACCATACAGAATGAATGGCAAGTAAGCCCATTTATTCAAGCCAATAATAAATAGAAATCAGGGAAAGTTTACAGTTGAAAATACATAAAAAAATACACAGAATAAATAATTTCTCCCACTGGAAGCAAGATATTTCATCTAAACCAAGAGAACATTTCAGATCTCTCCCAAAGAAATGTTTCCCAAAATCTCTCGTGCAGTAAACTGAGGACAGGCACATGACCAAATAACTGGCTCTGCTACATGACTGCTTCTTCCTATGGTTCCTTTTCTTTTACAGCCCTCTCCCTGAAAAGAATTTGGAATCATGTGTCTTCTCTCTCAGAGCTGAAAGATAGATGACAAAGAAGGAAGCTCTCAGTCAAAGACCTAATTATATCGTCAACTAAATAAAACAAAGATCAAAAAGCTGCCCCAAGCTCTTGTCAGTTCTGAGGAACCTTAAAGAAGTTGTATCTCTTGGATTGATAGGTCAAAGTGTAAAAAGACAAGTAGGGAATGGGGGAACTAGGACTTATATAAGTAAAACAAAAATACTTTGTTTTTTGAAAATAAATCAGAAAGAACTTATTATATTAGTCAGAACCCAATATCTTCTCTCACACATATGCAAAATGAAATGTATGTCTTAAAAGAAAGAAAATAAGTGGTTACTGGTATTGGAATGATTGCAGAATCAATTATATCTGTTCATGAAGATCATTAAATGGTTAGAACAAAGATCACAATCAATACCTAATCAAAGAAAGTGTTATATAACAATGAGAAGATGTCTGTGTATTTACATCAGATCTGCTTTGACTTGCTTAAATAAACTATTGACTAAAAAAAGTCGAAAATGGACACAAGTTTAAAAATAACCTCTCATGATTTGTAGAGATCTTACACTCTCCTTTTAAATCTGTAGTTTTTATTGAAATAGGCTTTTACTAATGAGGAAATATCGTCTATCAATAAAGATATATATTTTACTTACAATCTTAAGAGATTTTCCTGGGAAACTGAAGTTAAGTGAGGAAGAGAACAAAAAGGAAGAATTTTTTAAATTAGCAAAAACACCTTAGTATTAGTTCAAAAAAAAAAAAAAAAAAAGAAAAAAGTACTTACTTTGGGTTCAAATTCCATGTTTTACAAAAGCAAACTATTAGGTGGTTGTTTTTGTTGTTGATGGTGGATGGTAGTTGATGCTGGAGGCTGTTTATTTTTTAGTAACCAGTGTTTGCTATTGAAAAATCTGGAAATATAGCATTTGATTCCAACACCTAAGTTCTTGCAATCATGTGAGCAAGAAGTATGAATATTGATGATAATATATTCAGGAAGAATAATTGATCAGAATTTACCAAATGAAAACATGCTGGATGGAATAAAGCTTTCAAGCACCTTCAAATTAATGTTTAAGATATGATTTCATTCAATGAACAAACAAACAAAAAACTTACTCCAGAAACATTTATTAAGAGTGGTAGACACTGGGAGAAAGATATAATCTTAGATTAGAAAGTGTCACAGGATGCACACACAAATATGAAATATGCCACCATAACTTAATGAGAGTAGCAAAAGAAAATATTATTTGAGGTCTGAGTGGGAAGAATGTTATCAAATTGGGGCGGGGGGAGAGGGAGAATAATGTTTCAGGAGGAAACGGTGTTTAATTTGGACTGAAAAACTCAATATCTTCCTCCTTTGATTTCCTAAGATCTCCAAGACTTATCAGCAGAATCCATGCATACTTTACCATATTGGCTCTGGAAGAACACTGCATCCACCATCCCAAGGACCAGAATAGCACCCCACCAATAGGTTAGGAAAGGGGTTTAAAAAAAGGCAAAAGAAGTATTCAGTGTTGTGTGACTTTTACCACTACTGCAATGACTGTGTGACTGTGTCAGAAGGATTGGGAGGAGGGATGAATGAAGAGAGTATAAGAAACCACACATTTTTTAAACAAACTCTCTGAAAATCTAATCCAATGATATTTTGAGTTGATATTCTTCTGGGAGGGCTGAACCAGAATCATATTGACATTCTCCTATAAATGAAACTAAAACATACAGGGAAGCTGTAACAGTAGAAATATTTCTTATAGATTTTCTTTGGAGAAATAAACAAATGAGTTGGTGGAGCTGATTTTATCATGTAATATTCATGTAGTCTGGGTATGTATTTAGTGGATTTTCCATGAGACATTTAGGACACTGCACTATTCAAGTAGCTCACACTGGCTAATGTATGAAACCTGTAAGAAGATAGAGTCATTTCATAAAGTAATCAATGAAAAAGTTATATAATTTCCTTACGATTGATAGTAAGATCAAGTTAATTATATGTGATAGTGCATACCCTTTGATCCAGCAGTTCCAATTCTGGGTCTGTATCCTAAAGAAATCAAAAAGGAGGGGAAAAAAGGAGGATCCACAGGTACAAAAATGTTTGTAGAAGCTCTTTTTGTGGTAGCAAAGAATTGGAAAATGAGTAGCTGCCCATCAATTGGAGAATGGTTGAACAAACTGTGGTATATGAAGAAAACAGAATATTATTGTTCTATAAAAAATAATGAATAAGCTGAATTTAGAAAGGCCTGGAAAGATTTACATAAACTGATGCTAAGCAAAACAAGCAAAACCTGGAATACATTGTACACAATAACAGCAAAAAGGTTCGATGATCAGCTATGAAAAACTTGGTTCTTCTCAGTGGTTCAGTGATCTAAAACAATCCCCATAGTCTTTGGATAAAAAATGCCATCTGCATCCAGAAAAAAAATTAAGAAAACTAGATGTAAATCAACACATGCTATGTTCACTTCTTTTTTCATTTTTTTTTTATCTCTATTATGGTTTTTTTTCCTTTTTGCTCTGATTTTTCTCTCCCAATATAATCCATAAAGCAATGTGTATTTAAAATTAATTGACTAGATAAATTGTATATAACATTCTCAAAATCTCTTTGATAGATCTATAAGAGATCCCCTCCTCCCATTATCAATCCAGATTCCTCAACTGAGTAAATTTGCACTGTCTCAATAAAAAATTAAAAAAAAATTGATCTAAAGCAGGAATTTTAAACCCAGAACCTGAAAAGTTATTTTTTTAAATATTTTTATTTTTAAAATATATATATGTATGTATATAAGTATATCAATATAATTTGTTTTCTTTAAAATGCTGTATATTTATTATATGTATTTAAATATTCTGAAAAGGAGTATCTATATACTTTAATATGCCTGTCAAGGGGATATGATGCTTTTTTTAAAAAGTTAAGAATCTTTTTAGAGAATGAAATTGATTACACAGAATATCAAAAATATGAAGCCCATAACTCTGGAAGATTTACCCTATATCTGGGACCTTTTCCTACTTTCTGGCAAAAAATGGCCATATTTATAGATCACCTGCACTCAGTTTATAGTACTATAATTTATTTAACATGTCACAAGCTCAAGGAAATTGCTTATTGCTCCTCTGCAAAAAATTTCCCTCCACACAAGTTTCATACTTGTCTTTTTAAATCTTTTCCCCCCTGAGGCAATTAGGGTTAAGTGACTTGCCTAGGGTCACACAGCTAGGAAATGTTAAATGTCTGAGGTAGGATTTGAACCCAGATTCTCCTGGCTTCAAAGTTGGTACTCTATCTATTTAGCTGCCTTTTTAGGTCTTCTTTTAGGGTGCTAACAGGAGAGTTCTAATGTCCTTCCTGTCCCACTGCCATAAATACTACTTTATCACTAGCCATAAAAAAAATACCAAGGGAAATACAGTAATGTATCTGATATTTCATTTCTGTAAACAATTTTAGTCGCTATTCTGGGATACCTTATATAGTTTGTATTCACAGGTTGGATTCCTATACAGCGTAACTATCTTGAGTTTAAGTACTCTGTGGGTCTGTGATCCTAAATCATAGTTTACAAGCTTCCCAAGGTATCTTTACCTTTAATAGCCAATTGGAAGGTGCAGTTCAAAATAAAGGCATTTACTGAGATGAAATAGCATGAATAATAATTAAATAACTAATCTACCATAAAACTACTATCATTTGAACAAAGATACCAGAAAGACCATTTGGGTGGGGGGAGGGGTGGAATATTTGGGATTATCTAGCTATACTGAAGGAAAAGGCAGTAAAAATGAGAAATAAGACTCCTGGTGGGGAAAGGTCATGATAACTGATGACGAAGACAAAGCAGAGCTATTTAAATTTTTATTTTACACTGGCTTTTTTCCTGCAAAGAAGAAGCATTTTTAAATTGGAAATAAGAGTACAAATATAGTTAATAATAACAATAGTTAACAGGGAATTGATGTCCAAGCTAAGTAAGCAGAGAATAAGAGAACACATCCATGACCTTCAAGAATCAAAATTGCCCAGCACAGGTGAACTCAAAATTCTGGTACCCAAGGAAGATAAAGTTGGAGAAGGATTGTTGGTGGATATCTACAAATATGTAAAAATTCTCATGTAAAAGAAAAATTAAAATTAATTTAAAATTACAATTATTGTCTCTGCCCCCAGAAAAGCAGAATCAGTACCTGTAGGACCTAAGTACAAATTTAGATTTGATGTTAGGATGGAGAAACTTCCTAATAATTAAAGCAGTCCAAGAGTAGAATGATTGCCCTACAAAGCAGTAAATTTACCCTCACTGAAAATCTTCAAGCAGAAAATGAATGGCAACTTATAAGGTGTGTTATATTGAAGACTACTTTTCAAGAATCATTTACTTTATGTCTTGCAATTTTGCTAAAGTTGTCCATGATGTTTTTTTCAGTAGAAACAATGAACAACTTTAGCAAGAGTTACAAAATACAAGTAAATCCACATAAATCATTGGCACTTTTATTTGTTATCAACAAAGCTCAGCAATAAGAGATAGAAAAAGAAATTCCATTTAAAATAAGCACAGACAATAATTTAGGAGTTCATCTGCTAAGACAAAGCCAGGAGCTATATGAACACAATTGAATTTAGATCTAAGCAATTGAAAGAATATCAACTGTTCATGGGTAGGCTGAGTTAAGATAATAAAATGATATTTCTACCTAAATCAATCTAATTATTGCTATGTCAATCAAATTAACAAAAAAAAATTCTTTGTAGAACTAGGAAAAAAATAACAAAGAACAAAAGAGCAAGAATTTCAAGGAAATTAATGAAAAAAAAAATGCAAAGGAAGGTGACCTAGCTATACCAGATTTAAAACTATATTAGAAAGCATCTGTCATCAAAACTATTTGGTACTGCCTAAGAAATAAGAGTAGTGAATCAGTAAAATAGGTTAGATTCATTAGATTCAATAGTCAATAACTATCATAATCTAATGCTTGATAAACCCCCAAACTCCAGCTTTTGGAACAAAAACTCACTACTTGACAAAAATTTCTGAGAAAACTGGAAAACAGTATGGCAAAAACTAGGCATTGATAAATACTAACACACAGTTTTGATTACTAACTGTATTTCCCTTCAGCTTATCCCCCTCCTTTCCTCTCCCCACCAATCTTTTTCTCTCTCTTCCCCATTACTTGCTTCTCTTTCTCTCTCCTGTTCTTCCCCTCTGTCTCTGTCTCTCTCTGTCTTATTTTGTTTCTCTCAACTCTGTTCCCCCTCAAAAATCTGTTGTTTTTTTTTTTCTGACAACTGTTTCCCTTTATCTGTCCTCCCATATATCAACTTCTTTGCTCCCCCCTCTTATACACACCTCCCCCCACTTCTTTTCCCCTTTCCCTTCTATTTCCCTGTAGAGTACCAAATATAGAATAATTCCATTGATTGGCATGTGATGCATAAGCTAAAATTAGTAAAATAATATGTCAGCTGAATCACAAATTGGGTGAAATAAATATTTCCATGCCAGATGGGCAGGCTTCTCCTTAATTTTGTATAAGTCATTGACCTAAGTGGTCATAAGATAGTCACTTGCTCTTATTGGATAAGGGATTGGTCCAGAAGTACAAAAATATTGTAAGGGATTTTTCATGTAGTTGTGACCTCAGCCATGCTGGGCTTAGTCACCATGACAAGGAAAAACAAGAGTGGAGGGAGGGCCTTTAATTAACTTCCACAGTTAAGCAAGTGAACTTAGAATCTGAAGCTCACAGCTCTGGAGCCTTATAATAGAACTTTGATATGATTCTGTCAAATTAATATTGTTTGGAATAGATTAGGGATCCAAATAAATCATCTCTCACATTAATTTTTTTTTCACTCAGGGGTCTGCAACTGGATCTATTTATTGGCAATATAACAGGGTCCTCAAGTGCTAGCAAAGGGTCCTCCGAAATCGCCTTCTGATCACTTGTCTTACCCTTTTCACACCAACTTTCTGTGGGCTGAGAGATCCACAGCTGCTGCCTGCTGATATAGCTGCACCTGAAGTGGGACCTGGATTGTTTATGCTGTATTCCTGTGTCAGATCATGATCCTAGTGACACAGACTTTTCCTGATAACCTAAATAGTCTTAGCCTGGAAAATTGTTTCACCCTGACTTTTTAATGGTTCTGTCCCTTCAGATTTTGAACTTCAGATATTATTTTAAAATTCTTAAGGAGAGATAGCAAGTCCACACAGGTATCAAGTTCTTGATATTCTGCCATGTTGGCTCTCCTAAAGCATTTGTTTCAATGGAGCAAATTATAAACTTAAAGAATTTGGCAATTGGGGTGGCTAGGTGGTGCAGTGGTTAGAGCACCAACCCTGAAGTCAGGAAAACCTGAGTTCAAATGTAGCCTCAGTCACACTTCCTAACTGTGTGACCCTGGGCAACTCGCTTAACCCTAATTGCCTCCACAAAAAAAAAAAAAAAAAAAAAAAAAAATTCAATGATCAACATATTACACCTCAGGTATAATAATTGTTTTCCAATCAATATGCTCAGCAGCAAGAATAAAATAACAAAAGTGAAACAATTCTTTCTCTCAAGGAGTTTAAATTCCATAGGGAAAATAATAAGCAGGTTTCTACGAACAATTATCTCTAACAGACCATATCTTTACATACATACAACTAAGAAATAAAGTTTCCCTTTAGTTTGTTTGCTAAATAGAAATATACATGCATTCATTACACACATATATATACATCAAGTAGAACATTAGCTCAAACATCAGCTTTGAACATCTCTTTATCAAATAATATATTCTTGACAAAATTTATATTTCAATTCCTTTGTTCAGCGATCCAAGGATCATAAAATATTCTTACTTAAAGGTATCTGTAATTTTATAGAGGATGTCTTATTGGTATTGTTGTTATTTTAGATTTGGTCTCCTTCTCTCATCCAGTCTGAAATCACAATTGCTTCTGGTTAATATGGAAACTTCTACCTGCTCTTTTTCCAATGTAAGTCATTCAACCTTTCTTAGGCAATTTGGTGGCCCTATATTTACCATATTGATAGTAGAGTTATCTAAGATACTCAACATTCTTCTACCCTACTGTAAGTTAGAAGTCCTGAACTGAAGTGATCCACCAGCTTTAGCCTATCTTTAGCAAGGATTATAGAAATCATATATTTATATAGTCATTTCAGGTAAAGAATTCAACTATAAGAGGCATCCTTTATTAATATACAGGTTCTTAAAAGGTTCTTATCATTAAATGATTTTTTATCACCACAATCCAGAGTGGGGCTGGGGGGAGAAACACAACTACAAAGCTTGCTCAATGAAATACTTATTGGATTAAAAGTGGAATAAAATCTATCATCAAAATTAGAACAATTAATAAAATTATTCATACCCTTTGAAGGTTATTAAGAGTAAGAAAAAATTATCTGTAAACAAAAATTTGAAGCAAGATTATTTGAGATAACACCCCCAAAATTTTTTTTTGAGAAAAAATATGTTCAGTGATTGGGGAATGGATAAATAACCAAGGAGTATATAAATGTAGTTGAATAACTTTTAGACCATAAAGAATTGTGAATACAAATTCAGAAAAATACAGGAAGATCTATAAAGTGACATAGAATGATGAAAACAGAGCCAAAAGAAAACTAGACAATTTTTCCAATATTGTAAATAAAGAAAATACTAAAAGGTAATAAAACTATGGTTAAATATTATTGATAACACTGGTACCAATTTTTTTTTCTTTTTTACTTAAAGCACACATTGGGTCATAGAGTCAAAACTAAAAGAGATCTTAATTAAAGATCATCTAGTCTAAACTCTGAGATATCATTACATACCTGTCAGATTGGCTAAGATGACAGGAACAAATAACAATGAATGTTGGAGGGGCTGTGGGAAAACTGGGACACTGATGCATTGTTGGTGGAGTTGTGAAAGAATCCAAGCATTCTGGAGAGCAATCTGGAATTATGCCCAAAAAGTTATCAAACTGTGCATACCTTTTGATCCAGCAGTGCTACTACTGGGCTTATATACCAAAGAAATACTAAAAAGGGAAAGGGACCTGTATGTGCCAAAATGTTTGTGGCAGGCCTTTTCATAGTGGCTAGAAACTGGAAAATGAACAGATGCCCATCAATTGGAGAATGGTTGGGTAAATTATGGTATATGAATGTTATGGAATATTATTCTTCTGTAAGAAATGACCAACAGGAGGAATACAGAGAGGCTTGGAGAGACTTACATCTACTGATGCTAAGTGAAACGAGCAGAACTAGGGGATCATTATACACTTCAACAATGATACTGTATGATGATGTATTCTGATGGAAGTGGATATCTTCAACATAGAGAAGAGCTAATCCAATTCCAATTGATCAATGATGGACAGAATCTGCCACATCCAGAAAAGGAACACTCGGAAATGAGTATAAACTGTGAGCATTGTTTTATTTTTTTGTTTTGTTTTGTTTTGTTTTGTTTTTCTTCCCAGATTATTTTTACCTTCCGAATACAATCCTTCCTTTGCAACAACAACAACAATAAAATTCGGTTCTAAGTATCACCAAGTATCTATTAATCATTAAGGCTCTGGGAAAAAGAGCAAAGACTTACTCTTCCAGCAGGAAAAAAATTTTTTTTTTTTAATTATAGCTTTTTGTTTATAAGATATATTGTACCTAGGATATACTATAAGATATTTAATATGTATGGGAATGCCTGCCATCTAGGGGAGGGGGTGGAGGGAAGGAGGGGAAAAATTCGAGAACAGAAGGGAGTACAAGGGATAATTGTTGGGGGTTTTGCCACACCCCTTGTTGCAGTCTCACTGGAAACCGAAAGTTTCTTACCGCGTGCTTCTAGCTTCCACCAGCCTTTGGACATCTCCGGCCCAGCTCCGGAGACAGGAGCGGGGAATAAGCAAACAGAGAGCCAACATGTAGCAAAGCTGTTCTTTATTGTCTGCTCCCCAAAATGTCTCCCCGAGCCGTTGCTGTTCCCTACTTTTATACAGAATCTTCTTGGACCCTCCCCGATTCCTCCATTCGTGGGCGGGGCCAGCTCCTTTAGCAATGCCTAGCCGTTTTTCTCCTTATATGGCCAGGCAACTCATAGTTCCACGCATCTACTGACACGTAGCTCTATTAGTCGACCCGGAACCACATCCTGGAGATGACTGACATTAGGGCGGCTCCCTTCCGCATAGGGGGATCAGTTCCAGGCCCCTTACAGATAATGTTGTTAAAAAAAAAAAAAAAAAATTACCTATGCATATGTACTGTCAAAGAAAATGTTATAATTATAAAAATTAATTAAAAAAATAAAAAATAATTTAAAAAAAGATCATCTAGTCTAGTTTCCTTATTTTACAGATGAAAAAAGTAAGACCCAGAGAGGGATAACTCTTTTTTTCAACAATATGCAACTTGCAAGTAGCAGGCTAGTATTAGGATCCAGTGCTATTGGCATCCAAATCCAGTGCTATTTCTACAACCAAATGACTCCTTTCTGTTACTAGCTAACCAAGTATAAAAATGTACTAAGTACTAGCTACCACAAGTATTCTGTTAGAGATTTTCAATTAACTGTTTCTGGGAAATTTATATTGTAAGGGCAGAGAGTCTATTTGGGATATTTGTTGTGCCAAAATAAAAGAATTAACATAAAATAATGATTTTTTAAAAATAAAAGATATCAAGTCCACACAGGTCAAGAAAATTAAAAGGGTCAACAGTTAAAGAAGCCAAATAACAAGCTTATTATGAACCAAGCTTATTATGTACATGGCAGTAATAAAGCATATCATTTTCACGATGCCTATGTAAGATTAAAAGAATCATAGGAAGGCATCCTGTGACATCTTCTATAAAAGATTTATGGAAATATATAGATAAGAATCACAAGAATTGGATAGCATGCAGTGATAGAAATACATAGAGATGTAGAGAGTATTCTGATGAGATCACAAAAGGTCATCTAGTGTAAACCCTTCATTTAACAAGTAAGGAAAATACAATTCAGAGAGATAACTGATATGCTAATGCATATGAAGGTAAAAGCCATATTTGGCCCTATGCCCTTTGTCTCCAAACCCAGCAGTATCAACTTAATTATGGCTTCAATGGTATTGTGAAACTTGTCTATTACAATTCACAGATATTTATTCAATATAAATAAAATATCATAATATTTGACTGGGTTCTTCCTAATATAAATTGTGGTTATAATCCTAATGAAGATGGAAGCTTCTGTTACAATGTTTATATAATTAAGTTATCTCACTTGTCTCACTTATCTATAAAAGACAAAGTAAAAATAACTTGTGTGGGGAAACACTGTGATAACCATTAGATTTTTTTAAAGGTTAATTTTTATTTTAAGTTAACTAATTTTTCTTTTTGTCTTTCTTAGATCATTTACGAATGTAGGTTTTCTTTATTTTTCCTCTTAAAGAACCTAATTGTGGTTACCTTCCCCTTTAAGAATCTTTACTTTAAGAATCATTTCTCTCTACAATTTTATCAGATTTGATGGATTCAATGAAAATGAAAATCAAGTATATATGCATTTATGCTGTGTGTATAAAATAGACATATATGCATAATACATATGAGTGAAACAGGAAACTGAGGGCTTCTCAGAATAATAACCTTGGGTAATTCAAGACTCAGCACCAAGTATCTATTAATCACTAAGGCTCTGGGAAAAAGAGCAAAGACTCTTCCAGCAGGAAACTTTTTTTTTTTTTTTTAATTATAGCTTTTTGTTTATAAGATATATGCATGGGTAATATTACAGCATTGACAATTGCCAAAACTTTTGTTCCAATTTTTCCCCTCTTTCCCCCCACCCCCTTCCCCAGATGGCAGGTTGACAATACATGTTACATATGTTAAAGTATAAATTAAATACAATATATGTATACATGTCCAAACAGATATTTTGTTGTACAAAAAGTATTAGACTTTGAAATAGTGTACAATTAGCCTGTGAAGGAAATCAGAAATGCAGGTGGACAAAAATAGAGGGATTAGGAATACTATGTAGTGGTTCATAGTCATCTCCCAGAATTCTTTCCCTGGGTGTAGCTGGTTCAATTCATTATTGCTCTATTGGAACTGATTTGGTTCATCTTATTGTTGAAGAGAGCCAAGTCCATCAGAATTGATCATCATATGGTATTGTTGTTGAAGTATATAATGATCTCCTGGTCCTGCTCATTTCATTCAGCATCAGTTGATGTAAGTCTCTCCAGGCCTTTCTGAAATCATGCTGTTGGTCTTTTCTTACAGAGCAATAATATTCCATAACATTCATATACCACAATTTATTCAGCCTTTCTCCAATGGATGGACATCCACTCAGTTTCCAGTTTCTGGCCACTACAAAGAGGGCGGCCACAAACATTCTTGTACATAAAAGTCCCTTTCCCTTCTTTAGTATTTCCTTGGTATATAAGCCCAGTAATAGCACTGCTGGATTAAAGGGTATGCATAGGAAGGCATCCTGTGACATCTTCTATAAAAGATTTATGGAAATATATAGATAAGAATCACAACAATTGGATAGCATGCAGTGATAAAAATATATAGAGATGTAGAGATTATTCTGATGGGCATAGTTCCAAATCAGCAGAAAACATTTAAGAGATAACCCCCTGACCTTTACTCAACTGCTTAGAGAAGAACCTGGCTAATTATTTAATGACCTGGAGATATTAGAGAAGCCTGGAAACTATCTATCTCTTTGTTGATTGAAAAAGCCTGAGGTAAACCAAGTCTCCTTCCTTGTTTTAGAAAACTTTAACCCCTCTAGTTTAATAGATTACTTACCTCTAAACAAATCTCCTTATTGTGAGCAATTATGTTTTCTCATACAATTATTAACTAAGGTAGATTAAACCTATAATCTAAATTTTAGTCTGATGGGTTTGGGAAAAATGAAATTCTTTATACAAATGTTACAATAGAGTGCCCATAGCAGCTCAAGCAAGCATTTATAAACATTGTAACAAACTGACCATAAAAAACTTAGACAAACACACCTGCAATAAGTCAATTATATTGGCTTGAATAGAATTTAGCAAACCTTTGCTACTTCCACTTGAGCAGGCAGTGAAAATTAACCAGATAAGGGGAGGGAGTCATAGGTTCCTGTGGTTTTTGACTATTTAAATTATCTCTTAGCTTTTGTAAAACTGGCCTCCTCTCTCTGTGAATTCAGTGATCCGACTGCCCATGTCTTGGGAGATTCTAATAAAGCTTCTGATCTTCACTTTGAGAAATCTCTGTAGTCATTTTGAGTGAGGGGCTGTTATCCCACACACATATATGCATATTCTGTGACTATATGTATATAAATACATTATTATAAAATATGTGTATATATAATATTTAAATGTATACATATACATAAAAATTTCTCAAGCTTCATTTCTAAACAAAAGCATACTAGGCATCACTGCTTATCCATTCCAAAGTGGTTTTAAATTTAAAATTCCCCCAAACAAAATTTATTATCCACACACCCCCCATTCTAAATCTATCCCTTCTCCAGAATTTGCTAAAGGTGCCATCATTTTTCCATTATTAAAATCATCTTTGATTCCATTTTCATTCATTCATCCTTCTTCTGTATCCCTTCCCTTTTCTCCATTTACATGAACAACACCTTACTTCTGGCCCTAATCACCTCTCAGTTGTACTACTTAACTAGCATCCTTATCATTCCCCAATTTCCATGCTTATGTCTCTTCAAATTCATTCTCCATTCAAGCATCACATTGAGCCAACCTGGCCATCCTTCTATTCCCATTCCCTTTCCTGCCTTTCTGTTTTGCCTCTGTACATGTAGCTATTTTGAATAAGTAGAATTCCTTTATTTGATCATATTTCATTATCACATCTTTCCCTATGCTTTAAAATCCCTGCCTCTGTTCTTTGTCCTCACTATAACCTCCAATTCCTTTACCTCTAGTTTTGATTGTTATTGTTATCCTGTTTTTCCCAGGGGCCCCTTCCCTGAATATATTCTCTCCCTTTGTCTCAACTCCTGAATTAATTCAACTATTCTACACTCTATATTTGAATCTTTTGCTACTTCATGTTATTACCTTTCAGGCTTTTCTAGAATTTAGACTTGGATTATTCTTACTATCAACTGTCTTAATTTCTATTCATATGCTAATGAATGAAGCTGGAGAAATCATACTGCTTGTGTTCTCTTCAAAATGTCACATAATCTTAACTGGGTCTTCATTGCAAAAACACAACCTTTTTATAGCTTCTTAATCAATTAACCATTTCACCCCTTTAACTATTCCACACATTTCTTCCTTCATTATGTCTTTCATGGCAATCCTTCACCCTTTATATCAGTTGAGAACCTCAATTCATATTTTTTAAGGGGAAATTCAAAAAGGGCTTCCTCTTCTTCATACCTCTTTGTCTTATATCATTTAGCCATCTTTCCCATATTTCTATCTTCACTTTTGTTTCACAAGAGATGTTCCTTTTTCCTTGTTAAATCCTGACATCATCTATTCCTTTTCCAGTATATTACATTCATCATCCCCAATCTCCTCCTATCCACTTCTTCCTTCCATGCTGATTACAAAAATTGAAATTTTTTTCTTCTTTTAAAAAAAGAAAAATCCAACAACTTCATGAGATCCAACCATTCCTGTAATGTTCTCTGTTGAGTTTTCTTGGGGGTCTCTGGAGGCAGCCTTCTTTCAGTTCAGTAATCATCACAAGTACAGCCAGGTGTTAAAGTCTAAATCCTTTATTGTCTCTTTGAAAGTCTCCTCTCCTTTACTGGGGCCTGGTTAGCTTTCTTGTAGTCCAGATCCTTTATTATCTTCTTCCTGGTGCTTTCTAGAGAGCCCTTCAATCTGGCCTTGGTCTTAGTGGGGGAAGTGCAGGAATCTAGGCCAGCCACCAGGAAAATTGAAAATTGAATTGAATTTCTCTCCTTGGTTCTGAGAGCTTAAGCTCCTTTCACCAGTCCTTTGTCTTCTCTCAGAATGTCTCTGAATTTCCCTGGTTGTGGCTTCTAGCTTATATGCTCCATACTAAGTACAAACCAATCATTATATCACTAGGAAACCATTATTTGTTATAGGATTAAATCAATGCTAAACTACATTTAACCATTGTCTCCCCAATTCCACCTAGTACCTTGTTTCAAGTTCTGGCCCATAACATCTCTTATAGGATTAAATCAATCATACTGAACCATGCTAAATTAGATATCTATTGTCTCTATCAATTCCACTGACTTAGTATCTTGTAAGAATCCTTTGTTTCAAGTTCAGAGTTCTGGCCTGTAATACATACCATATTCTTTTTGCTATTTCTCAGATAAACTCTTTAAGAATCCTATCTATCCTAAGTGTTTTCACCTTTTTTTTTCCCCTCAAAAGCTATTGAAAGTCCTCTGGAATTTGATCCTGGCCTCATCATTTATCTGAAACTATCTAAAGTGACTACTGATCTTTTAATTGTCAGATTGTATAACCTTTTTTAGTTCCAATCCTCATTCTTTCTCAATACCTCTCTGCAAACTATGAAACTGTCAATCTTTTTTTTTTTTTTCTTTCTGGATGCTCTGTCTCACTTTTTTTATTTTTTGTGACACTCCTTCTGTTTATACTTTTTAACTATTCGCTTTTAATCTCCACTTTTCATCTTTTCATCCCTATCACACCCACTAACTTTGGGTGTTTCCCAAAGCTGTCTTGTACTTTTTCTTCTTTTCCCTCTGGGCTCTCTTTCTTAGTGATCTCATCAACTCTCTGGAGTTATTTGTTGAGAGCACATAGGTTACACAGTGGATGAAACACAGGCCCTGGGCTCAAAAAGACCTGAATTTCAATCTGCCACAGACACTTACTAGCTGATCAAGTCATAGCCCTAACTGCCTCAAAAAAATAAAAATAAAAGTATTATTTGTCTATGCAGATGACCAATACATCCAGAATTAATCTCTCTGATTTCTTGTAATCAATCATCAAAAAAGGTTTTGTTTTTGTTTGTTCATTTGTTTTGCCTTTCTTGAAAATCCCAAATGCTTAGTACAGTGTTTGGCCCATAGTTAGCACTTAATGCTTATTGATTATGAATGTATGATTCTTATAATCCTTACCTTCTTTCAAAGTTCAGCTCTTGCTATCTCTTATAAAAAGAGACTGTCCCCAATCCCTCAAGCTGTTAGTGTTCTCCATCCCCACATTATATCTGCCCTGTAGAATCTTAAATTCACTAAGGATAGATTATTTCCATTTTTATCTTTATATACCCATACCTCAACATATTTCTTTGTTCATAATAATATTAATTATAGTAACAGCAATGATATGAGATTATTTTATGTAGCATTTGAAAATTTCATGTGATTCTTCTAATGACAGTTACAATATAATAATAGTTCACATTTATAGAGCATTTAAAAATTTCTAATATAATCTTTACAAAAACCCAGGAAGTAGCTGCTGTTATCAATATCCATTTTGCAGCCAAGGAAAGTGAGGCTCAGAGAAATAAAAGTAAATTTCTCCTAAGTAGGTTAAGTATTTCATTGCAATCTTGTTTACATTATTAATTTACTTAGAAAATTATTTTTTAGATAAAGTGAACGTAAACTTCAGCCCAACCCATAGATGAATTATCATAACTTTTCACATAGATAGTAGGAATCAGTGGTTGTAATTGAACTTATGTCTTCTTCAAATCCATCCAATGAAACCCTACTTTTCAATAGGTCTTCAGCATATGCCTATTGAATTAAATTGAAAATTTTTCTTCTCTCACCAGTTTGAAATCTTCTTCTAAAATCTTTTTTGCATAATTCTACATAGTGCCTCATTTTTCTATTCTATAGTTTTCCTGTATCTTTCTTTTGTATTCCTTTAAATGCTTAATCCAGCTTTATTCATAAGAGAGATGGTCAAGACCAAAACATAAATCAAATTTATTCCTTTTATACCTAGTCTATCACCATAGGCAAAAGACAATCTGAAAGCATTAGCTCCAGGTACTAAAATGTCTAGAAAAATCAGTCCCACCAAACAATTTAGCTATTTCCAATTTGAGGTCCCTTTGTGTGAACCCAACTCAACATGTCTTTCTTTCAATTATCCTACTTACTTCTAAGCCTCCTCTCAGGGCATGCCCTCCGCCTACATTATTCTCCACCCTGCACACAAAGTAGTCTCTTTCTATCCTTCTGTCATTCAAAAGAGTTTCTGAAATCTCACCTCCTATAAGGAACTCTCCTTAATTAACAGGAAGAGATGACAACTATCTCCCTTTTCTACTCATATAAAACATGTAACTCATGATTCTTTTTTTTATTATTTTTTTTTTTACCTATACACTAAATCTATTTGTTCACTACTATTTGCAGTAAAAGCTCATTTGTTCAGACTACAATAATTTAAAAGTTTCGATAATTCAGCTATGGGTTGGGCTGAAGTTTACCTTCACTTTATCTACTTAAAAAGAATTTTCTAAGTAAATTAATAATGTAAACAAGATTGCAATGAAATGCTTAACCTACTTAGGAGAACAAATTGTTTTTCAAAGACTTTAGATGTGCTCATTTGCATATAAACAATGAAATGTTAATTATAAATTACTCTCATCTATTCATTAAAGTAGATCCCAAAGGACCTATGCTTGGCAATACTTTGTTAGGATAGTTTGAGTTGCCTTATGTACCTAGAAGCACATAAGAGCATTGTTTGAACAAAAGTTCTATGAATCAGACTTTCATTTGTTCAAGCAAGTCTCCTTCCATTCACTCTTCCCCAACTTTTTCTTGGATGAAATTAGTTGTTGCATTTTAATATATTTTGTGGTTCCTCTATTTCTTTGCATATCCCATACACATCTTTATCTGTAACAATTTGATATATGCCTAAATTTGAATTATTATATAGACAAGACCTTCTTTTAAAATTTTTTTAATACACTTCATAGTCTTTTTGATGGAGATGATGATTTGAAAATGGAAGAAGTAAAAAGGAGAAAGAAGAGAAAGGGGGGAAAAAAGGTAGGAGGAATAGGAGGGAAAAGACAGTGTGGTACAATAGTATGAATATTGAATTTAGAGTTGCAAGATCTGAGTTTGACTACAGCTCTGCTCCTTACTTATAAATATGAAGGGCAAGTCACCTAATCCCTTTAGATCTTAGTATTTTTTTTAATCTATAAAAGAGATGGTTACTTTGGATGACACCAGAGTAGTCATTCTAGGTCTAGCTCTATATCCTATAAATTAAAGAAAATTACAAATGGAAAACATATACACACATTATCCAAAAATCTTTTAATTTTTTTTTAATACAAAGTGGTGAATATGAGTTTAGTGCATATACATTGTGTCGAAACAGAAAGTAGATTCTATATATTAAAAAAAAAAAATTAAAACATCTAAAGACATTTCTCAAGATGACCACTTTATTATTTAGCCTCTTCCTCTCCTCCATAATCATTTATTTGGGGGGCTTTCAGATTATGTGCTATAGATTGCTCTAGTCAGCAGGTTTCTAAATCCTATATATTAATTAAAGAAACATAGGTCATTTTTTTTTAAGTGACAGAATTCTTCCATATTTTAAAAACAGAGCACATACTTCATAAGCTTACTTGGGAAAGTAATCATTACTGTACATCTATTCAAAGAAATCCTATTCAGATCTTTCCTTCCATAAAACAATATCTGCTCTGCATCCACATCATTTGCAATAGAAGGCATTTTGCTGGGAAGCATTAATGATTTTTAAAAGGCTTCAGCTCTTAGAATTTTTCTTCTTAAGATCCTTTGCATTTTTCTTTTCAAAGAGCTTCAATATGGGGACCTGGAAAAGAAGGATTAAGGTAGTTTAACAAAGTGCAAAACTAATTGAATCATTAACTGGCCATTCAGATTCAAATATCTTCATTCCAAACTCCTCTCACTGTTTACACTTCTGCTTTGCCCCTCTGCCCAACTCTTTTCTTCTGCCTTGTTTGTAAAATGTCTTAGTTGGAGTCCTAACCCTGAAAAGGTCATGTGAAAATGCACATCAAACATGTCAGGGGAAAGTCAAGGCTTGGAGTATTAATGCCCAGAAGAATTTTCCTTCTTGGAGATTCAAAACCCACATTTAAATATCTCTGGCAGTCTAGTAATTTACTTAGACGTTCACAACCTAAAGCCACCTGTTTACAAAAGGATAAAAAAAGTTGTGAATTCTCTCCCCCTCCCTCTGTCTCTCTGTCTCTCTCTATCCTTTCTGTCTCTCCTTTCTGTCTGTTTCTCTCTGTCTCTTTGTCTCTGTCTCTGTCTCTGTCTGTCTGCCTTTCTCCTCTCTGTCTCTCTGTCTTTGTCTCTTTCTTCTCTCTCTCTCTGTCTCTCTCTTCCCTCTTTCCTCTCATAAGTGATTTACTCTGTCTCTTTCCTCTCATTTTTAAGTGACTCTCTCTCTCTCTCTCTCTCTCTCTCTCTCTCTCTCTCTCTCTCTCTCTCTCTCTCTCTCTCTCTCTCTCTCTCTCTGTCTCTCTCTGTCTCTCTCTGTCTCTCTCTCTGTCTCTCTCTCTGTCTCTCTGTCTCTGTCTCTGTCTCTGTGTGTGTGTGTGTATTTCTGTCTCTCTCTTCCCTCTTTTAAGTGATTTACTCATGTCTCTTTCCTCTCGTTTTTAAGTGACTATTTCTCTCTCTCTCTCTCTCTCTCTCTCTCTCTCTCTCTCTCTCTCTCTCTCTCTCTCTCTCTCTCTCTCTCTCTCTCTCTCTCTCTCTCTCTGTCTTTTCCTCTTTCCTCTTTTTTAAGTGACTGACTTTGTCTCTGTCTCTCTTTCCTCTCATTTTTAAGTGACTATTTCTGTCTCTGTCTCTTCATCTCTCTCTGTCTTGTGTGTGTGTCTTTCTCTGTGTGTCTTTGTTTTCTGTCTCTGTGTGTCTCTTTCTTTCTCTGTCTCTGTCTCTTTCCTCCCCCTATTTCTATTTCTTTACATCTCTTCTTTTTTTTCCCTCTCCTTCTCTCTTCCTTCTCTGTCGCTATATATGTCTCTCCTCTGTCTCTCTCTTTTCAATTAAATGTTTCCTTTTCATATAAAATAGCCTCATCTTGCTTTTAAACAGTACAAAACTGGGAATTTAATGTAAATGTATGAATCAATTTTTGAAATTCTGTGCTTGACACTAGTTTCTTCCCACAACAGCAGTTTTGCAGGTATAATGTTATTTTACTTATCTTTATAATAATAGTTATAATAGCAAGTAGATAGGATTATGGACAGGCAGCTCCCTCCTTTCTATCTCTGAGAAGACAGCAAATTGCTTCTTGGTCTATTAACCTTCAGTCACTCATGAAGTCTTATAGGAAGATATTTTTAATGCACCAGATATCTCTAAATGTGCTGGACTTATATGCCAATATGAGCCCTACTAATATTTATTAAAAGCACAACAATGAAACATCTGATAACAGTGAGCACAAACAGAATACCTCCTATGGATGGTATTAGCACTATGTACTGTAGTAAGATTTTGTCATGTCACAGCTTGATTTATTTTAGGGTCAAACTCATTTCTTTGACTCTGGACCTCTGTATTAACTTATTTTTATTCTATTATGAAACAAAGGGTGTACCAAAAGCAATTTATTAAGTCAAAGGATTACTTATAGCCTCCTAAATATAAACAAGTGAAACAGTGTGGTATATTGGATAGAAAACTGACCTCAAAACCAGAAAAGCCTGCACATTGGCTGTGTGTTTATAAACAAGTAACTTAACTTTTCAATGCTCTAGATAATTTTCTAAGAAGTTAAGTTGAAAAGAGGAAGCTGACCTGCATGGCTAGAAGTTTCCCCTAGAAATTCTTTATAATAATGAGATCACAGGTCCAGTCCCTTTCCTAAAATAACAATTTATTAGTTTATGATAAAAAGAGCATAGGATTTTAGTCAGAAGAAAGCACTCCTTACTAGCTGTGAAACTTTGATTGAACCTCTCTCATAAGTTCCTTCACCATTAAAAAGAAGAGGCTAATATGTGAAGGATCTGTTCCCAAAGGCCTATTGTTGTAAGGATCAAATGGAATAATGTATGCAAACCATAGAATGACAAGAGTACTATATAAAATGCCAGAGACTATTAATGATAAGCCAAATTAATTTTTAACATTTCAGTAACTTTCAATGGATTATGCAAAGAAAGCACGATGCCATTGATAAGAGAGGAGACCTAGATCTGAGTTCTAATTCTGTCTTTGACATATATGGGAAAGTCCATTTAACCTTTCACTACTCCAAGCAATTCTCTAAAGACTAAATCTGCAGAGCAATTGCAATTAACTCGGTAGCTTTCCTCACCAAGGGCTATCCCCACATTAATGAAAACAAAGAGCTACTCCCAGTCTCCTTAAAAAAGAAAAGAAAAAAAAAAGCAGTCAGAAAATAGTTTTAGACAATATTTCTAATGATTTTAAATAAAATATCCTAAATGCATATGGTCAAGCCAATATCTATAATAAAACTAAAATGTATGCAAATAATGGTTACCTCTCTCCTCATAAAATGAGTTTCATTTCCCCAAGAAATTCAGGACAGAGTTAGGGATAGAACCTCTCATTATTTTGATTGCTACCCTATTCTCCCCTTGTTACACATTCTGTGAAAATGTCTCCACACAACTTTCCTCTCAGTAAATTCATTGACACGACATTACTATCTATACAATGCAGACAGCTGGAATTTTGTGGTAAAAGATAGCTAAAATATGAAGGCAAGAATTTCCTCATCACATGTGCAGAATGAATCTTTGAGTAATAGGAGGCAATTATTAACCTAATGGAAGGTTTTTTTTTTATATTAATATTCATGTGAACTGGGATAATGAAAGCTACAGTCCAAATAGATATGGAAAAAACCTCAGTATATTTAAATGCTACTTAGCTTCAGCAAGATTTAGAGAACAGAATCTTATCAACTTGTCACGATGACTTTCTTTTATTAAATAAATACCAATGAAATCACAGATTATTAGTACTCAAAGGAAAATGTAAAAGTCATCTAATTCAGAGTCTAATTCAGATTTTACAGGTGAGGAAAATGAGAGCCAGAGAAGTTATTTGATTTTTTTTATGATTAAGTAACACAGGTAATGAATTATGGAGCTGGAATTCATTCTGATTCCTGGTCCTGTGCTGTTTTCACTATTCCCTATAGTTTCTTTGAAAATGGGCAGCACTGATTATTTCCATGTGAGAGGTAGTTAAAGTTTGAGTTGAAAACTTTTAAGATTGGCATGCTCAAAAGCAAAAATAAAGCTTTAGAAAGCCTATACATAAACTAGGATTTTCAACTTTTAGGAGACAGGACACCACAGTTGTAATCTTTCCCTCATCACTGGCTGAATTTGTCAATTGGATTTCGGTACCAAAACAGCACTAAGGACATTGTTAATATTTATTATTAATATTATTACTGGTTGGGTGAGTGATCTCACTGGGATATGGGTAATTTCTCCATTTTGTACATTGGTACAGATCATAGCCTATATACAATTCATTTTACCTGAGCTTTTTCTCTATGTTTCCCTAGAGATTCCCCACAGGGGACTTATTCAATATGCTGGAATATTCCCTCTAGATAAGAATAAAAGCTAAAAATCAACCCAAAGGATCTTCTGCAATTGACTGTCACTTAAGACAATTAAGATCAGAGGATCACAAATTTAAAGGTGGTATTGGGAATGTTTCTTTTGTGCAAATTATACTAAAAGATGTCTCTTAACTTGATAAAATCTCTCCTGTGAATATTCCTTAACCACTTGAGACAATTAAACACATACACTCAGAAATGTTCTATTTTTAAAATTGACATAACACTGTTTATAGCCTGGATCTGCTAATTCAGCATCTCTCATGTAATGACAAGAACAATATAATTTTCTTAAAGGGCAAGATACTAGAAGACATATTTTTGTCTTTTTGCATATTGTCTATCTGACTGGATTCTTTCTCTGAAAGAACCAAGCAATAGGTTCCAGGACCTGTATTTTAGGAGAAGGCTCAGCACAGTATTTCTCCCCATTTCTCAGCAGCTACATTGCTTTTGGACTTTTTTTCAAAAGTTGCATCAGACTCCAATGTGGAGTATCTACCTCCTCTCTTTAAAGCTTGCTGTTGTGATTTTTTTTTCTTCTCCCATTAGATTATAAACTCCTTGGGGGCAGGTAGGTGCTTATGATGGATAGAGGACCAGCCTTGAATTCAGGAGGAACTGAGTTCAAATCTGATCTCAGGCACTTAACTATTTTTGTTTTTATTTATATTTGTATTCTGATGGCTTATCAAAGTGCTTGGTGCATAGTAAATATTTTATAAATGCTTACACTGAACTAATCAAAAAAAAAAGTGTTTGAAAATTAATGACATATTCCACATAGAATATAGACTAGCAGGTGAGGGCAGGATATGTTTAACCTTTGTAGCCTGAAGTCCTGGCACATCACCTGATATTTATTAGGAAGTTAATAAATGTATACTGAATAAATGATACAGCATGACATGAGGCAAGGCCAACAATAGAAAGTGCCAAGAAAGAAGAACCAAGAGTCAGCCATATATGCAGCATTCCAATTTTAACATCCCAAATAAGATCATGTCCTCTGAGGAAGAGCATCTCAGAATGTATCTCATATAGTCAACAAAGCTTCTGGGAAAATCTTTGGCTTTATGTTTTAGTCCAAAGAGGGCACAGCATGAAATTACCTCCCTTTCACCCATGCTACCTAAACAGATGCCTATAGCACTCCAGTATAAGGATCCAAAGGCCATAATATTACTCAATAACCCCAATACTTGTTTGCATTTCCCATGTTACATATAACTGCCAGAAGCAATGACTTGCAGCCACCTTTAATCTTGTGACAGTTTTATTATCATTGGTTGGCTGAACTTCAAGAAAAGTTATGACAGTGGCAAAGTTCTGCAAACTGCAGCACATATTTTGGTAATTAGGTAAACAATGGATAGCCACATTTAGAATGCATAGTAAAATTATTTGCTAAACACTTCAGACACAGAGGTATATCACATTCCTGGCCATATAACATTTGAAGGATAATTTAACAAGCTTTTTAAAAAAAAGCAACAACTACTTTTTTCTTTCTCCCCCCCCCCCCCCCCTCTAAGTCTGGCTGTTTTTAGCAGCAACACTGCCTTGAAAATGGATCTTCTGATAATAGAAATATTGTATTTGCAATTTGAGAAGGTGGGAGGAGGGAATGGTCTGAGAAGGTTATGTTTTTAATTTTCTCCTGTTTTGAACTCTGTTTTCTCAAATGACAATATCTTTCTTACAAATGCTTTAACATTGAACATTAATGCTGGAAAGAAAAAAAAAATTCTTACTTTTGGTGTTATGCCAAGGTTTTCCAATTTGAGGAAGAAGGAAAGAGAATAATTTCTACCTGGAATGTATTTCTGATCACACACAAACAAAACAGTATGCACTTTCACAAAAATATGTTATCAGTAAAGCTCATGCTAAGCATTACCAGGAATAAATGTTCTGTCTGTCATGTCTTATGTATAGGATATACTCTTTGAGAATGTTTTCCTTCTATGGTGATAGGTACTGAGTCATCTATTTTATACATAACCCATTTTGTGAGCAATAGCATGATTCTGCAAGGCAGCTGGTCAGTGTTAGAATTGTACTCAGTGGCTATGAAATGACACTTTTCTCTTTGTGAAGTTAATTGGCACTCAGAGATAAAATCATGGTCTTGTGCTGATTACCATCAGCGTCTAAGGAGTTTACTAATTTAGAATTTAGGAAGTTACAATGGGATAAAGAATCAAGCACCACACATAGAAAGGATGAGGTTCTCCCAAAGCGTGGTGTACCATAGACTTTCCTATGAATGATCTTTGCTTAATTATTTTATTATACAAAGATGTTGGTACTATTTTTCACATTTTATAGTTGAGGAATTTGAGGCAAATATAACTTAAATGACTTGCCAAGAAATCCATAGATAGAAAATATCTTAGGTCAAATTCCTGAGTTTAGGCACAGTGTTTCCTACTATGCCACCCAGTTCACAGGCAGGATTTTAACTGAACCCCTGTCACTCCAGAGCCAATGTTCTTTCCACCATACCAAGCTGATTCTTAATTATTTGCTACTGCAAATACAACTTAGCATTGTCTAGGACCAGAAAATAATCAATCTCTTCCTTCTTCACCAATATCAACTTTATCCAATACATCTACAAAAAGAAGATAAGAGTTATCTAGATCTAGCTTTTCGAGAAAGCAAAAAAAATTTCACTCAATTCTCCTTGAAAATACCATTTAATTGGTTTCCAAACCACTAAAGGTTTAAACTAAAGTTATCATCTATAAAATACTTAATTACAGAAACGGACACCTGTGCTTATGTAATTTTCTAATAAATATCTTGTGTAGCAATAACATCACTTGGTCTATTAACAAAGATATTTTGGAAAAAAGAAAAATAATCTGTATATTCTAAAATGTTTATAGCTGCTCTTTTTGTCGTGGCAAGGATTTGGAAATTACAGAGAAGTCCATCAATTGGGGAATAGCTGAACAAGTTATGATAAAGGATTGTGATAGAATACTACTATGTTATAAGAAGTGATGAACTCAATGATTTTAGAAAAAACATAGAAAGATTTGAACAAAATAATAAAAAGTGAAATGAACAGAACCAAGGGAATGTTGTTCATGATAATAGCAATATTATTTTTAAAAGGATTTTGAATAAGATATTTTAACTATTTTAAATACTCAATTTAAGTATGAAGGGCATATTAGTAGACACTATCTGCATCTAGAGAAAGAACTAATAAATAAGAGTATGTATAGAATAATTTTACTTTTACATTCCTATTTGTGTCTAATAGTAGCTATCCCTAGGGAAGGGGGTGCAAGAAGGGAAGAAAAAGAAGAAATTTGCATGATAATTGTATTGTATATATGAAAGGATTAGCAAGTTGTACACTGTAGATTTGTAGTTTTATGTGCAATCTTTTTTATTGTAATATGTTATGGAAATTCTTGTTTTATCCCATAAATTAAAAAATAAATACATCAAACAGAAGCAGTCAAAAGAGACTACATCTATAAAACTAAGAGCATTTTTACTCTGACTTTGGTTTAAAATTAAAATCACAACATATTTTGTCCCTTAGCATAAGAGAAAAGAAAAGAAAGTACAGTTTATGGAGTTTGTTCCACTATTAGATAGTGTGTGTGTGTGTGTATATATATATATTATTAACTGATCCATGAACTTTAATTATTTACTATTTCCAAGTGAAAAAGGAATTTTCTTTTTGAGAATTGTCTTTTTTTCTATAATGCTTCCAAAGGTCCTTGATAATATTAGTATAAGTTTAATGCAATAAGTAATACTTTTAAATTATAACTAATCATGTGATCAGTCTCCTATTCTGAGAAATGTTTAGACAGAAATAAATTTATTTAGTTAGTTTTTATTTTGTTATTAAAATTTATTTATTAAACAGTTGCCTTAAAATAAACCAGACCTCAAATTGGATTTTCTAGTTTCCTGAACAATTCTCCTACATTAAATAAAGGTGTCCCTAAGCAAACATCTATGTCATTTAAATGAGATGCAACTTAAATGAATGAATACACAAAAATGTACAACATAGAGATAAATTTGCCTTAACCATCTATTCTTTTGTATACAACCCAGTATAAAAATGAGGAAGATGAACTCTGAGTTCTCAAGAAGAGTAACATAAAACTATAGATTAGTAAAGAAAGAAAGAAAAAAAAAAAAAAAGGATTTACTCTCCAAATCTTCATTTTATGAATGCCTTCTTCAAGCCTCTTACAGAAAGTAAATGTCAAACAAAAACATTTCATTTCCAATAACTCACTCAGAAAAAAAATCTAACCACTGAGAAAATTCTGAGTATACACATAGTAAAGCAAAATTCATTTTTCATAAACCTGCTGTCTCATATTTGTGATATAGAAGTACACTTTGATATAGGTTCATTTTCAAGCAATATGTTGAAATTTAGCTACTTTATTCACATTGATTTTTTTCAGAGTTGGACACTTACATGCTACTTAGATAAAAAGTCAAGTTTTCTAAGTTTTTTTTTTTTTCACTAACTCATAAAATAGCCACCTGCCTTTAGCTACTTTAAGTAAAAAAAAAAACAAAAAAAACAAAAAAAAACCCTAATGGTTAGTGAATTGTAAATGTGGCTGCAACATGGCCTATATAACTTCGTGGCTTTAGAATATAATTATGAGCTAGCAAAGAGCAATGTGCTTTTATAATAATTGTTTCAAAGGAAAGTAGAGCATACTGAGAATATTGACTGCCATTTCAAAACAACTTACACTTATCTCAAGCATCTATATTGTGATGCTCTCTCTAGTCTGTTCATGTTCAGTCTTCATACATCCACATCCTCCTTTACAAATCAAGTAATACAATTATAATGACATCCCTTGGTTGTTTTGTTTTGTTTTTATTTTCTCATCTTGATGCTTTCAGTAGTATAGATAAGAGCAGAAGTTACCAAGGAATTCTTCATACTATATATATATATGCATGCTTTCCAGTCCATTTTAAAGCAAATGGTTTAGAAATGTTATCACTTCTACAGTGTTTCCACAAGGAAAGACATTATTCACAATTAAAGCTTATGCAATTGACATAAAACCTACAAGACTTCCTAAGCTTCCTGGATCCTTAGTAAAGTTGTGAAGTCAGTAAATTCTGTTTTAGGCAACAACACCTCCCTCAATATGAGACCCATACTTAATTAGGTGTTCTGTTCCACTTGTTTTTCCATAACTTCTTGCCTTAGTCTTGCCCCTTTTTTTTTCCATTCAGGACTACTCTTTCCTTCATTACCCATTGCCCAAAATTTTTGCACTACTGACACCTAAAATATTGTGGATAAGTTGTGAATCATTTTTAATCATTCTTAAAAAATTATAATTGTTCTGGAAGACAAAAGAAGAAGACTAAAAAGCTCATAAATGTTTGCCCAAATATTTCCCATGGGCCCCAACTAAGTTGGATTTATACCAAAATGCAGGATGCACAGCAGCACTCTTAGAAGAAGCAAAAGTAGTAAAAATAACATAGATGTATTTTGTGGAATATACTATTGTTCATCAATGGTACTGAATCATAAGAATTGGTGAGTATGAAGAATATACAGAACCAGGTAAGAATTATATATATGGCTTGATATCACAGGAAAGAAAAAAGATCAAAGAAATCAATGTGCACAATAATTTCAATAATGTAAACTTATAGAATAATAATTAAAAACAGCTATAAAAAGTTCTATTATTATATCTCCAATGAGTCTATTAAAAAAAAAAAAAAAGAAGAAGAAGAAGAAGAAGAATCTCTCTCCCTTATTGCCAAAATGAAAGAAGGCCAATAGTTTCCACTTTTACAATTCCTGGCACATAGTAGGCACTTAATAAATGATTATTGATTTAAAAACAAAAGACCTGCTGGCTTTCATAACTACTCATTTTTTGCTTTCTTTTAAATCTTTTTTCAAAGTAGAGACTCAGTAGGGGAAGACAAAAGGATAAACTTGAAAAAATGAATGCAGTGTAACAACAAAAAGCTTTGACAAAACTTTTTTAAAAGTAATTCTTGTTATACTATACTCCCAGGAATAACTAATATGTTTCTGCCTTCTGTCAGAGAGTTTAAAGTTGCAAGAGTCTTTAGATAACATCTAGTCTAGGTTGCTTATTTTATACATGAGCTAGAATTTAAAACCAGTTGTTTTGACTGACTCCAAATTCATTGATTTTTAGACTATGCCAAGCTGCTTTCTAGTATTGTGCAAGCTAACATGGTCATAAGCTAAATTATTTCACC
Source organism: Sminthopsis crassicaudata (assembly GCF_048593235.1). Classification (NCBI taxonomy): domain Eukaryota; kingdom Metazoa; phylum Chordata; class Mammalia; order Dasyuromorphia; family Dasyuridae; genus Sminthopsis; species Sminthopsis crassicaudata. Next base: position 216,638,576 of record NC_133620.1, on the reverse strand, counting down.
ATCAAGATTTATTGTGTTACCTATCTAGGTAAGACTCTTTTTAGAAGGGCTCATAATGTCAAGGGACTATTTTACATGGTGGAAATTTCAGAAAGTGGGCCAGGCAGGTGGGGGTAATATTTGGGGCAGAGAGTCCTTTTCTGAAAGTGAAATCTTACCATGTAAGTGGTTGCCTATTCTTCCTACTCATGGGACCAGCCCTGATGCTAATTATCTTATTGAAATGGAAAATTTCTCACATATAAGATAATGATTTTAATCCCACTCTTCCCTGGACTCTCACACTCAAAAAACAGACAGTTTTTCCCATGGATTAATTGGAGAACAGAGTAAAGCAAAGCATTCTCTTTCAGTGAAGCAATATTTGCCTGACCATAAAGAATTTTTGAGAAGGACCACTTAACACTGATGCTTTTTAACTGCCTTGGATTACTATCAAGATTTTAGCATTTTGGACCTTTGTCCATTAAAATGAGAAAATAAATCGTATTGCCCTGCAGCATCAAGCATCATCAACACCAAAAAACAATCAAAAACAACAACAACAACAACAACAACAACAACAAGATCCCAATCTAGTATATTAACATTTCTCTAAAGTTAAAATTCCAATATATAAGATTTGGAATATATTGCCTATTTTTATCTTATGTTATCCATGCATGCACTGAAATTGCTGCCCTGGACACATAATTTGTCATACAAATTGGTTTGTACTGGGTTCATTTTTAAATCATCTGTTTGTACCTGATCTTTACTCATTCCCTCACCCCCATCCTAGCCCAAGATTAACTAGCTGCTCTGGATGCAAAGCAGTAAAGATGGGTTTGTGTGTAGGTTGGTTTTCCTCAGGCAGTCCTGCAAGATTAAGCAGGGAATGTCCTGAAGTATTCATTCTCTTAAGGACTCAAGTATTTCTAAGTCAGGAGACAGGTAATCAGGGGGATTGGCAGCACATCCAAAATGCATTTATCTGGAAAACTAGAAAGCCATAAAGACTGTTAGAGTTTGGGGAAATACTTTGGTCATTCATCTTCCCCTTCTGTATGTATCAGGACTGAAGCTCCAAACTGGTGAGCTCATAATTACAGTTGTTCCTCAACTCCCTTCATTTTCCTAGACTTAGGAAAAAAAAACAAAAGACCAATGGGGAGGCTGTGTTCAGGTCACTTTCATGCCACACTAGGAAGAGTCATTCTATTGGGCAAGCACTTGCAGAAAGGCTTTCTGGGTCTATTCCTTCTGTGCTCTAGATAAAGAGAAGGATTCCAGCTGTCAATCAGGCATCTTTTATAAGCTCTGAAATTCCCATAGAAATCAGAGGTTGAGAGGGCACTTTATTAGAAAGTCGTTGGTTGTGGCAGTGACCTGGGGAAATGAGACTTCTGGAAGATCCAGGACACAGCACAGTGTGAAAAATTGAAGGGACACGGTTGTTGAAACTGCTCATTGTTAGTACTAAAGTAACTCATGCAGCAGTGAAATGAAATGTATGAGCAAGGAGTATAAGCAAAGTTAGGAGGTGGGGCAATAAAATTGAGTTTGTTTTCTCTTAAGGTTGTGGAATTCTATACTACTTATTATATCTTAGAGAAAAGAGGGATAAAATAGCATGTAGAGCTCCTTGAGAGTAGGGACTGTTTCATTCTTTTATCTCAGCACCTACCAAAGTGCTTGGCTTACAGTAGGTGCTCATTTAAGTATTTCTTGAGTGATCAGTTAGTGAAGAGAGCACTAAACTTAGGACTTACACACTTCCTTGCTCTGTAATTCTGCACAAACTACTTAATATCTTTCAGATTCATCTTCTTCATCAGTAAAATAAAGGAATTCACTTAAGGACTTCTAATATCCCTTTTAGGGTAGAAATTTCTGATTCTATGATCTAGATTCTTTCATTCATAAGAGTATTTATTCCATACTATCCCTTCAGACTCTTTATCGCCTAATTTTCTCCTTACAAACAAAACACTTCTATTTAGGGAATTTCAGGCAACAGTGACTAAAAACAGAGAGATATATTGAGGGGCAGAAGGACCTGTACAACATTTTAAAAATCATGTCATGTAAAGCCAGCTATAATTCCAGGATCACATTCATTCATTCATTCTGTCAATCAGCCTAGCAAATATGGAACATTGTGCTAAATTCTTGGGGGAGGGGGAGTGTCAAGAAGGGGGAGAGACAACAAATGATAATAATTGGAACAGTTTATGGAATATATACTAAATAGCCACAACAAAAAGCCTAAGAAAGTAAGAAGTTCCAAAATATTAAATGACACCCAAGGCAACAAAGATTTGAAATAGACTTTGAAGGTTTTCTGAAGCTAAAGCTTGGAAAGAAAACATCATAAACACAGAAATGTCTTATTCTTTTACCCTTAAATTGATCAGTTATAAAATCCTCTTGATTCTACCTTCATAATATCTCTGAAATAAATTCATTCTCTCCTCTCTATTCTGGCACCATAAATCCTATTGCTTATAGTTTAGGAGTTAGGAGGAAGGGAAGAATGGGAAAAGGTCTTACCCCCACCCCAATGTTATCTACTTAACAACAGAAGGTGCAAAATCACTAGCAAGAGTAGACCTTTAGAAGATCAGATTAGTGTTAACCTTTTTTGTTTAAGGTTCTAAACTAAAAGCTATTCACTTTTCTAAATTGGGAGCAGCTAGGTAGAACAGTAGAAAGAATTGGGTCTAGAGACAAGGAAACCTGAATTTAAATCCATCTCTGACACTAAGTGTATAACACTGAGCAAATAATAGAATCCCTGTTACTTCAGTTTCCTCATCCATAAAATGGGAATAATAATAGCACCTGGTTTGCAGTGTTGCTTCAAGCATCAAATGAGAAAATAATTGTAAAAAGTGTTTAACCTAGTTTCTGGCACACAGTAAGCCTCATGTAAACATTAGCTATTGTTGTTATTGTCATTATTATTAAATTTCAGAATAAGATTACCATGTCAATAGAAATATTTCATTAAATTCCACTCGGTTGCCTGATCAGAGTGCAGAGGTCACCCCAGATTATTAAATGCCAGGTAAATGCGTGTGCTTGATGACTTTGCCTTGCTAGAAAGGCTCTGAGTGCTTACTCCCAGAATGGATATTTTTTTATTCTCAATGGATCAGCTTCATCAAGTGTGGTAAGAAGTATCACAGACTATCCATAGATTGATTTTTTAAAAAACGCCTTAAAGCAACTCTTGGTGTTGACTCAGTCATAAAAGAAACATTACAATTCTCTTGAGTGGAGGGAACATTCACAATTCACAATATCTAATGATAAATATTTTGCAATAAATTACCAAAAAAAAAAAAAAAAAAAAGATAAGAAAAAAGTAAGGGTTTGAAAGGAGCCATTATTTTATTTATTTACTTATTTTTATGCCAGGAGTCTATAGGAAGTATATAAAATAGCTTCCATCCTACTCATTGGTAAGAAATGATATATATTGTAATTAGGAAAACTATCATGAGAACAGATTAATACTGAATGAGTTCTGTGCCTCCTGTGATCAAGAGTATATAACAGAGTATGTACAATTCTCTGCCAAAGAAAAATAAAGAAAATCACTAGGGATGACTTCTCAATACAGATAATCTACAAAGTGGATAATACACACAAGCAAACTTGCATGTCATTACTATAAGATTTATGTCATTATTTTATATATGATTAATTTTATACCAATTATACACTTGAGATTCAGCATGACAGAGTAGATAGGGACCCGGACTTACAGGGGAAACTATCAGCATTCAGGTCCTGCCTTTGGCACATATTACTTGTGTGATCCAAACCAAATTGTCCAACCGCTCAGTGACTCTGAGCTACTCCCTAAAATTATAAACTAGAGAAGGTGTGAGTTGACATTGGTAGAGAAAATTTACTCTCAAGGAAAGCTTCCTACAAAAGGTTAATATCCCAAATCTATATGAAGAATTATTTTTTAAAAGGTACACTAATTGACATGGCTCTACTTTTACAGTAATTGACATAAACTAATTACTTATTTATATATTCATTCATTCATTGTTTGCTTGATTTTACTACGTGTGATTTCATTGAGGTAAAGGGTTCCTGCTTGGTTTCTATTTCATGAACATCATGCTTCCCCTAGGACAAGCTCATCATGGAGACTGCTTCAGCTTTGGTATTCAGTATTCAGCATTTCTTTAGTACCTATGATTGCCTCTTTCCTCTGATTGACAGACTGGGGAAGGGGGGTGGGGTGGGGAGAAGCAATGCCTCCCTTTATAGAGGACTCAGAAATTTCAGCTAATTCCTCATTTCCTACTAAACATTCTGCTTCATTTCTATTCCAGGAACATCATGACCTCCCTCCCCATATCTATACATTTTTCAGTTTCCTTTGATATATTGCCTTCCTTATTTAGATTATAAATTCTGTGAGGGCAGAGATTGTCTTTTTTATTTTTTTCTTAATTTAATCCCCAGACTTGAGCATAATTTTTGGCATGTAGTAAATCCATAATAAATGTCTATTGACTATTGATTGATTTGTATAAAACTCTATGAGAATCAAATTAGTCAAGAAAATATCGTGTTCTATGCAGAACTAAAAGCTAGAGTTATTTAGCAAAGGAAACTGGAGCCTTTCTCATATGCACCATTCCAACACTTTTGATTTGGAGAAATTGAGAGGTTGTACTTGCAACTAATATAGAAAAAAATCTTTTTTTTCGGTAATGATTTTCACTATGGATTTGAAGGTATGTTACATTAACTAGTATACTACTTCAGCACAGTTAGTATCCCGTTTTTATTGGAACCAAAAATGATGGGTAAGTATAATTCAAGATGGAGAAAGAAATGAGAGGTGCCATGATTCCTGCTATGTGCTAACTAGCAGGTGAACAAAGTGCAAAAGTGATTCCAATGTATTTTTCTATAGAACTTCTCAGAATTGGGGTAACTCAAAATACAAAAGGATCTCAGGATTTTTTTTAAAGACCAAAGTAAAAAATTATGCACAGGGCTATGTAGGCTCTGTGCTTATTTGGACTCTACATTTCTTGGCTTTTTTTCACTTCTGTCAATACAGGCTAAAGTCATCTTTTCAATTTATAATCTTAGAAAGTTATCTAACTCTCTAATTTTACTATACTACAATTAATTCTAATTTATATATGAGCATGAGGAAAGCAAATGTGTTCTATTATTATAAATAGTGCTAAAAAGAACAATTCCTCTTATACAAATCATTGAGGTGGTTGCAAGAATAATTTTTTAAAAAATAGTTCATAAAAATCTCCCATAATACTGGCAGAAAATTTGTAAATGGATGCTATTAAAATATCATAGAGAGCTATAGTAGAACATAATTTCCTCTATTTGGGGTAGTTTTGATATATGTCTTTCTTAAAAGGAGAAAGATAAAGTACATCAGTCTTTAAACAGAAACATTTAAACAATCTTACAATCCTTTATCTTTTCCCATTTCATCCCTCCCTCTATTGCCACTTTCCATTTCCATCTCCCTTATCACTAGTCTAAGAGAACCCCAGAGATTGGCTATTCTATGCATAATATTTAGTCCCATCCCAAGCAAATTTTGATAAAAATCAAATGACAAAAATATTTTAAAAGCCAGATTAAGACCACTTGCCTATCATCATTCCATGCTTTTGACTTCACATTTGTCTTGCTTTTCTTTCTCCATTTGTTACTAAACTGCTAGGATCCTAGCTAACTTCTAGGAGTTAGCTTTCTTATAGTTTTACAAAAACATTTAATAGGTTAGTCTAATTTTGAAAAGCAATTGAGAGCAATAGTAATGAAGAAATCAAGTCACATATAAATTGATTTACTCAATGTCACATATTTATACAATGGCAGAACTGAAACTAGAACCTGGGAATCCACTTATGAAACAAAGTTTGCATGAAACTAACATCATTTTATTGTAAAGGACACACACACATAATTATTTTATGAGATATATGATAATTAGATGAATTTCCTCCTTTATAAAAGTCTTATTCAGTTTCTTTTTAATAAATAGCAAGAATCAGATCCTGGGCTCCTAAAGACTTCACAAAAGTGTGATAAGCCCTATCAATCTAGAAAATATAGACTAAAATTGCATTGTATATTTTGCTAATTAATTTCAAGAGGGTTATGCATGAGAAGATTGACCATTGTGTGGTGAATTATTTTAGCCCCAGTAAGCTATGAAGAAAAATTTACAATAGTACAATTCATATTTTTAAAAAAATATATTAAAAAAACATATGTCAAGGAATGAATACATTAATATATTATAATCTATACCATTATGTGGAATGTGTATGCCTTTATGTATGTCTAGACACATTTTTCTCCTTAGACTTAACATTAAAGAACTTTTAATGAAAGAACCACATATAGCAATGAAGATTGGCTTCTCCTTTGAAAATAAATGGGAGATCTAGGAGGAGCTCATAACTGGTCACTTTCCATTCAGATCAGTAAGAGGGAGAGAGAGACCTGTGAAACAAGAGGTATTAAGGAATGTGATTTTTCAGAGTTGATTTCATCCTGCAAGATCATGAGATTCCAGATATGACTGATGAAGTCTAGACGAGTATATACCCTAGTGGGATATGAAATGACTGCAGGGGTCAATATATGTCAATATATGTCAGAAGAAGGACTTGAACCCAATTCTTTCTGCCTCTGAAGTTGGCTTTCTAATCATCACCTCAAAGCTACTTCTAAAGAGTGTTATGTTTGCCAATAAAATTGTGCATATATTCAAGCAAGTAAAATTTTTAAGATCCTTATTAAAGAACACAGGGCCAATCTATACCAATCTATGTCAAGAAAAGATATGGCTTAATCAAGAAGTCATATCCATCAAAAAACATATTTTAACCAAATATGTCATCCTTTATAATAAAACATTTTACCACAATAATAATAATGTAGTGTTTACATAATTACTGTTAATTACTATCCCATTTGATCCTCATAACAATCCTGGGAAGCAGATCCTATTATTATCTCCATTTTAGATTATTATCACCATTTTATAGATGAGGAAATTGAGGGAAACAAAGATTATTTGACTTCCCCAGGGTCACACTGGTAGTAAGTGTTTGAGGTCATCAGGTCTTCCTGCCATTCATTGTTTACCTCATTTTCATTCCTTCCAATGCCCCCCCCTTTTTTTTAGAGAAACTAATGCCAAAACTAGTAGGGCTAAAAATTAGGGAAATTAGCAAAGGTAAAGGAAACAGTCTGGGAAATCCATGAACTCTCTCACCTCTGAATAACTGAGAATTGATTGTATCCCCATGGTACAGACTATCAAAAATATTGGAAGACCTTGTTTTCCAAGGTCAGAATTAAATCAATAATATTAATCAATCAGGATTTAAAACTTCATCTTTTTATAAATTTTTCCCATTAGTAGGCTATTCTGCTATACAGTTTCCTGTCATGCCAACAGATGGGCACCTTGCACTCCAAATTCAACCAATGAGTGATTATCTTTTTTCATTTTCATCAGATAACTGGTAAATTTAGTAAATACAATTAAAGCTTGAGTGCTAACCAAAAAATTCCCAAATTCCTGCCCATTGCCTTTCAGCAGAGAGAATATTTCTCCAGAGGACATTCCCAGAGATAAACCCTGTATTCTCAGAACAAACAAACAAACCAAAAATAAGAAATCAAAAAAGAAAACTGAACAGAATCCTGGGAAGATTTTCTGCCCAACAGCACCTGCAACCAAGTGAAATTATGACTTTCATTCCTACATGGAAATTATGTTCAAGGAAAAAAAAATAAAAACTTACATCATAAAATGAGGTTTTTTTTTTTTTTTTCAAGGACAAGTATTGCCTTGTAATATTCCCTTAGGAACAAAGACATCCTGATAATGCCTAGGAGATTTGTGGGCAATGAAATTCTACTCAAGAGGATGGTGACTGCTGCAAAGGATGCTGGTCCTTCCTGGGCTCTAGAAGCTCATTGAATACATTTCTTTAGAAAACCCTTGGCAGAGACACAGAGGAAAATCTCATTGTTAGAGTTTGAGAGGAATAAAGGACAAAATAATTTAATCTAAAGGAACCATGTATTTTGAGTTCTATCATAATTTTCTATCTGTTTCGTTTATTTAATTCTCTTGCAGCTCAATCAATGTATTTATGGATAAAAATGTTAAAAAGTAAGAGAATAAGAAAATAAAAGAGGTGGTCCAAGATAGCGTGAGCTTCAATCTAAACAAAGAAAGAAGGACTGTGCAGTATCTTTACGTGAATGGACATTCCTAGGATAATGTCTACAACACTGATGGGGGTAGGCGTGGGGATGGAATACTTTGCCAATGGCCACCCATTGTTCATTCTTTGTTAGGACAGAAATAAGAGGAGGCTGGTTCACTGAGTGCAGTCTGTGAGTATGGCAGAGTGGAATGCTATGGGATTCCAATTGAGCATTTGATGTCTTCATTTTTCAGGCCTCTTCTGAAAGGAGTCTGGCAGGAAAGTCTGGCTTATATATAGACAGTTCAAGTCCTAAAGCAAGTCACTACCCTAGTAATGAGCAGACATGCAATTCTATTACAATGTGCTTTTACAGCCATGGCAGAGCTAATAGAGCTGTGATGACTTCACACCTGCTAAAGTAAGGCAAAGGGAAGAAAACACATATACACTCACACATACAGGCACACATACACATATTCAGTCACCATGAATCCCTAGAGGGCTACTACTAGGTTCAGGCAAGAGTGCAGCTGACAGATAAAGCAATGACATATTGCTTTAAGACAACATCGGAATGACTAGAATTTTAAAGCTTCATCCCCCACTTTTCCCCCCTTTCCCTAGCCTACTTCTAAAGCTCCTAAAGAATATGAAAATAGAAGAGAACAGATGAAGACAATTAAACGTGACCATTTCTCTTCACTTGGCTGTGTGGCAGTCAGTTTAGGATCTTACTGGATTAGACCTTTGGGGATACTTCATCCAGAAACCTATTTATGCCAATTCAGATAGATTTCCTAAGAGGAATTTTACTGTATTGTTATCTAAAATATACTTAAAGAATTTGCACCTGCAAAAGATGAGAGGTGCCATTGGGAATGATATCAAACCACCATTTTAGAATGCTCTAAGTTTCCACTGATAAACACAATCCACTCTCCTTTGGAAAATCCGAATCCATTGTTTTGGAAAATTCAGTGAATATTTATGTCAGCATGCTAGAGCTCATAGAAAAGGGAAAATAGCAAGGGAATAGTACCTGAAAGGAGGGATTTTTAGCTCCATTTGCCATTTCTATCCAGAGAATGTTTACATGATCTGATGCACAAAGTTTAAATATATGCCACAGTCTGAAGTGCTAGCTCTTTGAACTGCCCTGCTTGAATCAAGGGCAACCAGAGCATTCCAAGCAATGCACTAGGATACTGGGGACTTTTTTGTCCTGTCAGCTGCTCTAGACATCTGCTCAACTCTATAAATTGTCTGCTGAAGAATTGGCTATTTTCTTGTTTCTTTGGGCTTAAGGAAGATAAATATCAATTAGTTATCAGCCTTATTTGAGACCAGATAAGAACAAAGAAGAGTTACAATTCTGAAAGTCAACTTATAATGGACAGGAGTTTGGCTTATCATCATCCTGCTCTTGATGATCCCTTTCAGTTGTATAAAACAATAATTTTAAGATTCTTTTTAGTAGCTTAGTGAAAGAAGTGACAAAGCAAATGTTATGTGGATGACGTGTCATAATTCTTATATGAAGCTATTTTTTTCTATTTTCTAGGCACAGAAGGGTTTTTTGTGGGGAATTTGACCTGTCCTCTATAAAAAGAAGGTAGCCAGGTTTTATCTTTCTGCCAGAAAAGTCAGGTATTAACCCAACCTACAGTTATGGGGGAGTCCTCTTCATGCATGGAATAAATGGCTTCTTTTCAAAACTATATTTGATTAAAGTATATTCTCAGAACTCTAATGCTCTAATCATCTTCCATCCATCTGAGTATTCCTCCAAATATTTTCTTCATTGGCTATTTTCCATTTCAGGGTATTTATATTCTTCTGGGAGAAAAAAAATGATGGTTTTGCAGAAATGAGTACCACTATCAGGCCTGATTGTACCATCCCTGGGCTAAATTTAGCCTATGTAGCACTGTTTCTTTTTCTCCACAAGTGCCTGGCCTATGAGGAATTGGGAGCATTGCTGGGCCAGAGCTGGGAATGAGGTGAAGACTGATAGCAAAGACTCATGTTCAGCTTATCTGGCTTTCAAGCTCTTGTAATGATAAAATGCTGTATAAAATCATGAAAAAAGGGGTTGGATTCAGATCAAAATATGAGCTTTAAGATGTTTATATTAGTGAAGATTCCATGTAGCTATAAAAGTTTTTTTTTTTTCAAAAATGACAAGAATTCACTAATCAGGACCTTGTTCAAATACATGAGAACATATGAAAATAATCTAAAAATATCAGCCCAGCCCAAATTGCAGGCTGCCCATTGTTATATTGGCATGAGAATATGGTAGCTTTTTTCCATTATACAAATCTTTTAGTTTAGAGGTTATATGGAATAGAGTATAACACATTGGAGTCTAGAGTCAGGAGTCAGGAAGTCATGGGTTTACTATTCACTTCACACATACTAACCATGTGACCCTAGGTAACTCATTTAACTTTTCTGTGTGTTAGTATTCTCGTATTAAAATGAGGTAATTGAATTCAGTGGCCTCCAAAGTTCCTTAAAACTTTAAATCTATGAGATTATGACCATTTTATTACAAGCCCATTAATTTATTCATCTAGTTATTCATTCATTCAACAAAATTTTTCAAGCACTAGATATGTGTGATGCTACAGAATCATTAAATGTGAAACCTGGTACTTATACCTTCGGAATCTAATACTTAATGTGCAACAAGAAAATGGTATTTACACACATATAGGCTATATTGTAACACATGTAAAATGTATGGGATTGCCTGTCATCTAAGGAAGGGAGTAGAGGGAGGGGGGGATAATTTGGAAAAATTAATATAAGGGATAATGTTATAAAAAAAATTACTCATGCATATATACTGTCAAAAATTATAAATAAAACTTTAAAAAAAAAAAGGAAATCTTCCTTTCAAAAAAAAAATGTGAAACCTGGAAGGAACTATAATTAGTCAAAGTTATATACAAAAGGAATCCTCAACTATAAGTTGACTAATGAATACTTAGATTCTTTTTGAAGATCTCCAAGGAAGGGAAACTCACTACTTCTTAAGGCAAAAAAATACACTTTTAGATGTCTTTTTTTTTTTTTCATATTTTACACTGACATGGAACTTAAACTTTTCTCCTTAGAATTATCACAAACTGCTCCTGATTCTTTACTCTAGGACTAAAGAGAAAAAATTGAGTGACTCTATCTTTAAAAAACCCTCCAAATGGCTATTTATTGTCTCAGGTCTTCTTCTTGAGAAGCATTTTCAGTTCTTTCAACTGATCCTTACATGATGTTTACTTGAGGCCCTTCTCTAAATTGGTTATCTTCTTTTGAATTCTATCTGGCTTATTAATGTCCTTATTAAAGTGGAATACCTACAACTGAATGGAATTATCCAAATGAAGCTTAAAGCTTCATTGTGAGAATCTCTCCTTCCTATACCTGGAAGCTATGCCCATAATTAATATAGCCCAGGATACCATCAGCTTTTCTGACTGTTACAATTCACTGCAGACTTATATTGAGTTTGAATGTGACTATGTCTGATGTAGGTAGGTTGGCAGTAGATAGATCATTTTGTATAAAAGCAAGATTTATCTTCATGAGTTTAAAAATAGCTTCAGGGGCAGCTAGGTGGCGCAGTGGATAGAGCACCAGCCCTGAATTCAGGAGGACCTGAGTTCAAATCTGATCTCAGACACTTAACGCTTCCTAGCTGTGTGACCCTGGGCAAGTCACTTAACCCCAGCCTCAGGAAAAAAATAAAATAAAATAAAATAAAAGTAGCCTCAGATACTTACTAGTTATGTGACCTGGGCAAGTTATTTAAGTCTGTTTGCCTCATTCTTCTTTTATAAAATGAGCTAGAGAAAGAAATTGGCAAACCATTCCAGGATTTTTGCCATGAAAATTCCAAGCAGAGTCATGAAGAGTTAACCTTAATAGCATGTCTTATCTACACTTCAAAACTCTAAGATTCTTTAAACAAACAAACAAACTTTTATTCCCTTTCTGTATTTCAGTATGTCAAAGAGATAAAAAAGGGGAAAGGGGGAAAGGGAAAGGATTGATCTATATAAAAACATTTATAACAGTTTTTTTTTGTAATGTCAAAGAATTGAAAATTGAGGAAATGTCCATTAATTGCATAATGGCTGAATAAAGTGTGGTATATGATTGTGACAGAATAATATTGTGCTTTAAGAAATGACAAGTAAAATTATTTTAGAAAAGCATGGAAAGACTTACATGACTTCATGCAAAGTAAAGTGACCAGAACCAGGAAAACATTGTACACATTAACAGAAATATCCTAGGAATGATCAACTGTGAAAGACTCAACTACTCTGATCAGGACAATGATCTAAGACAATTCCAAAGAACTCATGATAAAAAATACTATCTATCTCCAAGGGAAAAAACTAACTCTGAATGCAGATTGAAGCCTACTTTTTAAAAAAATTTTCTTGGGTTTTCTTTGGTGTGGTATGGTGTGGTGTGGTGTGCGTGCGTGCGTGCGTGCGTGCGTGCGTGTGTGTGTGTCTTCTTTTATAGCATGTCTAATATGGAAATATATTTTGCATGTTCACATGTACAGTCAATTTCAAATTGCCTTTTCAAGGAGAAAAGAGAAGTGAGGGATAGGGAAAGAATTTGGAACCCAATTTTTTTTTAAATGGTTGTTTAAAATTACTTGTAATTAAGAAACATTTAACAAAACAAACAAACATATATTTTTAAAAATATACCCTTTCTCATGCTTAGCTAAATATTTCATGAATGTTGAAAGAGAAACCATCAGGTTCTGGGCTTGCTTCCTAGAAAAGACTCTCTTTTGTATTCAATAGTACTTAGTATCAAGAATATAAACTTCAGCAAGGTTATTTAGGTATGACATAATATTACATATAGGTGTGATATAATGAGGATTGAGAAGCATGAAGAATGTAGTCTTCACTGCCATGTACACAATGTTGTATAATGGAAATTCTCAGAAGTGACACTACTAAATCACTAATCTTCATGAGGAAAGGCCAGATCAAAGGAAAGTTGTTGATGGATGGGTGACACCTATAATTAGAGAAATTTGTAAAGAAAGATTCAGTTATTGAAGAACAAAAGAGAACAAGTCCAAGCATGCAAACAGGCACTGATGTGTTATTTATTGAATTATTCAGAAAATAAGCCATATTCTTCAAAGAACACCATGAATCATTAATTACTAATACAAATTTTAAAAACATAGGAAAAGTACTCAAAATATGACTACATATGTGACTTTGGTCAAATATGTTAAATTCCTCTGGCTTAACTTTTTTTATCTATAATATGAAGAACTTGGACAAGACTTCAGGGACTCCTTCCACTAGTTTATGATTCTATGATCAATGATCCTAAAATGTGGAAGTATATTAATGACAGATTAAGCAGGTGAGTGAACATATTTAAAACTTCCAATCTAAACCTATGCAACAGTACAAAAATTTTCTCCAAAAATAGAAAAAATGAAGTTGGCTCTAAACATATGTAAACTGTTGATGTTGTGATAATATTAAAGGTTCAAATGCTATTAAAGTATGTCGGAAGTATTTTATAAGAAACTATTGCCTCTAAAAATTGTGCAAGATACTTTAACAGAATGGCTGATTTAAAAGAAACAAAATATTTATATTTTTATTTTAAGACAGAATCTTTTATATCTTATTTTTGATGTTATTCATCTCTGTAAAAAAGTATTATAAACCTGAGTATCTTTTTAAGTTAATGCTTCATAATGGATAATGGACTAGGGTAAGAAAGAATTGGGAAGAGCCGGATTCATGTCTTACCTCTGAGACAAAACGATAATGTGACTAGGAGCATGACTCTTAACTTTTCAGTGATTTAAACAACTTAGACTATGAGTTTGAGACCAATAGTTGCCAATCTGTATTAATGGAAAATGTTACTATACTATAAGTCCCTCAACTTGATGAAATCCCAATTCCAGAGGTGTCTGTATATAGCTACATGTCATTAGAAAAGATAACAGTTTCATTCTTTTTCGCCGTATCTTACAGAAATTAAGGGGACAAATAGTTTCTAGCACAATAAATCAATCCAAAACCAATTATAGTGTGTTAAAACATCACTATCTGAAAGTCACATGCCTCAAAAAGAGTAGAAGCAAATATTTGAGAAACAATGTTAATAACATAGTGTCAATCATTTCTGACCTTAATATTAGAAAAACTTGGACTGAAGTTCTGCCTCTGACATCTACTAGCAGTATTACCCCTAGCAAATCGTTTAACCTCCTGTTACCTAGACATCTCTATGATGAGGAGTTACAAACATATTTAGCACTGTGGAATGAATTTCCACATTGGAAAACTTTTTTTTTTCCACATTAAATAAATCATGGGTCTGCCCATAAAAAGGCAAAATATATTTTTCATAAGCATTATATGAAGTAAAAAATCCTGATGAGATTTTATAATTTGCATGTTTGTTTCACATACAATACAATAGATATTATAAGGCAAAACCAATTACAATTCTTGATTACCCAGAACTTCTCAGGATATGTCATGCTATATAGGAGTCTTCAAAATAACTGAATTAATTTAGGCTTGATTTGAACTCTCTTAAAATATTTAAAATTCCCTAAAATATTAGTCATTTTCCAGGTTTCTTAAACACAGTTTGATAAACATAATGTAACCCTTGCTTAATGGTTCAATGAAGATTAATTACTGTGTTGTGCTGAATAATAATTTGCAGGAGCTCATGTTTATAAAGCATTTATAATATATAAATATAGAATATAGACCAAGTAATAATAGACCTGTGAGTATAAGTTTTATTCCCATTTTACAGGAAAGAAACTGATACATATGGTAGTTGAATGATTTACTCAGGGTCACACAGCTATTGAATAAAAGAACCAGTAATGTTCTTTCCATTTCACCACACCATTGGAGATTTAATTTTAGATGCAATTAGGGATGTAAGCAATGCATAACGTTGTTCAATGAAACAGTAACTCTATACCAGAGTATCAAATTATATTACCTACAACCACATGCAGCTTGAAACCCTCTTACATGCAGTTCCTAAATTAATATGTAATCAGAAAAAATTTAATAAAAGTAAAAATACAATAAAACATAGGTAATGTTAATGTGTGCTTTTCTAAGTCAATATGTACCAGAGGAGATCTTTATATACAGTTCAATTGATTCCATTTCTCTTTCAGTTTGACATCACTGTTAGGCAGATAGATGGCATAGTGGAAAGTGCATTGGAATTAGAACCAGGAAGACCTGATTTCAACTGTAGCCTCAAATATTTAACTGTATGATCCTGCCTCAGTTTCTTCATTCTTAAAATGAGGATAATAATAATACCACCAATTTCTTAGGATGGTTGTAAGGAAAAATTGAGATATTTATAAAATGCTTTCTAATTTAAAATATTATATGAATGCTAGCTATTGTTGTTGTTTTTATTGCTATAATGCTTTCTTGAAAAAGTCACTGATGATGTCACTTACATATTCTCCACTCCTGATAACTCTCTACGACTGTAATTTTAAAAATTCATGGTGATGATCTGATCTGCAATAGTAAAAAAGAATGCCTATATCAACAAAATCATATAACATCCTCCACAAAAAAGTCCCTGATGTCAACTTGACTTGGGGTTACTTCATTAATGAGTTGAGAATAGCTTTTCAGCTACTCAGAAGACATTTGAACTCACTCATGTTGCTACAAAATGTACTATGTGAAGAAGTGGGCTTGGTATTTTACAAGTCAGGAAGAACCAGTAGATATCATGAAAAGAAAAATGAAGCAAAGTGCAATTCAGGCCTTTAATATCAGAATCACATTTTATTTGGAATAGCTCAGGCTCTAAAACTGAAAACAACAATGATTTCCTAAGTTTTTTTTATAAGTAGATGGAATGAGGTGATGGCTCAGATGATTAACAATGTATAGTGCTCTTAAGAATTAAACCTGCTTATGTTTAAAGTTCCTAATGATCCTCCACATCCATCAAGAACCAAAGGACACCAATACACTTGAGCCTAAGCAGACAATATTATTTGTAACCACACATTTTGTAGCATAATTTGGGGAGGAGGGGTAAACAACCAATCAAAACATGAAACTATGATTCTAGCACTTTCAATCAAGTTCCTTCATAAGGACAAAAATAATCCCTAATTAAAATAAAGTTTATTTATATTCATGTAGAGATAATACACTATTCCTTTTTTTCCCTAGGACAGTTTAGAATGATTACAGCAGTATCTAATCAGATACAGATTGTGTTGTTGTTTTTTTCAAAAATCTAACTGCACTTACCTGAGAAGAAGGCTATGCATGAAGAGTACTTATTAATATGAACTCCAACTGAATGATACCTGGTGTGGTGAGTGCTTTATAAGGGCTAAAGTAGAGAGAATGGAGTGGGGAAAGAGAGGGAGTATTGCCAGGTGGGAGTGCTTGCTTTTGCTTTTTCAAAGAATCTAGAATTTATGAGCCAGTGATAAGTTTTATTGAAAGTGAAATGGGGGCAAGGGAAGTATTTAAAGTTTAATTTTAGGATGCATCAATCTCTGCCATTATATAAAATAAATTATGACTGCTACTGGTATTTTTCAGTCTTTTCATTCTTCTCTACATCCATAGAGGAGGCAATGAGGCTTAGTGAAGAAGTATTATGGTAAAATGGAGAGACCTGTTCTTGAATCCTAGATCTATTACTTACTAGCCATGGGATCTTGAGCAAATCTTTAAACTTCCCTAAGCCTAAATTTCCTCATTTATTTAATGAAAAAGCTTGGACTAAATTTTTTCTAATGTGTCTTATAGTTATAAAAATCTCCTGAACCCTTATTTACCCTATATTTAATCACACACACACACACACACACACACACACACACACACACACACACACACACACACATTATACATACATTGATATGATTTATATGTAGGGAGAGAGAAAGATGGGAAGAGAGATAGAGACAGAGAGACAAAGACAGAGACACAGAGAGAAACAGAGAGAAAGAGATTGATTCAATTTGAATGATAGAATATATCTGGCATAGCATTGTTTCCTCTCCAAATCTGATTCATCAATCCCCTCTAAAACATACTCAACAAATGAATATTTTGTCTTTCCTTGAACAACTACTTTGATGGGAATTCACTACTTTTTGAGAAAGTTCATTTAGTTTTTGTTGTTCCTTATATTTTATACAAAAACGTTTCTCTTTATAACAAGACTCATTTAACCTGTTTTTTCCCCCAAAGACATGTAGAATAAATCTAATCACTTCTAAATGATGGTGTTTTACATTGAAAACAAGTATTGCCCTACCACCCTGCTAATCCCCTTAGTTTCCTTCTATATAAGTGAAATATTTCTCATTACTTTACCTGTTATTGTAGGTTTTATTGTGTAAAAGAACTTTTACCATTCTGGTGAACCACTTTTGGGCACAATTAAACAAGTTAACATCCCTCTTAAAATGTAGCATAAAAACCTTAACATAATATACTACTAAGTACTTCCTGAACAGGAAAGAATTCAGGAGAATTAATCACTAGTCTTATTTTAGTTATTGTTCTTTTTTTTTTTTTTTTTAATGAAGCCTAACATCTATTAGATTTTTTTGGTTTCAGTGACACACTATTGACTCCTATTGAGCTTGTAGTCAACTAAACCCTGCAAATCTTTTTTTTTTTTTTTTCCCCCCTTTTCTTTTCAAATTAACTGCTGTCTTGCTATGTCTCCATATTCTTTTCATCATTTGTTACTTTTGGAACTCAAAGAGATATTCTCGGATTTATTTCCAACCACCTCCTGCCACGTTTTTCCAATTGATCTTTCTAAGCATTATGTCACTATTTGAAACATGGAATGATATGTGACTGTTTATCAGAGCCCAGAGCTTTGGTAGTAGTAATAAAAACATAATGGCTCCCACTTCCCTCTGTGCCAATAGTTGTCCTTAATAAATCTAGCCTGAAAAAAGTTTCTAGGCCTGCATACCCCAAATTCAATTCAATAAACAGCTATTTTGTACAGAATACTGTGCTTAGAGAAATATATAAATACATGTTCCCTCATTTAGAAAGGACAGATAACATTTGCATATAACTACTGTGAAAAAATAGAATATGGCAACTACCTAAAATATTTTTAAAGTCTTTTGTGATACCTGAGAAAGAAAAAGATGATTATTAATGAAAAATGCAGAGTTCTGCATTTGAAGACAGACTTCTAGATTGAAATCCAGACTCTGCCTGACACTTATAACCCTATTTAATTTTTTACTTTTTAATTTGTTTTTTGATGGCAATTCTTGTTTTAATATTTTGTTTTTCCCATTACATGAAAAAAAATGTTTTACATTTGTTTTTAAAACTTTTAAGTTCCAGATTCTTTCCCTTCATCCCTTCCTCCCCCATTGAGAAGGTACATGTGAAGTTATGAACAACATTTCCATAAAAGTCATATGGTGAAAGAAAAAATAGATCACTACCCTGCCTCCCCCCCCCCAAAAAAAAAAAAAAACAACAAAAAAAGTTTTTTTTAAAAGCATGCTTCAGGCTGTATTCGGACACAATCAGTTCTTCTTCTGGGTATTGATAGCATTTTTCATAAGTTTGGATCATTGCATTACTGAGAATAGCAAAGTCATTCATAGCTAATCATCCTAGAACATTGCTATTACTTTATACACAGAACATTTCATTTTGCTTGAGTTCATAGAGGACTTTCCAAGTTTCTCAGAGACCACTCTGTTCATCATTTCCCATAGAACAATAACATTCCTTCATAATGACATACTACAATTTATTCAGTCATTCCTTACTTGATGAGTCTCCCCTCAATTTCCAGTTCTTTGACCTGAAAAAAAAAAGTTGCTATAAATATTTTTGTTCATATATGTCCTTTTCCTTTGAAAAAAAAATCTTTTGGGATTCATGACTAGTAGTAGTATTGTTAGGGCAAAGAATATGCATAGCCCTTTGGTTAACCTACCACTTACAACTTATATGATCATAACCTCTCCAGATTTCAGTTTTCTCATTTATATGGGCCTCTGAGGTCCTTTCTGGCTTTAAATCTAAGATCTTTGATTTGGGATAAGGAGAGCAAATGAGATTTTATGGATGCAATTGAGTGGCTTGTGAAGAGTTTCTTGAAGAAGGGAAAGGATTTTTATTAAGGAGAGTTTAGGAGGAGTAATTTCTAGATAAAAAGAAAGGTGTGAGCAAAGGTGCTGAAGTGGAAAATCATAAAAAAAATACATTGCAGACAATGAAGTATATAACATTACTAGAATATGGAGTTTCATACTGGAGAAGTATGAGATATGCCTGGAAACATAAGGTTTGTAGAATACTGTAGAAGCCAAGTGACAGTTTATATTTTATTTAGAAAATAACAAGGAATATTTTAAGGTTTTGAACAAAGGAATGATGTGACAAATCTGTACAAAAAGACTATGAGAAGAATGAATTGGAGGAAGGAAAGACTGGAATTAAGGAGATTAATATGGAAATTCTAGCAATTGGTAGATGATAATGAGGGACCTGAACTAAAGTAATAGCAATAGGAAGAGAAAACAGGAAATGAGAACATGAAATATTATACAATAGAATACCTGGAAACTACTCGATCTGTGAAATGAAGAAAAAGAAAAGAAAAAAGTTCAGAGAAGGCTCAAAACTTAAACTATAAGGGAGAAAGGAAAGGAATAAGCATCTTTGAATATCTACTAAATAGAAGGCACTATGGTAAACTCTTAACAAATATTATCTCAATTGATCTTAACAAAAAACCTGGGAACTGGGTGTTATTGTTATTCCATTTTGCAGTTATGGAAACTGAGGCAAAAAAGAAAAGGTTAAGTGATTTGGGCAAATAGTTATTAAATGTCTGAGGCTAGATTCAAAAGCAGCAGACTAATCAGAATTATAAAGGCTATACCTCAGTTTGTCAAGCTCTATAAAGCTTCAGTTTAGTAGTTCTTGGAACCCTAGGAGTAAGAATTTGGAATATAAAAGAATGGAGAAACAGGAGATATGAGGAGTAGTTTACTTTGGGGCAAAGTTTCTTTGGAAACTTTCGCAAACTGTTAACTTTCATTGATACCAACAAATAGCTTTCAACTATTTCTTGTCTATACCTAATTCACTCACCTTTAATCCTATAGAAAATTAAGCCTTTTGGCTACTCTATCATTTTTAAGAAAATATTTTGAATTGTACAAATTTTCCAAACCAGTAGAACAAAATATTCTGAAACTACCACTGATTCATTTGGTAAATAGGAAATAGTGGTTTAGAATATGCAAAATTTGATTAATTACGGCATTATTTACAGACATACCAAAGTTAGATAAAAGAACAAATAGTTAAGGAAAGATAAGGATGCTTTGTTTGTTTTGGGGTTTTTTTGGATACATGGAGTTCTAATATAAAAATGACACAACCTGTCAAAAATTCAAATGTTTTATTATAATTTTACTTTGAAAAAAAATTTCATTCTATATTTTCTTCGCCTTATCGATTCACACACACACACACCCACACACACACACATACTTCAAACTGAAGTAACTTGGTTATCTGAAATAGTATTACATTCTAATCCTTATTTTGCTAAATACTTGAGAAACATAGTTTACAATGGATATGTTCAACAGAATATTCAAGTTATTGGTTTCAAGCAGTGTAGACAAGTGTGTACATATGTTTGGCAAATTTCCATTTAGAGATGATATTCATCAAGGTAGATGAGTCTCCCCATGGAGACTGTATATGGAAGAAAGGAGAAAGGGCTAAAAGTTTTTATTAATGGGCTAGTTTATGAACATTTAAAGGTATGTGGTGGTCATTTATATGATAAGTTATTTGAAAAAAGTTCACATCAGACAGCATTATTTCTTTTTCTTTTTTCTTTTTTTTTTCTTTCTTTTTCTTTTTCTTTTCTTATTTTTTTATTTTATTTATTTATTTACTTAGTTTTTTGAGAGAGGATCAGTTGTCAGGCAGGGAAAAGAGAGAGGGAATGACTGAGGAATATGACTGAGGGAAATAGCCACATTTATAATATGACTGGGTATCAACAGGTATTTGACATTAATAATAATTTACACCTGCATAAAACTCAGAACAACTTAAAAGTCAATTCTATCTGTATTGTTGTTTGTTCTTCTACTTTTTTTTTTTTTTTTTTTAATCAGATCTGTGATTTCTTAAGGTTAGGAAGGAGCTAGAGATAAAATTTATCTTTCAATGTGGATTGGCACTTTTTCTGAAATTGAGAGATTTGTTTGGGGCTACTGACAAATTAAGGGACTTGCACAGAGTAATTCTGACAGTTTGAGAGACAGAGAACTTGAACCTGCATCCCTTTGAGAGAGAGCCTTCCTAGAGACATATAGGTGGCACAGTGGATTGAGCAGTGATTCAATTCAAAACCAGAGTTCTAAACTAGCTTCAAAAACTTTCTAGCTATGTGATCCTTGGATAGACACTAAACATTTGCTTGCCTCAGTTTACACAACTGCATAATGGAAATAATAATAGCATCTATATTTCATGGTTGTTTCAAAAATCAAATAAAATTATATTTGTAAAGTGCTTGGTATATAGTGGAAAACTGACAAATGCTTGTTTCCTGATTTCCTGACTCAACTCTTTATTTACCAAACCTTTCAAAGGCAATATTACTTCTACTTCATAGATGAAGAAACTGAGGTCCAGGGAAGTTAATTATTTAGGTATAATTACATAGAATTTGAACACAGGTATAATCCTAATTTGGTATCTAAAATTATTTTCTCTAGGCCCCTATTTTATGCTGTTATGGTGGATAAAACCAAAAGATGTGCAGTTTAGATAATGATATACATATGTAGATTTTGAAATAGTTTAATGAATAGTGGTGATTAGGCGATCAATGGAAGGATGTCCCTAGCAGAGAGTTCCTGGAAACTTTCCCTGGACACATACTGTTTCATAATTTTGTCAATGACTGAGATAAAGCACCAGACATAATTATAAAGTTGCCTCCATATAATTAGAGCTAGGAAGAATAGAATCAAGATCTTCCCAAATCTTGTCAAATTAGAACAATGGATCATAATAGATAAGATAAAATTTAGTGGAGATAAAGGCAAAATGTTTTCTTTGGGGGTGGCAAAGCTGCAGGTAACTTAAATGCATGAAATCAAAGAAAAACCAGCCAATACTAGTTTAGACTTCCCTGATAGATTCAACAACATATAGAACAAGAAAGACATATCTGGTCTTGAATGTTACCTTTGAAGAAGCTTAGCATGGTAGAAAAGCTGGAGACAACATCATATGAAATTGAGTTCAGGGAATTAATTTGTTTAGTCTAAAGAAAAGAAGAATAATGAGAAATAAAGCATGTGATTTCATATATTTGAAGGGCTCATGCATGAAATAAATATGATTTTGTAAAATATAAATAAGAGCAATAAGTAAAGACCAATCAGCAGTTTTCAGCTCAATATAAGGAAAATCCAACGTCTAGAAGTAGCTCAAAGTGGAATTTTTAGCTTTATCATATAATCAGTTCTCCATCACTAGTAATCTTTAGAGAGATATTATATAACAGTTATTGAACATATGATTAGTGGGAATTCCTGTTCAGCTATGGATAGGTTATACTCAATAATATCTGAGGATATTTTTCTACTCTAAGATCTCTTTATTCTCTGGTTAATTCTATAACCTATTGAATATATATACACATTGATGGATACAGAAAAGATAGAAGAACTAGTACAAGGACAGAGAAGAGGCAGTTAGAAAAGTAGGAAGTCAACAGGATGTGTTAATGAAAAGCCAAAGAAAGAGAAGACATCAAAAGAGAAAATTTTTATTAATAACAAATGAAGCAAAGTAGTCAAGAATAATGGAAATAAGGTAATGGATTACCTTTTAATACAGAAGTTTCACTAAGTGGTAAGATTGAAATGGCATTTCTTAGGTTGTTTTTTAATTAGTTCAAATAGTAATTGAACCCAGTACATTGATTGAATACTACTTCTTCAAAAAATATGGGAACAAGAGGAAGATGATATTGTATGATAACCTAAGACACTTAAAGTTTTGAAAAATTTTTTGTCTTTTTGATACTGGATAGATCTGAACATACTATTAGGCAAATGAAAAGGAAATTGTGAAGAGCAAGGTTTGAAGATGTTTTAATGAAAGGAAATGATTGATGCAGTCATGTCAGAGAGGAATTGGGAGAAGAAATAAAAAGTTGATCTCTTAGCAATTTATAAGGATTTCAAGGTCATTTTAGTCTTGAGAAAGAATAGGTGCTACTTGTTTTGAAAGAGGAAGAAACTGACAAATTCTTACAAATTTAGTAAATGGGTAAAGACAATATAGTTCTCTCTGTGTGTAATGACTTTGATCTCAGTAAAAAAAAATCACATGAAGAAAAATGAAAAGAAAAAAGAGTATTAATATAGCACCTACTATGTGATGGGTGGCTGTGAATGTAATGGGTAGTAGTAGATTTTTCAAAAGCTTAATAAGACAGGAAAGCATTTCTAACAATTAGCACAACTTATTTTCTCTTATACACTGTGTTCTCTATCTCTGCCTCTTATTCTCTTTATTCTTCCTCCACTTTTCTTCTAATTGCAGCTTAGACTAACCCACTGAATCCACAGTCAGTACAGAACTTCATCTATAATATTCAAGGATGAGTAAATCTGACCTACTACCTTCTCTCTTTCTCTTTTTTGAATTTTAAATTAATTATTTTTTTTCCTTCCTTTCTTTCCTACCCTGCATTAAAGAAGGCCACCATTTGACACAGATTTATAAATATTTGTAAAACCAAATTTTTCTATTTATCAGTTCTTTCTACTACCTTCTTGAAAAACATTAGTTTCCTCTGGCAACACCTCCAGTCAAATCAAAGGATGAAGGTGATTGTATTTGTTTGTTTCCTTGCTTGTTTTTAAATGTTTCTCTTATACAGGCACAGAAAAATTCAAATAGAAGGACTTTTTCTTGGGAGGGGGGAAGATCCAAGACCCAGAGAGAAACAACTTGTTTTAAGTCACACAGCCCAAGTGGCACTCTGCTTCTTGTCCTTGATCTTTTATCACAGTATATATACAACTCTCAAAATTATAAACACCATATCAGAAAAGGCACATATTGTATTAAAAAGTAGATTTCAAGAACATTGATTTGAGAAGCATAAGATAAGTTTTTCAAAGAGGTGATTCTTAAAATCCTTTTTAGCAATTTAACCAAATTTGGAGAATCAGAGCAAAGGGCAACAAAGCAAAAATCAGTCCATTTGAATGTTAATTGTGAATATTTGAGCTTGTATGTTTTCCCACATAATCAATATTAGAAATATCCTGCTATATAGTTTATTGCCCTAGAAATACTGAAAAGATGGTCCTAAATGATCTGTTGATATTTATTTAATTATTTGTCTGTTTCTCTGTTCATTCATTCTCTTACTTTTTCATTTTTTTATCTGTTTATTTGGTCATTCATTTATTCGTTCTTCAATCATTAATTCTTTAACTTATTTGTTTGTTTATTGAAGAACAGATCTCTAATCTTATCCATACCAAGAGGATTATCACCACTTATAAATATTATATTATTATATTATATTATATTATATCATATCATATTATATTATATCATATCATATCATATTATGTTATATTATATTATATTATATTATATTATATTATATTATATTATATTATATTATATTATATTATATTATATTATATTATATTATTGATCACTGATAGTCCTACTCTACTCCAGAATTTGATATGTTCCTTTTCTAACTTGGGCTAGTTTATTCCTTCTTGGACAGTATGATAGTTCCATGTTTTGGAGGGGCTCACTGTATTTGTGCCAGAATTAAAATGGATATTAGCTTGACTTTTACCTTCCTATGCTCATAATTCCTGAACTCAAGCCTCTAACAGCCTCCAGTAGCAAGGATTATGTGTGTGTACCACCAAATCTGTCCTAATAGTCGTATATGTGGAAAATGTCGCAGGAGACAACCTGTGTACTATAAGGCTTCATTCAAGGACACAAGAATATTTGGAAAATGCCCATGCTAAAGATCCAAGGCAATCACCATGTTGAAGTCATGTCATAAGAGAAACAGTGAGAATAAAGTAATGAAGTTCTTTATTGTGACCAATAAAAAGAACAAATATTATTCTACTATCTACAGTTATCTTTCTAGTATCACACCATGTATCACAAATCAGCATAAGAAGTTAAAAGGAAATTTTGGTGTATATATATATAATTTTTTGGCTGAAGCTTTGGGGTTAAGTAATTTGCCTAGGGTCATACAGCCAGGAAATGTTAAGTGTCTGAGGCCACATTTGAACTCAGGCCCTCCTGACTTCAGGGCTGGTGCTCTATCCACTGCACCACCTAGTGTTGCCCTGTATTTTGGTATATTTTTAAGGGAGTCACATACAAAGACTAGCAAATAACACAGAAAAAAGTTTAGAAATTCAGAAATTCATAAAATGTATGTATAGTATTGTGAAAAACCAACATATTTTATCTTTAAAACTATACTAATTCAGACTTCTATTGTGCTAAGAGAGGATCAAAAATTTTATGCAGATTTTCTAGATCATGGGGATGCTATGTTTCTAACCCTTGTGATGTGGAAGATATAACTGCATATTGCATTTTAAGTTTTACAAAACACTTTACATATATTATCTCATTTGTTTCTAATAACAACCCATGAGTTAGATATTGTTACTATTCCCAAATTCCAGGTAAGAAAACTGAGTCTGAGAGAGTTGTGACTTGCCAAGAGTCAAAAAATTAGCATCAAAGTCCGAATTGAAAATCTAGTCTCTAAGACTCCAACTACAACACTTTTACTCATGCTCTATATATCTGCCTAGCAGAGTAAAGAGAATTTTACCATTGCTATTTTCTTCCTCATCCCACACATACTTATTCTTCTATTCTTCAAATGTCCTTCATCCTACTTTCTACATTTTCCAGATGTTAAAGTAAGGGTTCTCATTTTTCACCAGAGACAATTATTTGTAGCACTTTATTCTAAAAGGTTTGAGGGAAAAGGACTGGAGTCACAGGATTTTGAGTTGGAAGTGTCCTCAGAGACCATGTAGTCTAACATACTCATTTTACAAGTAAGGAAATGATAGCTCATAGAAATGAAATGACTTGCCTGATGTCACCCAGATACTAAATAGCAAAGAAAAAAATTCAACCCAAGGCATCTGGCTTGTGCTTTTTGTACTAGGATGCTACCTAGACTCTCTTATAGTACTTTTCCCTATAAGCAAGAGATCTGAAGTCTACAAACTGAATTCCTGTTTAATTTAAGTTCATCTTAGCAAATTAATCACTTCTTCTGGAGATATTCTTTCCCTAAAGTTAGTTTCAGAATAGTTCAGAGTTTCTTCTATGCCAATACCAGCTCAAACTGGCTTGGGGAATTTATTGTTGCATCTTCAATGTGATGAACTTATATCCTACAAATTAACAAATTTACAAATCAGGATTTCTGCTTTATTGGAAAATGTTGCTGATGCTAAATTTAAAAGTGTCTTTAGTATATTTATTTCTTCCCAAATAAGGGAAGTTGTTAAACATTTACTAGCAGTTCACTATTTGGAGAATATTTGATTAATTTATTTAAGTTTAAAATGGAAATTGTAGACAATAAATATTTTCTCTTGAGTATTTTATACCTACCAGTTAAAGTTAATTAAGTTTTATCCCAAATGGAAGACCTCAGATTTGTAAGGTGCTTTAAGTATCTACAAGTAGATTCACTATATCAATATAAAACTTGTTATTTTTTACAAATCAAATTGTGGGAAATATTGAAGAAAAGAATTAGGACCCAACATAATTTGGATTTTCTGGGTCTCTTAGGAAAACACTGGTGTTATTCAATGAATGGAACATGACATCTATTCTCAAACTCCATGTTTCTCTTCACAGATTGAGAAAGCAGCTGGCTGAGCAACAAGTAGGTTTTGTCTGTAAATGACCTTATTCTTTTCTATCATCCAAATCTTGATCTGGGGAGCTTGTGAGAATTCAAAAGTAGGTCTAAAAATGAGGCCAAGAAGGAATTATCTAGCAGTTAAATCATAAAAGTTCTACTGTGCTTATTTCAGTTGTATGTCTCTCTAGTGCCTAAACAAGAGACTCCATTTTATTATTAATGCAAAAGAATAACTTTAGAAACTCTAAAACTATCAATAACATGTCAGTTTTCTTTCTAAAACTATTAGTCTGTAAGTTGGAGTCAAAGAAAGTGATCATCTTCAGAATGAGGAGAGAAAGCATATAAAGATTTAATCATTTTTCTTATGAGTCAAATAATGTCAAGATAAGTATCTCATGCATGAGAAAACTCTTTTTTCCTAAATGACATACATTATAAAATATCAAGTATCTTATGAATTGTTTACTTTGCTCAAGACTTAGGTCATGAAAGGTTGACTAAACTATTATTAATTACTTAAACAACAGGCATAGCTCTTTGTCATGGTACTGTTGTTGTTTAGTCATTTTTCAGTCATGTTCTACTTTTCTGGAATAGACTAAATTCACTAAAGTCAAGTTCAGGGAGTATCTTATAAACTGGCCACAAAAAGGGAGATAGATTTTAGAATTTGATGAACTATTTATTCTCAGAGGGTATAGTATTGTTATTGACTTCAGTGCAAAGACAAGCATTTGGTGGGCTATATTTGTGTATTTTTGCTGTTTGTTTATATTCTGCAAAAAGTAGTGGTGGATGTGGTGGTGGTCATGGTTGTGGCTGTGGTAATTGTTGTAGCTGGAGTTGTAATGCTGGTGGTTTTAAAATAATTTGTCTCAATAATTCTATCTCTCTAGACTTAGAGAGTAAAATTGTTTTGAGGCCATTATATACCTGGCTTAAGACATTAAGATATGTAGATATTAGAAAATGCCTAAATAAAATTTAAAATTAATTCAGGGAAAAAAGTTATTTCTAATATGGCTTATCATATGTAATATGTATATTCTGGCCCAACTCTGGGCCTGCTTCACTGGCCTTCTGGCTTAGAGAGGCACTTTGAAATATTAAGATGTCTCTCCTCTATGATCACTGGTTTGAACTCTGCCCCACTTCTTTCCTGGCTATGTTACTCACATTTGTGACTAGCATCCTAACTCCACTCAATCCCTTAATTTTGGGTAATTTTTACAAATGGAAATTTACTACAAAAAAAATAGTAAGACCAAATATAGAAACATTTCCTAGATAATTACTTTACACCACATCAGTCTCTCATTGGAGTAGGCTCAAAACTTAGCTCAATTGCTACGTAGAATTAGTTCCACCAAATTTATGCCTGCCAGATCTGTGAAGGTCCCAGAGATTTCTTCTTGTTCCTCAGGGCTCTCAGACTTGATCTGGGTTAAGACTCCCTCTTTCTCCTGGCTCACTTCCTTGTTCAACATTAGGAACTCCACTCTTTGGACCAAGAATAGAAAACAAGGAAGGAGATCATTTCTTGGGAGTTCATATGGCCTCAAAGCAGGACATATATTTTCTGTCCTTATAGCTTGGTCTCTTAACTGACTCAGAACTTTAAAAAAAACTTTTCTGACTAGATAGTCAATCATTAAATGCTTCTCCCAAACACATGACTAGGTACCAATTACAAATGCACAAATGCTCAACAATTTCTCCAAGGCAGTTCACTTATATATTATCACAAAGACCCCACACAGTTGAATCCCAGGCTATTGTCCTGCCAGTTTAGTGCACCAGTGGAGAATAACTTCAGTTATGAGAAAAAAATGACAAAGTTACTCACACAACAGTCATACCTTAAAAACTTTTTCAATATGGAAACACTTATTTTTTAGACTTCTAGAAAGATCAAGAAAGACTTTGCAGAGGTGCTGTGTTTTGAAGGAATCTGAAGATTCAAAGAAGAGACAATGAGGAAAAAATATATACAGGAATGGGAAAACTGCAAAGATGCAGTGGTAAAAAATGGATTGTTCTATATGGGGAATAGTTAGTAAGCCAATTTGGCCAAAATGGAGAATATATGAAGGGAAATGATATGATATAAGAATATAAACAGAGGTAGAAAGCAAATGTAGAGGACTTTAAATGTCATGCTAGTGATTTTATTTCTCCCACTAGAGGGAATGGGTAGTTATTGAAGATTTAAGAATAGGGAAGTAATATGGTTAGAGTATTAATAGACTAATAAGAATAATCAGATTATTTCTAGAGGTTGCAGCCCTTTGGAATAGGCTTTAAGAATCCAAGGTCATCATCATGATACACCGAAATAGAATGTCAGCAGAAAATAGACCTACATTCTAGGTTTAGTGATAATAATGAGTACTATTAGAAAACTCAAAACAAAATTCAAAACAATGTCAGCAAACACATTGTGCCTATTTCTTTAATTAAAAATAAAATAAAGGATACAGATAAACCTTAGATGAATAATCCATGAAGATGAGAATTCCCTATATTATATTTATTCTTATCTTATATTTGTAACAAACTTTATGAGACACCAAATAAATCAAATGGAGCTTCAAAACTTGAGCAGGCTTAGCCACTATATGCATAAAGATGACACTATTTACAAAGAAAGAGGCAGATTGTCTTTGTGCTCTTTCAGACTGTGCTTAGGAAGAATAAATCAGTTGGGCCAAAACATGATCACTGATGTTATATAATCTGAAATCTAATTATTTTCATAGTCTGTCCTGAGACACAATATACTTTTTGTCACAGTTTAGCCTTGGACATATGAGTCGGTATCTGCACACACACACACACACACACACACACACACACACACACACACAAACACACAAACACACATGCAAAGCCCATTGATCTCATCAGTTACAAATTTTATTACATCCTTTCTAACAACACTGCAGTAGTTGGTGCTTAATCTGCCTGGATTTAAAGATATTAAAAGAGAAAGGAAGACTATGTAAGAATAGATACCTTTTAATCATTGCTTAGGGTCTCTTTAAAGCCAATCAGTTGCTTGTCAACACTCAAGTTAAACACCTCAACCTTATCTTCAAATAGCTTCCAAGATAACCCTTTGCTTCCTTGTCCACTCAAGAGAAAATATCAACCCTCTCCAATGCTTCCTAAGTGGAATGTCCATCTATTTCCTGCCACAGTGCTGTCCTTGTTCCTTTAAACTTTATAGAGCATTCAAAATCATATAGATTTGCCATTATCTAAATACTCAGGAAAGTGGAACTTCAGTTCATATATATATATACTTTCTATCCCTATAATACATTCCTTAAGTCACAATGGAAAGTAGTGTTTATACTCTTTTTAGTGGGACAATTACATATAAAATCACAGCTATCATTTTGCTACTTTTTTTGGACAAGGATATCTCTACAAATTCACTCTATCTTTCATCCCCAGCACTGAATAAGATTGCTTTCAATATTTTATATGCTTATGTGAATAAATATAATCCATCTTTGGAAGAAAATACATTGGAACTGGCAAAGAACAAATGGCCAACATTAGGAATAAGTACTTGTTACATAAAGGCTTTGGCATCCTATTTACATATATATGTAATTTGACAGATTAAGACAGATTGACAGATTAAGAAAAAACTGTCTAAAATGATATTCAATTTCATTCAAAAATAGATAATATGATAATGTAATGAAGGGGAAGCATCAAATTTAGACAATGTAATAATTATGCCATTCCAGGACTGGCTCTAGGCTAACTTTCTTGTATTAGACAAGCAGGTTGATTCTTCAGAGGTGGTTACTATTCCTTCTTTTAGAATTTTAGGGGTTAATGATAAGTAGTTATTTTTCAGTATTGTTACCCTTAAAGGTATATTAGTGTGCTATTGAGTGAAAATTTTTTAACTATAACTCTTCAATTATCATTCAACAAATTGATATCAATTAGATTTTACAAGAACAACTAGGTAATGTAATGGATAGAATGAATTGGTTTGAATTCAAATGTGGCCTCAGACACATCTATAATGAGCTAGAGAAGGAAATGAAAAATCATTCCAGTATTTTTGTCAAGAAAACTTCAAATGGGGTCACAAAGAGTTGGACATGACCTATAACAGACTCAGTAATAACAATAACAAAGCTTTACAAAGGTATATTTACTGAAATTTATTGGGGACCAAAGTACAACATATCCCCTAAAGTCTTAGACAAGCTCTTCCAGTGAGTACATACAAAGAAAGATGGGCTCAAATTACATGAGCAAAGTAGTAGCGTGTAGCTCCGGATCTTGTTTGGACTGGTTTGGTTTGTTTTTTTCTTCCTTTTAAGGAGTTCTCTTGAATTTCCCTTTCATATGTCCTTGCTTGAAACTTCACTTCTCACTATCTAGTTCATCCTAACACCTGATACAGATAATGCCATCAATCACAGTGCTATTAACACTTATGGGAAGTCCAAATCTTAAGACCTTTTGAATGTCACAAAGTTTTTCTCAGGTCTGCAGAAAGGCAGCGGGAAGGAAGGAAAGGAGACTCCCTCCCAAGTAATTTTCTCTCAAGGACCTGGATAAAACTGCTTCTTGATAGACTGGTCTATTATTGGAAAACTGGATTCCAAATTTGTTTTCTATTTTATCTGAGCCTAATTTTGTCTGAGAGGGCTTAATTGATTCTCTTCAACCAATAACAA
The DNA here is from genome assembly GCF_048593235.1 of Sminthopsis crassicaudata. Classification (NCBI taxonomy): domain Eukaryota; kingdom Metazoa; phylum Chordata; class Mammalia; order Dasyuromorphia; family Dasyuridae; genus Sminthopsis; species Sminthopsis crassicaudata. The sequence goes on along the minus strand of NC_133620.1, from coordinate 216,606,583 downwards.
TAGACTTCCAGGGGAATGACATCTCTTATTATTCAATGATTGTATAAGCATTTTACTCCTTCCAAACTGATTAAGGTTGTTGTTGTTGTTGTTGTTGTTGTTTGCATCTAGTTTATATTGAGTGATTAACTGCTTCTGGAGAGTGGTTATAGAGTTTGTAATTTTTTATACTTTTCATTGATTACTTCCATATCTCAATAAAAGAGATATTCTACTGTGATAAAGATCTAAGGATACGAAGCATCTTATTAGTTACATTATTTGTGGAAGTGATTTATTAAATGATTCAGTTGAGAAATTCATGATTTATTTTATTTTATTTTTTGATAAGAAAGTTTCTGACAATATAGAGATATTTTGCCATTTGTTTCCTTGATACCTTTTTCCACCACAGTTGGTTCTAGATATGCTATATCATATCAAAAATTGAAACATAACAAAAACATATGCAAGCAACATTCTTCATACACTCACATTTGCCAAAAGGAAGGATAATTGTCTCTTTATATGTTCACTGAGATCATTATAAGTTTTTTTTTTCTTTTTTCTTATTCATAGTGGTCCTATTAGGGATCTTTTCCTATTTTTGTAGTTTTGGTTTTCTAGTCTGTTTATTTCCTTCTTCATCAGTTCATGTAAGTCTTCCCATATTCAATTCATTTCATATACTACAGTTTGTTTAACCAAATTCGTTGCATCAAAATTTGTATTTTAGTTTTACTCTCATTTTTTTAAATTTTCCTTTCTAAAAGCATAGTTTGCCAAAGTGAATATCCCCTGAGAAATCCAAAAAGTTATACATTTCCTTTTCTTTAAAAAATTATTTTTTTCTGATAATTAAAAATGAAAAAGGGAACACAATGCATTTTTTAAGAATAGGTACAACAGAAATGTCCACATCCACCAAAGAACAAACCTGTTCAGAAAGAGATTTAAGCTGAATTACTTGTTACCAATAGTTCAAAGAAAGTAAAGCTGGATTAGTGTTAATGACAAAACAAACAATTTGCATTGTTTTAACCACAATGGGGTAAAAAAAAACTAAACCTCATATTCACCTAACATCAAAAGAGTTTCCAATTGAAAATGTAGCTTAACTTTCTTCCAAGTGCCAGGAATTCAAAGCAGGGAGGTATTTTAAATGTTAGTTCTGCCTGTTGTGATCCTTTCACAAAGACTTACTGAAAATCTTTTAGAAAGTGTCATATTTAGGTGCTGAAATATGTAATCTTATTATTACAGGCTTTGCAACACTCAAGTAACCATTTTAAAGTATGCTCTGACTTGTTAGTTACATATTTGAGATGACATAATTTTGGAGTAAATATTTAAGCTATCAAGGTTTTCTGCCTACTTGTGGTGTGGGTACAAGGGGTCTGGGGGGCAGGGAGGTCTGGAAATGAAGTTGTGAATGTGACAGTGTACCAGTGTCTTAAATTTTTCTTTCCCACTCTTCCCTCCCTAAAATATTTAGGTAGAAGTCAAAGCTGCTTCTTGTTAAACTTTCATTATAAGTTTTAAGAGAAAGCAAACCTTTCCAGAAAAATTCTTTCAGCAATCTGTATTTTGCTCCTGTTTTCTCAGATAAAAAGACTGATTTAAGACAAGAAAAAGTACAGCCAAAATAACTAATAAAGAGTGGAAAAGCAAGATATGTAGGATGACAATAAGAGACCACCTACTTAGTTGCACATAAGTTCAAAAGAGCAAGCCTAGATGAACTACATCCTATAATATTAAAAGAACTCTCCAACTTATTTTCGCTTTTTATCCTCATATACTCTAAGTTTTAGCCAAAGTGTTCTACATGTTGTTCCCCAGAAGTGACATTCCTTCTATTCTATTTATGCTTTTTTGAGAAGGTTTTCCTTCATATGCTCTCAATCCTCCTTTTTTATTTTCTGCAACTTATAGATCCCTTTAGGATTTATCAAATACTTCTCATACAAGCCTTTGTACAATATTTTCTTCCCCTGAAATTATTTTGTATTTCCTATTTGCATACTTTTGATTACTTATCTAGGAATGATGTTTTCCAAGAGTATAATACCCTCTTTCAGGGCAGGACAATTTCATTTTTTTAAGTCAGCACTAAGCACAAGGAGTGGCATGTAATCAATGCTTTTATTTGTTTGTTGTTCATTTTAACACACATTACTTTATGAATCATGTTGGGAGAGACAAATCAGAGCAAAGTAATCAGTGCATAATAAACACTTGTAGAATTTAGTTGAATTGAACTAAGTTATTGTGAGTGACCTTTTGGAGGTTGTAGAGGATAGAATGGGACAGTGCAATGGGATAGAACAAGAACAAAAGTAGAACTGGTATTAAAAAAAAAAAAAAAAAAAGGAAAAGAATAGAATTGTGTCTTTTAACAATTTCTTCATTTCTACTCCTAACAAAAATCTAGAACACACGATGAATATTTTGGCTAGTGTACATTTAGTGATCCCGGAGAACCAGCATTGTCCCCAGAACAGATTATGACAGAATTCTTTTTAGCTTTTTTTATTTGGAAAGGATTAGCAGGGGTTTTAAGGCAGCTAGGTACCTCAGTGAATAGAGGCATGGGCCTAGTGTCAGGAAAACAGAGTTCAAATCTAGCCCTAGACACATACTATCTACATTACTTTAGACAATTCACTCAATATCTGATTACTTTCTCCTCAGGAGAATGAAAGGGCAAACTTGGACATATTTTTTTAGAGGGCAGAATAGATGAAAAAATATTTATTAAACTTTCATTTTATTCCAGCCATGGTGTTGTATTAAGAATACATTTTTTTTTTTTTTTAATGAGTGAGAAGACAACATTTAAGGTAGAGTGGTAAGAGAGCTATTTTGTTCCAGAGATGTAGAAAGGGAAAGAGGGAAAGCTATCTGCAGGCAAAGAGTGAAATTATTTCAGGAATGGTTAAAGGAGATGTGAAACCAAAGCATAGTCAAATATATCACGCTGGATTGTAGACATAGTGCCCTACATGGAATTATTATCATGCAATTACTAATCATTTAAGTTGAGTACTGGAAAAGGAGGGTTTAGATTTGTTCTGGTTGGCTCTAAAAGTCAAAATTCCCACTGAAAAAAAGTTACAGAGACATATTTAGACTTGACATTAAAAAGAAAATAAAAGGGGGACAGCTAGATGGGTAGTGGATAGAGCACCAGCCAGAAAGTCAAGAGGACTTGAGTTCAAATCTAACCTCAGACACTTAAAGCTTTCCAGCTGTGTGACCCTAGACAAGTTACTTAACTCCAATTGCCTCAACAACAACAACAACAACAACAACAAAATCTAACAATTTCCAAATGTGGATGAAACAACCTAGTAAGACAATGAGATTCCAGCCTAACAGAAATATTCAAGTAAAGATTGTTTAATATCCTGTTAGGTTATAAATTCTTCTTCAATTTTAGATTTGCTTAGATTGGTTTTAAGGACTTTAATTGGTCTTAGATTTTAAAATTCTTTGGCAAGAATTATAGAAGTACAAACAAACGAATTTTAAAAAATTAAATACTATGTACAAAGCACTATGCTAAGCATTAAGGATATATACAGATACAAAAGTTAATCAATCTTTGTTCTCAAGGAACTCAGATTTTAATAAAAGCCAAAAAAATTTACAGATTTGAATTACAAGTCAGATGGAATGATCCAGTGGTCCTTAATGTATGGTAGTCAAAGAGTTAGTCAGTGAAGATACCAAGATAAGTCTCTTACTTCAAGGATCTCATATTATAAAGTGGAAGAAACAACATGGGAATAGCTATATTTGTACAAGATATGACCAGACTAGATCGAAGACAATCTCAGAAGTAATATACTAGTATTTGGGACACTGGGAAAGGCCTTTTGCAGAAGGTAAAATTGAAACCAAGTTTGGAAGGAAGCCAATGAAACAAGTAGACAGAGGAAAGGAAGAACATTTAAATGCATCTTTCAAAATGCCATTTCTATTTATATAACCACATCAGTTTCTGATCTTGGACCATTTGAAAGTTCCAAGGATCAAGGATGAGAGCTTTTATCAGTAGCTATGGCTGTAGAAGAGATGGAGGTTAAGGTCAGCAATTGGTGGTAGTGGTGGTAAGTTTGATGGTCATCACCTCTAAAAGCTTGTTTCCCTTCAATTATGACTAGATATAATGCAAGAATATGGTTACTGGCCCTGCTATATAACGCTCTTTTCATATATTCAAGGAAAGCTTCAAGAAGGCACAAGTTTTTGTTTGTTTTTTCTTTTGTTTTTAAAATCTTCCATTATTGCAGGCTATGATATATTCATTTAAAAAAATCTTACATTGCTGAATTTTTTTTAAAGATATAATACTCAGCCTTTATCATATCAACTGTTGTCTATCTTTCCTTTATACTGTGTTTGTGTGTTTTATGTCTCCAATTAAAGTATAGGGGCTTGGATGACAAGAAGCCATCCTAATATTTTTCGGTATGCTTAAGGTGGCTCAATAATTTTTTCTGTTAATTTTTTTTTTACCTTTGAAAAATTTTGCTATTAGAAATTTTCAATATTTTGATTTCACTTAATATATATTGGATGGGACAGAAAAAAAAAATGTGAATAGAAAGAAATCTGTATCCATGGAGGAAAGGGCATCCATGTAGAAATAAAGTCTTTTGTATAGTAGATCCCAATCTCTAAACTGTTTCTTTAAAAATCAAATGTTAAATTATTAAATATAGAGTAAAACTGCAGCTGTTGGTAGAGAACATTCCCTTTAGTATTTCACTACAACATTTTTTGGTACTGTTGCTGGAAAATTATTATATCTTACCTCAGAGAATGCTGTCTTTCAACTATACTTAAATATTCTCTAAAACTTCTGAATTGAAAGAGGGAATTAGTCACTATAAAAACATGATATTTTATTTATAACTAAATCTACTGCCACTTGAATTATTCTCAAGTTCAGTATTACAGGAAGGGGAAAGAGGGTACAGTATGAGTTTGCAAATCATGTAAATAGAAGTATATTGTGTATATACATAAATGGTTTTTCTATATGGCAAAAACAGTTTTAAGCTGAATAAATATACCTTTCTATCTTTTACAGTGATATCTAAATAACTAAGAAATACAATGCTTGCAAATGATCTAATAAACTAAAGTAGCTACCAGCATAATAGGACATCTGCTACCCTAAAATAAAACACTTCTAATTATTTTAATTGTCGTTTGCTTTTTAGTAAAGCATGTATCTTAAAAATTAAAAAAAAAGATATTTAAATTTAACATTTAAATAACCATACAATCCCAAATTCTATTTATTTCCAATTTTTAAAGTTTTGTTAATAATATACCACTCTTTGTTTGCCTGGAATTATTTATCAGCACCATCACAGTTTTTATTTCACTCAATACTTTTCTAGAAATATATTTGGTTCTTAGTTAAAAATCAATCTATATAAAAAATTATTATTCAGGGGAAACAACTAAGTTTAATTCCCTTGTGCTGCCTGTATTCTAGGTAAGTTACAAAACATAAAAAGTGTGAAAAGCTAATTAAGATTAGAATTATAATTCAATGTAACAAAAAGAGAAATGCCATCAGGCTTTATGTGATTAATTGACAAATGAGTAGTAGGAACAACTGTAATGCAGGAGAAACTGAGGAAGACAGATTAGAGAGTATTCAATACAGAATATATTAAATGGAGAAATTTACCGGGACCAATGGATCCACGGTTTTGTCCCAGGGCTGAACAAGACTATTGTCTCAAAGAATCCAGCCCTGAATAACGGATAGAGCATTCTTTTATGGGGTAACAAGAACAATGACATAATGGGGTAGGTGCCTGGATGGGGATGACCTAAAGTGGGGAGGCACCTAGGATGACATAATGGGAGATACAGGAGAGGCTCTCGATAGTCTAAGGATGTCTAAAATGGATAAAGACCTTTATCCCACCAAACATTAAGAGGGAATAAGTATAGCTAAGGTCTAAGATATAAGACCTTTATCCTAACGTTGTTAAAAGGGAATGGTTATAACCTGAGGCAGAGGAACTGAATAGGACAATTAGGGAAACTGGGTCAGGACATTAAAAGAGAACTGTGGCACAACACAACTGTTCTTAATTTCAGGAGATGAAATGATTTAAGTTTCCAATGGATAGGAGGGCATTGACACAGAAGATAGATTTTAGACTGAGTCCTGAATTATACTAGTAAATGAATAGGCAAAATAGAAAAGGAGCACAATTGAAAGAAGTATAAAAGCATGATACTGATAACTGTAAGATGTATTCAGGGAATAAGAAATAAACCACTTTGAATAAAAGGCAAGTCATTGGAGATACAGATGGAAAGATTCAGTTATAGACATATTTCAAGGAGCCTTGGAACAAAGAAAGGGAGTTTAGACTTACTTGATCTTATGAGACAAAGTCAATATTATCTAATGGGGACACATTAAATGATAGTAGGAACAGTGAAAAGAGGGATGTGATATGATTCAACATAATTCAAAAGATTTATCAAGCAATATTATTCAGGATAGATTCAAAGCAGTGAGGAAAACTTAGAGACAAAAATAAAGAGGCTATCTAGGCATGTAGTGATAAAGAATATTTTATTCTCAATTATTAACTTTGATTAAAACATAAATAAAAATCTAACATGTAGGATCCATTTTAAGCACTTAAAACTTTGTTCTTTAATAAAAATTGCTCCTCTCTTTCCAACATTTTATTTGATTATAACCAAGGAGTTCATTTGATATAGATGAATATTCCTAAATTAAATCTTATACTTCCAAATATAAGTTTCAAATCACAAAGACACATATGCAAAGAAGTTAAGGATAAGGAGGGCTTTAGAAAATATTTAGACAACTCCTTCTGCAGATGAAGAAAACATAATTCAAAGAAGATAAATAACTTGGCTACATATACAAATATACCAGAGCCAGGACTTAAGCAAAAATTATCTTTCATTTCTAGATACTCTTTAAACCATAACAATCAGGTTCCCCTCAAAGGTTGACCTCAGCATAATGCATTATTGATTTATATATTTGATGATTGTCATAACCCAAAATAAAATCCATTTCTTTTAATCTTTAGATATGACCAAAACTCAATTGAATCCATTTCTTATCAAAAAAAGCTTTGAAAGAATAAGACCTATATTTTCTGAGAGGCTCTTTCAAATTTAAAAACAAAGGAAGAAAAATAAAGTGTTACTCTATTGGTTTTATGTTCCCAAAACAAACTGAATAACTCATCAAAAAATTTCTGCATTATTAATGGGACAAACATGACTATTAAGGTTTTATTTAAATAACGGAACTGGAAGGGCATCATTCTTTTTATCACATAGGCTTATTGAGTTTAAGGGAAATCCTTTTCTCTTACTGGGGAAAATAGTGTTGGCCCAGCCAAAGCTCTAAAGCATCTACATATGCAGAAACTGAACCATTTTAGGAATCTCACAATGGAACCTTTGAAACTACCACTGCCTTTAAGTGGTTCTTAAGAAGGATTTTTTTCTCCCTTTAAATTAGTACTTATTTTTAAAAGCAGAGAGAGGTTTTATCTTATGGAAGGATTTTTTTTTTAATTTAATACTTCAACTTCAAGATGAATAATTCTTTTCTCAAAGATTGGAATTTTACATGTGACAACTTGAATAATGTGATTGGGTTTTTACATGTTTAAGTATAAGAATATGCAGTCAGAAAACTCTTGAGTAGGTTTTTCTAGCTTCTAGTTTTCCCCCATTATTGCACGAAATTTCCTTCTGCTTTTAATTAAATGCTCTGAAGTCTGGTAAATTGGAGAACATTAAAAAAAAAAAAAAATCTTCAGAATTGTCCAGTCAATGCCTTAAAGGCTCTTAAAGGATGTTTCTACAAGTATTTCAGTACCATAACATTTTTTTACAACACTATTGAAATAGTTTTATTCTACCATATTTTTAAACAATTGATGAATTGTAACTCTTAAGGTTTTGCAGTAGTGGACGTGAAATACATGTTTGGTAAATCAAATCAACTCATAGATAATACTCTTGGTTTTACAGCATTAACAATTTAATCAGTAAAACCAAAATGGTATAGTGGAATATATTCTGGATTTGAATTCAGAAAATATATATATTTAAATCTGGCCTCTTCTACTTGCTATATGTGAAATCACCTTTACCCCCACCCCCTTCAAGGCTCAGTTTTAATCCAAAAAATGAGTCTATTATACTAGATAGCCTTTAAGGAGCCTTCTAGCTCAAAATCTATGATCCAATGAAACAGATCCAAATTTGCTTTGAAATCTACCTTTCTTCCTGGATGAAAATGATTCAGAGCACTTCATCTATCTCTATGTATCTCATCATATAGGTCCCATAGAAGACCAAAAGCCTACACAGAAGCAACCTTTAAAAAAGAAGATGAAATGGGTTTGGATAAAGTATTGTGTAAAAGTTTGTTGGAGACTTTTTTGGATTTAGTTCTCTGCTATTAAACCTTCACTTTGATGAGAAATAATTCAATCATTATTCCTTTTTAAGAAAAAGCTCTCAGCTTCTTTTATACAGTAATTGACAGATTTTTATGACTTTTTTTAGACTGTATCTGCTTTAAGTGGTTAAAATAACTGGTTATGTTCATTTGAATCTAACCATTGTAGAGAACAGAGAAGCAGAAAAGCAGCCCAATAGTGTCCAATTCTTGCACATAATTGATTCACACACAAAAATCAGCACTCAGTCATATAATTCTTTGGTCTCTGACAATATACATAAAATATTAACATAAACTTTCAAGTTTCTAGTCCAAATCTCTTTTTTTTATGTGATATGTTCATAGAATCTAGAACTGGAAGGGAACTTTAAAGTCATCTTCAGTCTTTTTCAGATGATGAAACTGAGACCACAGATAGTGGTCTTGGCCATCACACTTTAAGTACATGATTGAAGAGGAGCACCTGATATATACAATGGACTTGAGTCAGGAAGATGCAAGTTAAAAAATTCAGCTTCAGACACTAGCTGAATGTCCTTAGGCTAGTCACTAAATCCCTATTTGCTTCAACTCCTCTTCTGTAAAATGGGGGCATACAAGAGAAAGAAATGGCAAATCACTCCATTATCTTTGCCAAGAAAACTACATCAGATGTGACTGACCAACCATAAAAAGACTTTGCAGCCTTGTCATTTGATGTCCAATTCAGTACTCTTTATGTTTTCAGACATTTGTGGATTTACTGGAAAGTTTTATTTTGACTTGAAGTTTCATCCTTCTTTCAGCTCTTCTCTGCTTCCCTTTTTCCTCAGTTCTATTCTCTTCCTCCTTCTCCATAATCAAGAAGTGAATTAGCATGTGAATTGTTTTTTTTGACAGAATATCATTTTACAACTCTCTTTCAAATGGTCACAATTTAGTAATTGTATCAAAGGTTCTTTATTAGATCATCCAGACCTATAAATTAATTTTCAGATAGGATCTAATAAGCAAAAGCTAAAAAGTCTGACAGTAGTCTGGTTTTGATTTATCCAATTACATGTTACCAGGTAATTACTCTTGCTTATAACACTACAAACTAAAGTTTCAAATGGGGAAAATATCATTGCATATTTTTGCATGTCTACTGATATCAATAAAAGGATGGCTGGCATTGAATTTATCATTTTATTGAGGATACAAAAACCTAAAAATAAACTTCTCATGTTTTGAGGCTAGTTGTGATACTGACACATAATTTTTGGGTTAGAGTTAGTTCTGAGTAAGAATTTGGGTTAGAGTTAAAGTTAAATATATTGGCAGCGACCAATTGAGTTTAGAGTTAAATTGCTTTGTTAATGTTCGCATTTCTAATGTTTACTGCTGCACAATGCCTCAAACTGCACAGATGTTTCTTGATGTGAGTAGTCAGAAAGGAAGCTCCCATATTCCACTTCAAATATTGATCCAATTTCTCCTAGGAAAGTTAGAGTTAAATATTACTCAAAACTGATTTGGGGAGAAGTTCTATCTGAAGACTGTTAGGCTAATATCTTCCTTTGATAGAACAGTAGGGTACAACACAGTCACCATGCAGCCTCTGTCTAATAGAAAGGTTTTTTCTTTCCTTGAAGCAACCATAAGAGAATGGGCTACATTGTTATTTCAAAATTAGGGGGCCCAAAAAGAAGTCTGGATCTAGAATCAAAAGTTCTGAGTTTAGATATTAAACTACTATCTGTGTGATATTTGACCAGTCATTTAGGAATTGGGCTTCAATTTCTTTAAGCTTGAGGGTCTTCCCCTCCCAGATTTATTTATTTAGCTTTTGTTTGTTGACTAAGCAAAAGAGGAGATTCTTTGCCTCAATTGCTACCTAACCTTAATATCACTGAATGGGTACAGCCTCAGTTAAATTGAAACCTATTGAAGACTTTAGCTTAAAATTTCTCTGCATCCAGGGCCATCTCCAGTCATCCTGACCTGTATCCAGCCACTGAATCCAGATGGCTCTGGAGAGAAAAGTGAGGCTAGTGACCTTGCATGGCCTACTCACTCACTTAAATTCAATTTATTTGCATGGCATGGCACCATTTCCTTGATGTCATGGTTCTTTTTGAGATTGAAGAACAAACAAAAACAGGTGAGTGAAATTAGAAATTATATACCTTCTGAAGGTAAGAACTTTAACTTTTGTCTTTGTACCAGTTTAACATGGAATCTAATACAAGTAGATGATTAATAAATACTTGTTGATTGATTGTGATATACATGCCTACATATATTTCTTATTATCTATCTATCATCTATCATCTATCTATCTATCATTTCCACCTCTCTAAAGGAGAACTCCATTGCTCTTTTCTCACTTGAATTTAGAAAGATAAAGAGAACTCATTTGTTTGTATGGAATAAGTCATTCAACTTAAAACTTTTTAACAGAAAAGGTCTTTATGTATCTATTATAATCTTTGAAATCCACAAGACAGATGCCCTTTTAGGCATCTTTTTTTATTTTTAGGAGTCTTTTTATTTATTTATTTATTTTTACTTTTGCAATTTGGGGCTTTTTAATTTAAAAAAAATTATTAAAAAGCTTTTTATTTTTATTTTTTTAATTAATTTTATAATTATACATTTTTTGACAGTATATATGCATGAGTAATTTTTTTTATAACATTATCCCTTGTATTCATTTTTCCAAATTTTCCCCTTCCTCCATCTACTCCCTCCCCTAGATGACAGGCAATCTCATGCATTTTACATGTATTACAGTATAACCTAGATATAATATATGTGTGTAAATCCAATTTTCTTGTTGCATGTTAAGTATTAGATTCCAAAGGTATAAGTAACCTGAGTAGATAGATAGTAGTGCTAATATTTTACATTCAATTCCCAGTGTTCCATCTCTGGGTGTAGTTGTTTCTGTCCATCATTGATCAGCTAGAAGTGAGTTGGATCTTCTTTATGTTGAAGATATCCACTTCCATCAGAATACATCTTCATACAGTATTGTTGTTGAAATGTACAGCGATCTTCTGGTTCTGCTCATTTCACTCAGCATCAGTTCATACAAGTCTCTCCAAGCCTTTCTGAATTCATACTGCTTGTCATTTCTTACAGAGCAATAATATTCCATAACCTTCATATACCATAATTTACCCAACCATTCTCCAATTAATGGACATCCATTCATCTTCTAGTTTCTAGCCACTACGAAAAGAGCTGCTACAAACATTTTGGCACATACAGGTCCCTTTCCCCTCTTTACTGTTTCTTTAGGATATAAGCCCAGTAGTAGCACTGCTGGGTCAAAGGGTATGCACAGTTTGATAACTTTTTGGGCATAGTTCCAAATTGCTCTCCAGAATGGTTGGATTCTTTTACAACTCCACCAACAATGTATTAGTGTCCAAGTTTTCCCACATCCCCTCCAACATTCATCATTATTTGTTCCTATCAACTTAGCCAATCTGACAGGTGTGTAGTGGTATCTCAAGAGTTGTCTTAATGTGCATTTCTCTGATCACTAGTGATTTGGAACACTCTTTCATATGAGTGGATATAGTTTCAATTTCATCATCTGAGAATTGTCTGTTCATATCCTTTGACCATTTATCAATTGGAGAATGGTTTGATTTCTTATAAATTAGGGTCAGTTCTCTCTATATTTTGGAAATGAGGCCTTTATCAGAACCTTTGGATGTAAACATTTTTTTTCTAGTTTACTACTTCCATTCTAATCTTGTCTGCATTGGTTTTGTTTGTGGAAAAACTTTTAAACTTAATATAATCAAATTTATCCATTTTTCATCCTACAATATACTCTAGTTCCTGTGAACAAAAATTTGATAGGAATCTTTTAAAAATATATTATTGATACCTTTAAATTTTTTTTTACAACACAATAATGTATACTGATTAGCTCTTGATTTCAAGTAATTCTTTTTTCCCCTTACATATCTTAAATATAAGAATTTTATCAGAGATATTTGATTAAACAATAATTTCTCCAATCCATAGTTTCTTTTAAATTGCTTTACTATTGTTGATTTTAAAATCTTTTTTAGTTCTGACAAAATTAATTTTTTTTTTTTTTTTGCCATTTATTCCAAATTTTCTCTTTAGACATACTGTTTCATCAGCTCCTGGGTATTCAATTATCACCTCTATGCTGATGAGTCTCAAATTTTTTATGTATCCCTAGCCTCTTTGCATTCTTCCTGCTCAATCCGATAACCTTTTGGTTATTTCAGACTCTCTATCCTGTGAATATCTTAAGCTTAACATATCCAAAACAGAATCCATTAACTTTCCCTCAAAATTTATTTCTCTTCTCAACTTCCCTATTAATATTAAGTGTATTCTTCATCCTCCCAGTACCTAGGTTCTAAACTTGTATCATCCTTGATTCCTAACTCTTACTCTCATTCCCCAAATTTAATCTGTTGCCAAGGCCTTTCAATTTTAACTTCATAACATCTCTTGCATATGCACACTTTTTTCCTATTACACTACCATCACCCTGGCACAGGTTCTCAACATCTCATGCCTAAGCTATTCCAGCAACCTATTGGTTAGTCTATTTTCCCAAGTCTCTTCCACTTTAGTCAATTCTCCATTCCTTTGTCAAAGAAATCTTTCTAAAAGTGCAGGTCTAAAAACATTGTCTCCTATCCCTTATCCCCTACCACTGGTCAATTAATTCCATTGCCTTTATCACCTTCAGGACTAAATATAAAATCTTCTATTTGGTGTACAAAGTCCTTCAAACCTCACATCATCTTCACCACCACCATCACCAGCCCTCCCCCCCCAATTATTTTTTTGCTAAACTTTTTATACTTTATAGTGGCCCACCACCATCACCAGATACTTTGTAATATAATGATAACTTTCTTTCTCTTTAATTTTTATTTATTTTTTGTGAGGCAAATTGGGGTTAAGTGACTTGCCCAGGGTCACACAACCAGGAAGTGTAAAGTGTCTGAGGTCAAATTTGAACTGACTTAGCACCTGATAATAATCCTAACAGCCTGACTTCAGGGCTGGTGCTCTATCCATTGCACAACCTACCTGCTCTTCTTACTTCTTAGCAAAATATTCCTTCTCTGGGTTTTTTCACTGGCTGCCCCACCTTGCATACAAAGTTCTCCCTCCTTATTTACAGCCATTAGTTTCTTTTAAGTCTCACCTAAAATTCCATTTTATAGAGATAGCATCTTCTTAATGTTCCTTAATTTTAAGGCTTTCCCTTTGCTAATTTTTCTCCAGTTTAATCTACAAGTCCCTTGAGAGCAGAAATTAACTTTTTATTTTCTTTATATCTCCAGTGCCTAAGATAGTGCCTGATACACAGTAGGTACTAAAATTATTGATTGAAAATGACAAAAGTGCAAAAGGTAACACTTTCTTTTTTCCTCTACTTTTTCCCCCTATAGGATAATCTTTCAAATTGAAGTCTACTAATTTTGACATTTAATCTTATTTAGAAATTATTGTAGAATATTGTTTTTAAAAATTAAAAAAAGCCATTTTGGTTTGTGTGTTTCTATTGTGTTTACATGCACTCTTTCTTTCTCTCACACACACAGAGTCTTCTGAGATTGGGGAATCTTTCCCTAAATAATTTGTTTACTGGAATTATCAAACCCTAGGTTATTTAATTTGATTTTTTTCTGGTTTGTACAATGTAGTACTGTTTTTAAACCAATACTAAACATTATTGATGATTATTTCTCAATAACATAGTTTGAGATCTAAGAATTAGCAAACCTCAATCTCTCCCTCCCCTGTCTCAGCTTTTTGGTCATTATTTTCTTTGAGAATTTTGACCTCTTTCTCCCCTTTCAAATGAATGCTATTAATAATAACTCCTTGTGAATTTAACTGATAAGACACTAAATTTCAAAATTAATTTAATTAGTAGCATCATTTTTGTTCTGCATTGATGAAACTCAACCATGAGCAGTGAATATTCTGCCAATGGTTTATCATCTTTTATTTCTTTAAATAATGTTTTATATATTTCAATGATTTCTAAATTGACTCAGTTTTTGCATGCTTAATTTTTTTTAAAAGGATTTCTCTTTCCATTATTTAATACTGCTTTTTGCACTTATTATATAGAAATGATTATTTTGGTAGGTTGATTTGTACTGTTACTTGCAAAAGTTATCCATCATCTCAAAAGCAGGCAAAATAAAATAAATTAATTGATAGTCTATAGGAAGCTGCTATAAATTTTTTAATGAGGATGACATGGTAGGAATTTTGCATAAAAAAATTATTCTTTAACTTCTATTAAAGATACAGGCAAAAGAGTAGAGACAGGAAGAAAATACCATAAGGAGATCTTTACAAAAAACAGGTAGCTATGAGTCAATTAACAAGCATTTATTAAGCACCTATTATGTGCCAGGCACTGATGGGCACTGGAAATAAAGGAAAAATAACAACAGTTCCTACTCCCAAGGAGTTTGGTCTAATGAGAGAAACAATGCAAACTCTGTACAAATAAGACATACATAGGATGAATTGGAGATAATCAATAGAAGTAAGGTCCAGAATTAAGGCTAACCAGGAAAGGATTCTTGTGTAAATCTGACCTTTTCTCTGGCTGCCTCCTTTGCTAGCAGTTCTGTCCTTCCTCATTTCTCCATTCTGGTTTTCCTGACTGCCTTCCAGTCCCAGCTAATATACAACCTTTTATAAAAAGCCTTTTTCCAATGCCCCTTAATTTTAGTGCATTCTCACTGTTGATTATCTACAATTGATCCTAGCTTGTCTGTATATGCTTGTTTGTCTGTTTTGTCCTCTATAAGACTGTGAGCTTCTTTAAGGGAATATCTTTTCCCTTTCTTTGTATCCCTAGCACAATACCTTTCACATAACAAGCTTCTAAATACTGGTAACTGACTTTTTGGCCTCTAAGATTCCTTTTAGCTCTGTATCTATGACGATCATTAGGAAGGAACAGAAAAACCCTAATTAATAACCTTAGTGAGAGCCATTTAAGTAAGCTGCAGGTAGCAGAAAACTTATTTCAATGGATTAAGTAAAGAGTGAAAGTATTGAAATAAGACAACTCCCCCACTTCCCAGACAATTATTAGTTAAAGTAAGAGAAGTTATATATCCAGGTGGAGTGAAAGGGTCAAGGGAAGATGTTTTGTATTCTTAGGCATATGAGAAGGCACCACTGGAGGTGAAATAGAAAGGAAAAAGAAACAGTCATACAAGAAGTAGTTACCATTGGTGTTCTTATTCTCATTTTATAGAAGTGAAAACTTAGGCTCAGAAAGATAGTCAATTAAAACTTAATATGAGTAAAAGTTTTGCCAAGCTAAGTGAGGACCTAGTTATGATTATGTCTCAGGAGTATATAATAAGACCATTAAAATTTCATTATTTTCTATATTGATGCTTATAACTCAAGAGTGGTACAGAGAAATATATCATTGTAATATAGATAGATAATAACAGAAAGAGAAAAGATTTTAAGGGGTTTTGTTAGTGAAATATAAGTTGGAAGACCATGGGAACAAAGTTGGATATGAAGTCAAATGATGATAGAGGATAGGGTTAAAATAGAAAAATGAGGTTTCACCAAAGCAAAAAAGATAAGTTTAGTTGAATGAGTTATTTGAATAGAACTGGAGAGTAAATTCAGTTTGGAAATTTCAAAATTATAGTTCTTGGAAATATTATAATTCTGATACAAGATGAAGTTATATTAGCATATGTAACTAAAGTGGGATACAAAAGGAGGGTAGTTGAGTTTGAGAAGATTGTAAAATTGTTAATGAAATCACCAGCATTAATATTGATGGCCTTGAAAAATCATCATTGAAATAGATGGACTATAGAAAAAAAAGAATATGAGTCAGTTAAATTACCGAAATGAGTCGAAATTGTTGAACAAAAAAAAACTGAAGAAGGAGATGACAGCAACAAGGATAAGGAGAAGTTGGTATAAAAATATCTCATGGTCAGAAACTCTGCCTTTATAAAGCTTTATGAAGCATTAGTCAGTAGTAACACATCACAAAAAAAGGTACAAAAAACTCCTAAGACAAGATTCTATGAAAGCTCAAAGATGAAAGACATTACTATTTGTTTAGGGACATCTATTGAAGGTAACAAATTAGAGATGGCAGTGGAATTGAACCTTGAGGAACAAAAAAGGATTTTGACAGATGGAGAATGAAAAGACCAGTTAAAAAATAGAGAATTTTACCCTTTTTTTAAAGGCTTACAGGTAGGAGAACATAGTTGTCTGAGGAGTGAAGAATAATCCCATTTGGATTGTGAAGGAAAGCACTGTGACAAAACAGAAAAGATAAAGAGGCTTCATTATTGCAGAAGATCTAGAATGAGTGTATAAAACTTGACTTTATTTGGAATCTGAGAGTTATTGAACATTTTGGGTGGAAAGACAAAAAAAAGATATAATCATGAAAAATTATTTTGGCAGTAGTGAGCACAATGACTTGACATAAGAAGAATTCAGTGACTGATTAGTCATGAGGAAAGTTGAGGAGTCAAAGATGACACCTTCAAAGTTTTAATGTGACATAATTCATATCTAATATTTCATTTCAGTTATTCTGTGAATGTTATCTCATATAATACCAATGAATAAAACTAGATTCTATGTCTAACCATATATGCTATTTTAGAAAGACAAGCAGCTTTACTTTCAGTGACTTATCAGTCAAAAAGAAAAACTTGTTTCCCCTTGATAGATAGAAAGCTGATAAAAGAAAGGACACTAAAAAGACAAATAGGGAATGTTCTGTTAACCTTCACTTTTTTTTTTTTTTCCAAAAGGAGTCAACTATGATCAGATAAATTGATTGTAAATCACCTCTGAGAGGAAAGTGGAAAGTCAAAGCTAAAAAAGGAAAAAAGGAATAGTGGAAGAAGACTTTTAAAATCCAATCCTAGACAAATCAAGGTCTGAAGTACCACAGCCTCGAGGTATGTGTAGATGTTATTTCATGTTCATTAAATATTATTTGTGAGGATTCTTAGAGGACATAAGTGTCTTTGACCTAGAAAAAGGGCAAGTGTAAAGCTCATCCATAAAGAAAAAAAATAATAATTAGAGTGATCAACTCAATTTGGGCAAATCAAGCTATCAATTTTTCTGACACAAAAGGAAAAAAATACCACTTCTAATAGATGCTTTAAAAAGAGCTGAAGACAGGTAGACTATAAATAACTAAATTGGAATATGGTAAGATCACAGAAAATTGTTCTTGCTATGAAATCATAAGTAACAATTCACTTTTCAATTCTCTTTTCTGTCTTTCATTAAGGCCTTGTTTTCTTTTTAAATATTGACATATGCCAAGTCTCTTCTGTCTTTATTTTCTCTTCATTCTCACCTAATCAAGATCCTTCAAAGGACAGTCTCTCTTGAAGATATATTTCTAGGTCTAACCACTCTCCTGAGATCCAGTCCTTCATTTCCATCTGATTATAAGATAAGACATCTCCATCTGTATGCATTGCTGCCAAGTTCAACTAAAGATATACAAAACTTAGGTCATCAGAAGCCTTCCAAAACATTACCTTCTCTTTAATCTCGCTTTTTTTTTTTTTTTTTTTTTGTGGACGGTACAACTATTTTCTAACTTAAAAAAAATGGATAGCATTGTTATAGTGCTTTACAAAACTCTTTATGTATATTGCCTTATCTGATCTTCACAACAACCCTATTCATGTCATCCCCTCATCCACATTTCCAAGTGAGGAAACAGGGTGAGAGAAGTTAATTAATTTGTGCATAGTCACATAACTAGAAAATGTCTGAGGCAGTATTTTAAATCAGCTTATCCCAATGCCAAGGCTAGCACTCCATCCACTGCTTCACCTAGCTCTGGTAAAAAGGCATTGGACATAATAGATCATGAATAAATGTCAGTTGAATGGAACGGAAATCATCTGGCAGACAAATCTATTTCGTTTATGAAACCATCCCCCCACCCTCCAAAAAAGAATTTGGAGATTTCATTTATAATTAAGTGAAAGATGGAAATAATTTTATTGTTGATTAGCTTTGCATTGAAAGAATATAAACACCTATATCAATATTACTTCTCTCAACACTATGGCATTCATTTTTTGGGGGGAAAATATTGAAGAAAAAAATTCTACTTTAAAAGTCCTTTCCAATGTATTCACACTCCAGGTCCTTCTTAGTTTTAAAGATTTCAGTTCTTTAATAATACAAACCTATCCTATTTATAGTATGAATAAACAAAACCATAGCTTTACATAAAACATAAATTGACTAAGTTGTGCCCCTAAGACTATTTACATGATTGAATTATTACAGGTCAGCATACTTTTTCATGTAGCCAGAATCATAACTAGGGTGAGCTAAGCTGGCCTTTGTACCATATGTACTTCCTCTTTGTAATGACCACTGTTGTTGTGTAGTGTCTTGTATTTTTCTAAAAGAAAAGGGCATCATTCTATTCAGGGGAGCATGGACTATCCAGACCATACTTGGCAGTAGAACTATCCTGCATAGCACTAAATTTCACATCCTCCCCTAACTCTGCTACTGAATTTACCCCAGGCATAGTTTCTGCTTAGAGCTAGCCAAACTATCTCTGGATCTCTTCCAAAGTCTCAATTACCAGAAGTGGTAGAAGGTGTACTGGAGAATTTGAATCTTTCCATATCCATCATCCCTCATTCTCCATGGAGCATTGCAGGGTTTTAATTTTAAATTGGCCAGCATTATGCCTATTGAATGAGTCATAGCTTTTTATTATTCATTAGGTACCATAAATATATACAAGTAGGCATTCATTTTTAATGAAAGATAATGTTTTGAAAGGTAATAATAGTCTTAGAAGATACAAGTTTGTTAATATTCTTTTAGTAAAGATTATAATTTTTCTTCTTGTAGGATCTTCACATTTTCCCTAGGTAATAGGAGAGAGAAATCAGATAGGAAGAAAAATCAGAGAAGTGATGATGGAGACATACATTTTTAGAGAGTAAGTCAGATAGGGCCATTTTAAAAATATATATTTGATTCAAAAATAGAATATTTTATCAACTTCAATTTATTGTCTCTATTTAATTTAAATGTATCAGATATATAATGATAATATCTATATCTATACTCAATGTGGGCAGTCTGTTGGAAAACATGATGCAATAGCACAAGTAATTCCCATACCAGAAGTTCCATATGCCCACAGATCCCCATTATCTGTTCATCCTGTGAGCATGTAGATTGATAAATAACAAGTTTTTAAGAACTAACATTAAAACTCTTGGAAATAATGGGAAAGGAAGGTATGTTCATAATTTTTTTTAAAAAATTAAAGTGCAAAATACTATATAGTGATCTTACCTTGCAGGAACATGAATGGGACCAAGACTTCTATGTACAAAAAAGAAAAAAAAAAGTCACTAAAGGAATCAAATTATCTCAAGCAGGCTCTTGAGTCAGAAGTTGTTGTTGTTCACTTCTAGAGATTTCTTGACTAAGATATTTCAGGGTTTTGACTTTTCCTTCTTCAGCTCATTTTATAAATGAGGAACTGAGAGTTAGGTGATTTGCCCAGGGTCACGCAGATACTAAGTGTCTGAGGTCATATTTTCTTTTGGCCAAGTTAATATCTAAATTTTCTGAGGCCAATCACTTGCTTTATTTAGATCTCAGTTTTCATTTGTAAAATGGAGGAACTGAATTAAATCGTCTTCAGGATCCACTAAAGATTTAAATGCAAATGGTTCCAAGTCTTAGTGCAGTTTTAAATTATACCCTGCTGTAAGATATCAGTTCATGTTGAAACACTAAACTTCCCATGTTGTCTAGCTGCCTATGAACCACATGCTATCCAAAGACTTCATTTTTTAATCCTTGTCCAGTTTTCCTTATGAAACAGGTTTTACTTAAAATAAAACAACCAAACAAAACTCTCCAATCTGGGTTAAATTAATTTAGTCAAATTCAGCTTTTCTGGTTTCAAAATACTGGGCTTTATGTGTCAAAGTATTACATGATAATTCATTATACCGAAGTATGAAGAATTTATAGATACTATATTGAGCACAGGAATTTTTCTACCCTGACTAAATGTAATAAACATTTCAAAGGAAACCTTGAGATTCATGAAGAAAACAGTACAAATGCAAAACAAAACAAAACAACCCAACAACAATACTTAATATAAAGGCTACTATCAGATGATAGGAATGTCATTGTATATTCTTTAAATCATCCAGTGATGGCACACATGGTACTCCTTTAATGAAAAAACAAAAACAACAAACAATTTTCAATGCTTCTCTTTAAAGAAAGAACACTTGATTTTCAAATGTGACATTTAGCTAAGGGTAT
This sequence comes from Sminthopsis crassicaudata, assembly GCF_048593235.1. Classification (NCBI taxonomy): domain Eukaryota; kingdom Metazoa; phylum Chordata; class Mammalia; order Dasyuromorphia; family Dasyuridae; genus Sminthopsis; species Sminthopsis crassicaudata. The sequence continues at coordinate 216,585,744 of NC_133620.1, read as the reverse complement.
ATGATGTCACGGGAGAAATTAAAATGTCTCATATGAGGAAGACAACTTTGGATACCCCACAATCATTTATTCTTATTTATTCTTAGGCCAGGAAAACATTAACATCTTTCATTGCCCATTCATCTCTAACTCTATTTTAATCTCTAATTATGAAACTATGGATTGTTTCCTACTTTTAATTTTGGGGACAAAACACAAATAAACTACAAATCACCACTATTCAGGTACTAGGAAATATCCAAAAATGTCTTTGAAATCATTTTTGGCTGAAAAATTTGTGTTATTCAGCTGTTCGTAGATTCTTAATTGCAATTTTCATTTTTATTTACCAGTTTATAGTTATTCTATTTTCTAATAGTGATTTTTCTAGACACTGTTTTAGTTTGGCATTCAATTATTTCTCTGCTTTATGCTAAGTTGGCATTTACTTTACTTTCCATGTGATGAATAGGTGAGGCTATTATTGACCCTATCTTGTGGGATATTTTTAATTCATATTTCTTTCAAGGGTCAACCTTCAATGGTCAATATCTTCTTTACCTTGGAGGCCCAAGATGCTTTGAAAAGATGAGCATTTGGACTTGTTGATAAGACTGAAAGCTAATCTAAACTGTTTGGGAATATGCAAACCAAAAACATTTTGAGGTACAAGAAAGAACTTGAGGGATATATACAGAATTTGAGACTTATTATGAAATACTAGGAAGAAAAATTTGTTATCCCTTTTGAAAATTTAGTTTTATTTGTTCTACATACACAACTTTACTGATGGACATCTGTAATTAATTCATAATTTATAATCTGCTAGTGTTAATATTATTATGATATTACTTATGTGCTGAAAAACAAGGATTTGAATTCAGGACTATTTGACTTTAGATCTTGTCCTATTTTTTTATAATATATTTCTCCTAAAGTCAAAACTAACTTAAATTGATGGACTGTAGAATTTCATCATTGATAACTATAGATCTGGAAGGGACCTCAAAAGTTATCTATTTAACACCATCACATTACAGATGATAAAACAAAAGCTTGGAGAAAGAAACTGACTTGTCCCTAGTCTTCTATATACTAACTCAAAAGTCTGGGATTTGAATCCAAGTTGAGATAAAACTCTAGGTTGATGCATAATATTTGTTTGTTTGTTTGTTTGTTTGTTTGTTTGGAGGGGAGAAGAAGACAGAAAGAGGGAGACAGGCAAAGACAGAGAGACAATGAGAGACAGCAATAAAGACAGAGACAGAGGCAGAAACACAGAGGAGGCAGAGAAAGAGAGAGAAACAGAGATAGAAAGAGAGACAGACACGGAGAGACAGAGAAACACATAGAGAGAAACAGAGAGAGACAGACAGAACGACAGACACAGAAAAAAAAGAGACAGAGACAGAGAGACAGAGATAGACTGAGACCGAGAAAGAGAACTGATTTAACTGATTCTGCATTGCTGTAGCAAGATGGCAATTTTGTTTCTAAGTAGAAGATGAGGCATGTTCTTGGGGAGACCAAGTCATTGTGGGGGAGTTAAAGATGGCCATCAAAGACCAGAATGAAAGGCATATACTGTATCTGTTTCCCTTGACTTTAGGGATAATAAAAGATGGAGTCTCTTACTGAGGAATAAAGAAGCCTTGAACAGCCCCAGTCTTAGTGTCAGTGGTAATCCCAATTTCCTGTAAGACATCTCCAGATGGCCCTGCTGCTAGAAGGTGCATGGGGATCCAAGGGTATAGTATAGCCTAGTTAATTGTTTAATCTTACTTCTAAGGTTTCCCCATTGAGGATGTGTTTGACCACAAAAGGCTGATCATATAGTGAGAATAAGAAACAGATGGACAGCCCAGGTTTTATTCTTGTACTTCCAAGATACTAAAAGAAAAAGAGGAAGGCCTTTAGGGCATTTGGTATATCATCTATGTGAAAGATTTATGTGAAACCATGGGCAAGAATCACAAAGGTTAAGGAATTACAGCAGGGATTTTATTATGTCTAAGTAGGAAGACACCTATCAGTGAAATCATATATTGATCAAAATATCAAATTATGTTTTTTTTCCCCCCATATAATGGAAGATTATTAAAGCTGCCATTTCACTGGAGTCCAAGAATATAACAGGACTCAGTAATATGATTGAGTAAAACTCTTTCAATAGAAGAGAAACACATAAGGATTTATTGAGATGATTATCTGACATCTGAGGACATAAAGAGCTTTTGCTGAAAAAATGTGATATGAAAGCTGGGTTCAAGGTGAAAGTTTCAGGTTAAGAGAAACTATGATCTTCCAGTTTTCTTACTTTCTACTCATGGGAAGGATTAAAGTTACTAGGTCCAGGGAAAGATGCAAGTTGGGGAAGAATTTGCTATCAATTAGAATATTGATGCTTAGGCAAGTAGTATGTCTGATTTCCTACCTTAAAATTTCTTGATAAAAAAATCAGGGGGATTTGGAGAATATTGGTATAATATTGAGATTTGAATATCAACCTGAAATAACAGTCAATCAACATTGTTATTTTATTTTGATTATCATGAAGTAGTTTCATGTGGAGCAGAGACACATATCTTCTGATGCCTCAGAGAAGGAAAGACTGATTTCTGGTTTGATTGTTTTTCTCCACCCCATCTCTGACCTGACCATGGGAAAGTTTCAGTGTCCCAGGAATACACAAATAAATAGAAAGAATTTCCTTAATGGAAATTTGGTATACAAATGAATTTATATTTGTCTCCCAAACTCCCCTCCCAGTATGTTTTTGTTGTTGTTGTTGTTGTTGTTGTTGTTATTTTTTTTACCATATTCCTTCTTCACTGCTTTGGAAGACAAGAGGTTTTTTATATTAAAATAAAACTAGAACATGTATGGATGATTTTAACCAAGGTGAAGTGACTAATAATTATTGTTGGTACCAGTTGTAAGTCACCTTCCCCACTGACGAAAAACCAAGTTTAGTATTATTACCCATATCCTTTTCTCTTAAAATGAACAAGCTCTTAAATGAACACATGGAAAAAGACATTAGTGCTTATATAAACTAATCAACAAGCATTTTTATACACCTACTTTGTTCTAGGTAATGTGGTTACATAGGAAAAAAAATAATATTTCTACTCTAAATGAGTATGAACATAGAAGCATGAGCACATACATATTCATGTGTACACATGCGTATACAGCATATATAATAGGTATAGTATACCTATATACATAGTATGTAAATTGTAGTAAATAGTAGATCCAATGTATAGGTTATGGGGGTATATGGGTGTGCATGTATACTTATATCCATATATACACATACATATACCCACACATATAAAGTAAGTGGTCTTGTCTACCAAAGTAGTGAAAAAAGAAACCAAGATCTTAGCTTCTCTGAAACTCTGTCTATCCATTACCTAAAATTGTCTGTCAATTCTAAATCTGTCATATAAGCCATATTCTTTTTTTTAATTTTTAAAATTAATTTTATAATTATAACATTTTTTGACAGTATATATGCATAGGTAATTTTTTTTTTAATATATAACATTATCCCTTGCACTCCTTTCTGGGAAGAAAAACAAAAATGCAAACAGTTTACACTCATTTTTCAGTGTTCCTTCTCTGGGTGTAGCTGATTCTGTCCATCATTGATCAATTGGATCTAAGTTAAATCTTTTCTTTGTTGAAGATATCCACTTCCATCAGAAGATATTCTCATACAGTATTGTTGAAGTGTATAATGATCTCCTGGTTCTTCTCATTTCACTCAGCATCAGTTCATGTAAGTCTCTCCAAGCCTCTCTGTATTTATCCTGCTGGTCATTTCTCAAAGAACAATAATATTCCATAACATTCATATACCATAATTTACCCAACCATTCTCCAACTGATGGACATCCCTTCATTTTCCAGTTTTTAGCCACTACAAAAAGGGCTGCCACAAACATTTTGGCACAGACAGGTCCCTTTCCCTTCTTTAGTATTTCTTTGGGATATAAGCCCAGTAGTAACACTGCTGGATCAAAGGGTATGCACAGTTTGATAACTTTTGGGGCATAATTTCAGATTGCTCTCGAGAATGGTTGGATTCTTTCACAACTCCACCAACAATGCATCAGTGTCCCAGTTTTCCTACATCCCCTCCAACATTCATCATTATTTGTTCCTGTCATCTTAGCCAATCTGATAGGTGTGTAGTGGTATCTCAGAGTTGTCTTAATTTGCATTTCTCTGATCAATAGTGATTTGGAACACTCTTTCATATGAGTGGAAATAGTTTCAATTTCATCATCTGAAAATTGTCTGTTCATATTCTTTGACCATTTAGCAATTGGAGAATGGCTTGATTTCTTATAAATTAGAGTCAATTCTCTGTATATTTTGGAGATGAGGCCTTTATCAGAACTTTTGACTGTAAAAATGATAAACCATATTCTTAATCTTAAAAAAGAATTAAATGATAATTCCTTTAAAACCATTGGGTTTTAAGGTTTACTTGATATAAGATCTAAACATTTTTGATCTGATTAAGGAAGGAAGTAAATAAACATTTATATAATGCCTACCAGGGATATATACATAGATTATCAGGTTACTGTAGGCATTGATAGAGCTAGCTAAGTGTTTGGAAAGCTCCAAAGAAAAGTATGAGAAAAAAAAAAAAAGAGGTATTAAACAGCCTAACAAACCAAAGTTCTATAGAGTCATTGCTCTGATCTCATTGTGTATGCCTGTTAGAGTTGGCTGGTCTACTAGTGCCATGTTAATCACTTCCATTAGAATTGTTTTAGAAAGATTATGAAGATCATCTGGCAAGATAAAATATTAGATACTGGCATTCTTTCCTGGGGCTTCTAAGCATTCAAACTCTGCGGTAGAGAGCACAACTCTGGTAGGCTGGTAATATTGTTCAAATGCAAAATGTACATTTACCTAAAACCCTATTTTATGGAGATCTTACACAAAGTTGGCACTCACATAGTCAGAAGAAGTAATACAAGGACATTCTCAAGTTCCCTCTGAAGAACTTTCAAATTGATTTCATGATATAGGAAATGCTGTCAAAAAACCACTCTGTAGAGCATATCATTGTCAAAGAAGGCACTGTGATCTATACATAAGATAGAATTACAGTAAATCAAAGAAACATGAGTTTCTCTAAAATAAATTTAGAAACATCTACACTCCAAATGTTCACATGGACTATTTGGGTTCAATTGATGGTAGAGTACTTTGGGTTTGTATTGGTATGATCAATCATAATTGGATATACTATACTTTTACTCCAACATAAGACTGTCACTTTGGTGTTCTTAGAGAATGATAGAAAACAATGAACCATATGTCAGGCAGAGTACTAAGTGTTTTTTACAAATATTTCATTTTATCTTCACAATAAGCTTGAGAGGTAGGTGGGTGCTACATCTAATTTTATATTTGAGAAAACTGAGGCAAATTGAAGTTACTTGACTCCCAGATCAAATAAGTGTCTGAGGTTGGATTTGAATTCACATCTTGCTGACTTTAGGACCATTGCTCTAACCACTGTACTAGCTAACTATCCCACTAGTTTCTTCCTTACTTTTGAGATTACTTCTAATTTACCTTGTCTATGTCATGTATGTAGATAGTTGCATGTTATTTCCTTCATTAGAATGTAAGCTCACTGAAGGCTTTATATATATATGCCCAATATTTAACATATAATAATAGTTTAACAAATGCTAATTGAATTAATTTGTTGAATTTTAGATTAGCAAAGTGAGACTCATAGAGGTTAAATAACAATGTCTAAAGTTACACATATAGCAGTGTTTCAAGTGGTATGTGAATTCAAGTTCTCCAACTAGTATCTTTTTTCTCTGTATCTTGTAGACTGACTGGTTGCTGTTACTATTGGATCATGATAACTTGATTTTAAAAAGACTATGCAACAGAAGGATTTTGAATAATGATAACTGACATTTGTATGGCACTTAAGATACATTATCTTTTTAACTTTTCATCAAATAACTTTATGAAGCAACTAGTTTAAACATTGTTAGGGCTGTTTTGCAAATGGGGAAACTAAGACTTAATTGTCTTTGCTCACGGTTGGTTCTTTTTTTGTTTCTTATTAATGGGTTTCTTAAAGTCAAGCAACTATTGATGGACAGATTCAGATATCAAAAAAAATGGCTCTTCCCATTCTATCTCAGTACATTACACTATAGCTGCTTATGTTCTTATTTACACAGAGTAAAAAAGAATGTAAAATTCTAAAACCATACTATTTAGCCATACTATTTATCTGATCCAGTAACAGTCACCAATTTATAACTTCATTCATCACAAGCCAGAATCAATAAACCAGTCAGTTGTTCTATAGACGAAATCCTGTCCTTACACATTAATCCTTTTCAACTGTCCTTTCATGCTTCTAGAGAATCTATAAACATCTACATATGCTCCACTATAATCTGTATCTATTTGTTATAGACAAAAAAAGCTCAACATTCAGCTAATATCCATTAGCAAGGGAAAACTATGAGAACCATGATTACATAAGATCATATTTGCCATTCTATTTTCTACCATAAACATTTGTGATTTTACTTAAAAACAATACTCTGTGATTTACTTCTCTCATTATATTTATGGCTATCTGCCAATAACAAGCAGTGTGTTTGAATTTTATGAGCATCATTTGAATTTCACACCTTAGATTACCTAGAGTTCAGTTTGCATTTTCTGGGAATTGGAATCTTCAGAATCAGTTAATATAAATGAGTAATATCTTTATTGCAATTATGAAGAATTCCCCCACATATTGCACCAGAGCACAGGACCATCTAATAAAATTTTAAAATCCTTAAACAGTAGCATTGTGAAAGAAGTAACACCATTGGAGTTGGAGACAAAAGACCTGAATTACATTGTTAACTCTGTCACTCATTACATGTGTGAATGATATTGAGCAAATCATTTTGCCTTTCTGGGATCAGTTTCCTCATTTGCAAAATGATAAATTGATCCAGATGATCTCTAATATCTCTTCCATCCCTAAGTCTATGATTTCTATATAAAAGCATCAAAGAGAAACCTAGTTAACAAACTTAGTAATATATCTTCTCTCTTTAGGATATTGATCCTAACTCTATGTTTCATATACCCATATCTCCCTATCCTCACCCTATTATATTAATGAAAAATAAAAAAGCTGAAGTAAAGATTGTACATACTTTGGGAGGGTGAAGGGGATAAACAAAAAACAACTTACATTTCATTTTGTAAATTCTGCTAGCTTTGCTCCAGTGAGATAACTCCTTTGCAAATTAATATCCTTGGCACCTTCACTTAGAATTACATTCCACTAATCATGAACCCCAGTGGGAACTGTGTTAGCAGGAAAATTCAAAAGTCATAGAACAAAAAAGAGGAAAGAATTAATTCTGAGGACATGCAAAAAAGAAAACAACCACAATATTCTTCTCTAATCTATAAGTTTACATATTTACAGCAGAAAGAGACTTCATTGTTCATTTTGCCTTCATTTGACCAATGAAGCAGTTGAGGCTTTTAGAGGCTAAATTATTTATCTAATATCAAATTGGTAATAAATAGTAGAGCTGAGATTTGAATCTTTTTACTCTGACTCTAAATTCAATGTTCTTGCCACTGGCATGTTCAGTTCTATGAGTAAAATAACTAAAAACTAATGTGACATACAATAGTTCTTCCTTTATATTCTATGTGTTGACAGGTTATTTATATGAAGTAGTAAATAAATCAGGCTATATAGATTTCATGGCTTAAGGTAATTAAAATATACAAGGGACAGTTTGTTAAGTTAAGAGTAATGGTAAGGAAACTTGATCTAACAGAAGTATTTTCAAATAATGAAAATTCAATTTAGTTTACAAAAAGTATAAATTTCTTTTCTACTGTGTATGTACATACCATCAAGATGTTTTCATTTGGTTAGTACATTATCAGTGTGTCAGCAGGGCATCTAAGATGATAGGAGGGTAGCAAGGTCCAGTGAAACAAGCATAGCTCAGGAATCAGAGGTTTAGGTTCAAATCTTGCTTCTGAAAAAAAAAAAATTGAGATAAATAAGCAAGTCACTTAACTTCACCATGTTTCCTCTGCAAAATGAGGGAGGTACTATGTTATGATCAAATTATTTTCACCTAGATAGTCTCCAAAGTCTTTTCTAGTTCTAGATATCAGGTCTCTTCCACAAACATTGCCTACATATTCAATCCCAAATGAGATAATATTTGTAAAATACTTAATAGGTCTATCTCAATAATTGCCTGTACTTAGTAATGGAGAGTTTAGCATAGTGAGTGACAGTACATAGTATTATTGTTCTTCTTCAGTCATTTCATTCATGTGAATTTTCATGACCCTATTTGGGAATTTCTTGGCAAAGATACTAGTATTATTTGTCATTTCCTTCTCTAACTCATTTTAAGTGAGAAAACTGAGGCAAACAGGATAAAGTGACTTGCCCAGGATGACATAACTAATAAGTGGTGGAGATCAAATTTCAATTGAGATCTTCCTGACTACAGGCACAGCACTCTATCCACAGTGCACCTAGATAAACATGGAACAAAGCTATTATTGTTTGTCCTTTGTTCTTGAAGAGGACCACAGCATCAGGGAGGGGACGCCATGATAAGCAATTGAGTTGGATTTAAATAAGGGTTGTCTTTGCAAGGTCACTGGTCTCACTTTCTCCTCCAGAGCCATCCAGTGGCAAGCTGTAGATGAGAATGAACGATAACTTAATAAATGTTTTTCCCTTTCCCCATCCATTATTACCATTGGACTACATATCTCTTATAAAAGGAGCACGTCTCCTTTTATAATGATTATAATAATTATTTAAATTTTTAAATGATTCTTTTTTTTTCTTTTAAATAATCTAGATTTAAATACATTTCCATTTGAGCATTGCTTACCATTTTTGAACTCTCTCTGTTTTACTACGTCATCAAATAAAGTTGCTTGTTTCTGCTCCCAGTATCAAACTAAACTAAACCCTAGGAAATCTTGAGAATTGGCATATAGGAACTTTGAAAGATCTGAGAGAACAGTAAGGGTTTATGAGCTCTGCTCACCATTCAAATGTGAGCTCCATTTAATCCATCAGCAAGGTTAGTTGAAGAAATAAAAAATCATGGCTGAAGACATCTTTTCCATAGATTTCTATTTCTCTCCAGATACACACACACACACACACACACACACACACACACACACACACACACACACACACACACACACACATTTTTTCCAATGCAGGCATTTCTTGAATTCCTAAAGACAGGATGCCCTGTCATATGCTAATTGGCTTCTCTGATCTCTGCAGAAAGGATATATGGATCCCATCCAAGATTAATAACTGTACATCTGTTACTTTTACAGTGAAGCAGATTTGTGATCAATAGACCTACACATGTATCTAAAATGATCAGCAGTACTGAATGGAGCTAACTATATAATTACAGAAAATGGGCTCTTTGGCAAGTTATCTGTATCTCTCAATGATTCAAAGATGTTTGACTGATATAAGTTTATGAGTATTCCAAAATGCCCACTGGGGGAATTTTTCATATGCCCCTTGTAAATTATTCTTTCTAGTGTGCCATGCTTTTCCATGATATCCTGCAAAGAGCCCTGAAAGTAGGATAGCCACTTCAAATCTCTGGGTCACATTGTAAAAATAAGTTGAACTAGGTAATTTTTACTTGTCTTCTTGCTCTAAAATGTGGTTTTATGAATAACCTAGCAAAACAGTGATAATGAGGAGTATCTTAGATACTAATAGAATAGTTTTGTATTTGGTTGGGAACTTTGTTTCTATGTTTCAAAGTTCTAGAAACTTTGTTTCTAAAGGAAAAAAAAAATCCTTTACCCTTCATATTCTGAAGGAAATGATAGTAGCTAAAATATACACAGAAATGATTAGTACTTTGTAGAAGACATGTCGATGGGGTTTCTGGCATAGATTTAGGCACAGCTGATACAGAGGAAATATTGCCAATCATCCCTTGAGTACTGATTCTAATTTGAATATTATTCCTATACACAAATGGATATGAGATCTAAAAATAACAAAACAAAAAGCATAAAATCCAGCCTCACAAGAACGCTTTAATTTTTATAAAAGCAGCTAGATAGAACAGTGAATAGATTGTTGACCTTGGAATTAGAAAGTCCTAAATTCAAATCCAACCTCAGATACTTACTAAATAGGTGATCTTAGGTAAGTTTGTTTCAGGGTCCCTAATAGTTAAATGGGGATAATAATAGAACCTACCTCACAGTATTGTTGTGAGGAACAAATGAGATAATATTTATAAAATGTGTAACACAGTGCCTTGCAAATGGTAATTGCTTAATTAATGCTTAGTTCTTCCTATAATAGGCTACAATATTTTAATAACATTTTATATAAGATGAGATCATAAAATCCTATCTTTGGCCCTTAAAATTCTTCACAAACTGGGCCCTTTCTACCTTTCCAGACTAGTTATACCTAAGCCCCACACAGTTTATGATCCAGTAGTAATGACTTTCCTGTAATATGTGTAATACCGGAGAAACTGAGACAAGATAGAGATTAGAGAGTTTCAAATAATTTATTGAAAAGGAGAGATTGTGCTGGGGGCATGATGCCCTCAGAGCTGATGTCCAAACATTCAGCAGCCAATGTGAATTCTCAATGACATATTTATACACAGTAGCTAAACAAGGCAGGAGGGTAGAGGCCAGGTGAATCTCCAGGCAAGAACTATCAAACCGGTTTTGACAGATTGGTGGTAGGACCATAAATTCTTTTTTTTTTTTTTTTTAATTTATTTTATTTTATAATTATAACATTTTTTGACAGTACATATGCATGGGTAATTTTTTACAACATTATCCCTTGCACTTACTTCTATTCAGATTTTTTCCCTTCCTCCCCCAACCCCCTCCCCCAGATGGCAAGCAGTCTTATATATGTTAAATATATTACAGTATAATTTAGATACAATATATGTGTGTAGAACCGAATTTTTTGTTGCACAGGAAGAATTGGATTCAGAAGGTAAAAATAACAGTTTACATTCATTTCCCAGTGTTCCTTTTCTGGATGTAGCTGGTTCTGTCCATCATTAATCAATTGGAATTGGATTAGTTCTTCTCTATGTTGAAGAAATCCACTTCCATCAGCATACATCATCGTACAGTATCATTGTTGAAGTGTATAATGATCTTCTGGTTCTGCTCGTTTCACTCAGCATCAGTTGATGAAGTCTCTCCAAGCCTCTCTGTATTTCTCCTGTTGGTCATTTCTTATAGAACAATAATATTCCATAACATTCATATACCATAGTTTACCCAACCATTCTCCAATTGATGGACATCCATTCATCTTCCAGCTTCTAGCCACTATGAAAAGGGCTGCCACAAACATTTTGGCACATACAGAACCCTTTCCCTTCTCTAGTAGTTCCTTGGGGTATAAGCCCAGTAGTAGTATGGCTGGGTCAAAGGGTATGCACATTTTGATAACTTTTTGGGCATAATTCCAGATTGCTCTCCAGAATGCTTGGATTCTTTCACAACTCCACCAACAATGCATCAGTGTCCCAGTTTTCCCACATCCCCTCCAACATTCATCGTTATTTGTTCCTGTCATCTTAGCCAATCTGACAGGTGTGTAATGATACCTCAGAGTTGTCTTAATTTGCATTTCTCTGATCAATAGTGATTTGGAACACTCTTTCATATGAGTGGAAATAGTTTTAATTTCATCATCTGAAAATTGTCTGTTCATATCCTTTGACCATTTATCAATTGGAGAATGGCTTGATTTCTTATAAATTAAAGTCAATTCTCTGTATATTTTGGAGATGAGGCCTTTATCAGAACCTTTAACTGTAAAAATGTTTTCCCAATTTGTTACTTCCCTTCTAATCTTGTTTGCATTAGTTTTGTTTGTGCAGAAACTTTTTAATTTGGTGTAATCAAAATGTTCTATTTTGTGATCAATAATGGTCTCTAGTTCTCCCTTGGACACAAACTCCTTCCTCCTCCACAAGTCTGAGAGGTAAACCATCCCATGTTCCTCCAATTTATTTATGATTTCGTTCTTTATGCCTAAATCTTGGACCCATTTTGATCTAATCTTAGTATGTGGTGTTAAATGTGGGTCCAGGCCTAGTTTCTGCCATACTAATTTCCAGTTTTCCCAGCAGTTTTTGTCAAATAATGAATTCTTATCCCAAAATTTGGGATCTTTGGGTTTGTCAAAGATTAGATTGCTATTTTTATTCACTATCTTGTCCTGTGAACCTAACCTATGCCACTGATCAACTAGTCTATTTCTTAGCCAATACCAAATGGTTTTGGTGACTGTTGCTTTATAATACAGCTTTAAATCAGGTACAGACCACCTTCCTCTGACTTTTTTTTCATTAGTTCCCTTGCAATTCTCGACCTTTTATTCTTCCATATGAATTTTGTTGTTATTTTTTCTAGGTCATTAAAATAGTTTCTTGGGAGTCTGATTGGTATAGCACTAAATAAATAGATTAGTTTGGGGAGTATTGTCATCTTTATTATATTCGCTCGGCCTATCCAAGAACATTGAATGTCTTTCCAATTATTTAAATCTGACTTTATTTTTGTGGCAAGTGTTTTGTAATTTTGCTCATATAATTCCTGACTCTCCTTTGGTAGATATATTCCCAAATATTTGATACTATCGACTGTTATTTTGAATGGAATTTCTCTTTGTATCTCTTGCTGTTGGATTGTGTTGGTAATGTATAAAAATCCTGAGGATTTATGTGGATTTATTTTGTATCCTGCGACTTTGCTAAAATTCTGAATTATTTCTAATAGCTTTTTAGCAGAGTCTTTGGGGTTCTCTAAGTATACCATCATGTCATCAGGACCATAAATTCTAACAAACTGGGAGTTATTGATGTGTCCAGCTTAGAGCCAGGAAGTCTGAAACTTAGAGTTATAAACAATGCCAATTAGGTATCTGAAATAGGACATTTGGAGTCTTATCTTCTGGAATGTCAGATCTCCACACCCTTAATTATCTCAGTTCTAATGGGAAGAAAAGGAAGGTTGCAACCAGGGAAACTGAGGAAGAATAATTTAGGGAAACTGAGTCAGAACAATTAGGGAAACTGAGGCAAGACAATTAGGGAGACTAAATCAGGACAATAAAAGGGAATTGTGGCACAACACCTGTATCTCCATTTTTCATATCTTTCCACTGCCTCTGCCTTATGTCTAACATATTCTGCTTCCTTACTTCTGCTCATTAGTTTTCCAGGCTTCCTCCAAGACTTTATATCCCTCATTTTCTCTTCAAGAACCTTTCTGGTTTTTCTAGCTGCCAATGCCTTTCATTTTTTCAGATTATTTTATATCTATCTATCTATCTATCTATCTATCTATCTATCTATCTATCTATCTACACACACACTCTAATTATGTTATCTCCCCCATGAATGTGTAATACTTGACTACAGGAAACACTATTTTTGCCTTTAAAAAAAAATTCTAGCACTTAACACAGTGCCTGATACATAGTAAATCCTTAATAAATGCTTATTGACTGACTGCCTATAGAGTTCTTTCCCATAGATGAAATCCCATGATATAAAAATGTGTTTATTCAGCATCCCATCAACAAGAACTCTCTATTAATCATCACTCTCAAATTGTTCATTCTGCATTTAATTTTATGCAAAATTGGCAATTTCAAGTAAACAGGATCATAGTGAGGATTTAGTTTTGATTTAAGAAAACAACTTAATAAGCAACTTAATGATATATGAGAGATTAGAACTTTTTTCTATACCTTTTACATCTTCAGTGCGAATAGAAGTAAATCCTGATATTCATAATACCTGAGTCCTTGAATTTTAAAATACCAAAAGCTAAACTAAGAAACCCCCAGTATTAATAATAAGTAAATAGTGAAAATGATTTCTATATGGTATCTGAAACAACTATCTCAGCCAAAATATTTGTTTGACCAGAGTACTTTCTAGTCCTACTGCGCTATATTACCATTTCTATGGACCTGATATATTGGTATGGAATATTAGAATGTTGTCATAGTAATAAGATTCCTCAAAATAAGAACTATTTCAAGGCATTAGTTTTCTTTTTATAAATTTTTGTTAATTTGGACACCACTGACTTGGCACAGAACTGTTGAAGCATGAACATATTTAAAACTGATCCTTCAATAAAATTAACAGTATCAAACATAATTACAGAGAAATCTATAAAGAACAAATCATTTTCAAGCACTCTATATCAGGAATGTCCTGGTAAATGTTTAATAACCATCTGTCTAAAGGAAAAAAAATCTATACAGACTGTATTTTTAAGATTAATCTACGTTATCAACATTTATTCCTAAATAATAAAAATTATCCAATCAAAAATAATGAATAAAATGCTGATTTATAACATTCCTCATTCCCAAGATGTAATCATTCATTTTAAAATTTAACAATCAGCTCTTGAGAGCTGATTCCAGCTAATTCCACTACACCCCTTCTTTAGGTTCTCTTCTTTAAATAAACAATGTTGTATTAATTCTAAATAATTCTTACCTAATCATTTAATTAGTCTCCAAAGATCAATTTTATAATGCTTTATTTACAGAACTCATCATAATATATACAAGATAGGATAATCATTGAATTGTCCTTAAAATATAATATAATTTATACGCTTAATATTGTCTTTCTATTCAAATTATTAACAGCTTATAGTTTCTTCTATTTCTTTGAATCAATGAAGATATATCAAGAGAAAAAATATACATGTAAAGTATATTGCAATAGTTTTAAGATTTTTGACATTATCAGTATGATCATTCCCTCTACCAATGGAGGAGTTTCCCTTTGTAATGCAAATTCTTAACTGAGGCCGTGAACCTTTACTTCTTAATTTTTTTTTGATAATGATATTTCAATTTTATTGAAATAACAAAAATGTTTCTATTTCCTTTTCCCTAAATAAGCTTAGCATACCCTGCTAATGGTCTCATTCATATTCATTGGACTTTATGTAGAAATTTCCTAAATTTTTCCTTTCATAAACATGTGAAAAATTAATATAGAACTTTTGTTTATTTATTCTATCTTTTTTCTCCAATCAAATATCCTCTAGGAATGGCTTTCTACAAGTGCCCTCAGTTAGATAAGAGTTGCATCTGGATGTCATCATCCCATACTTCCTTTATGGCATCTCCCACTTCCAAACTGGGGCTTCTTTTCATTCTGAGCTTCTAAATGATAAAAGTATTCTATATCTTATGTACATTATTGTTTTCATGTTATCTCTTCCTTTTGAATATTAGCTCATTAAAGGCATTAAAAGCATTTTTGCTTTTTAAAAAATTATT